>NC_091062.1:14299534-14903700 GCF_000393655.2 Nicotiana sylvestris | reverse complement strand
CGCCGGGGCAACATACATGCGAGCAATGACTGTTGTATTTCATGACATGATACACAAAGAAATCGAGGTGTACGTCGATGATGTGATCATCAAATCTTGGCGTCAGGAGGACCATGTAGCAGACCTAAGGAGATTTTTCCAAAGACTCCGAAGGTATGATATCAAGCTCAACCCGGCCAAATGCGCATTCGGGGTTCCATCAGGAAAGCTGCTAGGATTCATCGTCAGTCGACGGGGGATTGAGTTAGACCCATCCAAAATTGAATCCATCCGAGATTTGCCACCGCCAAGGAACAAAACAGAGGTAATGAGTTTGCTGGGTAGACTCAATTACATCAGCAGGTTCATCGCCCAACTCACAGCAACTTGTGAGCCCATATTTCGGTTGCTGAGAAAGGATGCTGCGGTAGGTTGGACGACAAAGTGTCAGGAGGCCTTCGACCAAATCAAAGGGTATCTGTCTAATCCACCCGTATTGGTCCCGCCGAAGCCTGGGAAGCCCTTAATTCTTTACCTAACGGTCTTGGAAAATTCATTTGGTTGTGTATTGGGGCAACATGATGACACAGGAAGGAAGGAGCAGGCCATCTACTATCTTAGCAAGAAATTCACAGTACATGAGGTCAAGTACACTCAACTCGAGAAAACATGTTGCGCCCTAACTTGGGTAGCTCAGAAGTTGAAGCACTACCTGTCTTCATATACTACTTATCTCATATCCCGTTTGGACCCATTGAAGTATATCTTTCAGAAACCTATGCCCACGGGAAGGTTAGCAAAATGGCAAATTCTGCTCACAGAGTTTGATATCGTCTATGTGACGAGGACAGCCATGAAAGCCCAGGCGCTGGCAGACCATTTGGCAGAGAATCCCGTTGATGAAAAATACGAGCCCTTAAGAACGTATTTTCCCGACGAAGAGGTAATGCATACAAATGAGTTGGAATTACCTGAGGAACCGGGTTGGAAGCTTTTCTTCGATGGAGCTGCAAACGCGAAAGAGGTTGGAATAGGAGCAGTACTCATTTCTGAAACAGGATGGCATTATCCTGTTACGGCTCAACTACGCTTCTATTGCACCAACAATATGGCCGAGTATGAGGCTTGCATTCTGGGTCTGCGCTTGGCTGCTGACATGGATGTCCAAGACGTCTTGGTCTTGGGAGACTCGGACCTCTTGGTACATCAAATTCAGGGTGAATGGGAAACACGAGATCTAAAACTCATACCATACCGACAATGCTTGCATGATCTGAGCAAGCAATTTCGATCGGTGAAGTTCAAACACATCCCGAGAGTTCACAATGAGGTTGCGGATGCCTTGGCCACCTTAGCATCAATGCTGCACCACCCTGACAAAATGTATGTTGATCCTCTGCACATCCAGGTCCGTGATCAGCACGCCTACTGCAATGCCATAGAAGAAGAAGCAGATGGCGAACCCTGGTTTCATGATATCAAGGAATACCTCAGAAGGGGGATATATCCAGAACAGGCCACTGGAGACCAAAAAAGAGCCCTTCGGCGTTTGTCGAATGGTTTCTTCCTCAGCGGAGGAGTATTGTACAAAAGAACCCCGGATTTGGGATTGTTGAGATGCATAGATGCCAGTCAAGCAACGACGGTTATGGCAGAGGTACATGCTGGAGTTTGTGGGCCACACATGAGCGGATATGTATTGGCAAGAAAGATCCTTCGAACAGGGTGTTATTGGCTCACCATGGAACACGACTGTATCACTTTCGTGAGGAAATGCCATCAGTGCCAGATACATGGAGATCTGATTCATTCTCCGCCAACAGAGTTACATACGATGTCAGCACCCTGGCCGTTTGTAGCATGGGGCATGGATGTCATTGGACCTATCGAACCAGCAGCATCCAACGGCCATAGATTCATTCTAGTGACCATTGATTACTTCACCAAATGGGTTGAGGCTAAAACCTTCAAAGTCAGTAACTAAAAAGGCAGTGGTGGATTTTGTGCATTCCCATATCATCTGCAGATTTGGGATCCCAAAAGTGATCATCACGGATAATGGTGCGAATCTTAATAGCAGCCTGATGAGAGAGGTATGCCAACAATTCAAGATTACACACCGCAATTCCACCCCATATCGTCCCAAGGCGAATGGAGCGGTCGAAGCAGCCAATAAGAATATCAAGAAGATACTGCGAAAGATGGTGGAAGGGTCCAGACAATGGCACGAGAGATTACCCTTTGCTTTGTTGGGTTACCGCACTACCGTCCGGACTTCCATAGGTACAACTCCTTATTTGTTGGTGTACGGAACTGAAGCCGTAATACCAGCAGAAGTCGAAATTCCGTCCCTCCGGATTATCCCTGAAGCCGAGATTGATGATGATGAATGGGTCAAAGCTCGATTAGAACAGTTGAGCTTGATAGATGAGAAAAGATTGGCAGCAGTGTGCCATGGTCAGCTATACCAAAAGAGAATGGCGAGAACATATAATAAGAAGGTGCGCCCTAGGAAGTTTGAAGTCGGGCAGCAGGTATTGAAGAAGATCCTCCCACATCAGGTCGAGGCAAAAGGCAAATTCGCCCCAAATTGGCAAGGGCCTTATATTGTGACCAGATTGTTGTCCAACGGTGCTTTGTGTTTGACAGATATCGAGGGGAGATGTGTCGACATGGCTATCAATTCTGATGCAGTCAAGAGATATTATGCGTAATTTCTTTAATTATGGCAATTATTGGTTCGTTTGTTTGTATTTGGCATTTATTGGATAATGAGATGACGGAGGCAATTCTTTCTTCTATCCAAACACTTTTAACCCTTGCTTCCCCTTTTGAGCCTTAAGTTATTCTTTCATACCCCTCTTTTGGAATCACTAATGGAAAAGACATGAAAAAAAAAGGAGAGAGAAAAGAAAAGAAAAAGAAAAATAAAAAGAAGGAAAAAGAAAAAAAGAAGATAAAAATCATAAGAAATACAAAACCGTGGGAACTACGTTTGACCTGATTCCTCAAAGAGGATACGTAGGCGCCTCACGGCTCGGTCATAGTATGCATCATAGTGAATATAGGATGCATAATGTACATAGTGTGCATAATAGGCACAGTGTGCGTAACGCACATAGCGCAACATAAGTGTAAAAAATAAATTCCCCAAGCAAGAAAACTGGGGCAGAGGTTATGTTTTAAGTTCCAACAAAGGTTTGATTCCAAAAGTTGTAGCACATCACCCATCAAATTATTTTCATTTTTATAGCCTTTCTTTAACCCCACACCAAAACCAACATCAACGTCCAAAAGACCTCCCGATCAATGTCCAAGAGATGCCAAGTCAGGCAAATAAGGCCGAGAATAATACACCGATCCCCAGCAAAGAAGAGGATCGTAAGATTGGGAATGAATCGATGATCAAAGGAATCTCCAGAAGAGAGGGTCGTATCTACAACACCCCGATTCCTCGAAAGAAATAAAAGGAGAGAGTCTTATCGGTGAAAACCTTCACAGGCACCGAGAGGCGATGTAAGATGAGGGATATGAAATGAGAGAGTCTTATTGGTGAAAACCTTCACAGGCACCATAAGGCGCCGGGAGATGAGAGAAAGAGAGAGTCTCATTAGTGAAAACCCCTCGAAGGGCACTATGAGGCGACAAGACAGATCAACAAAAGCTACCACATTCGCAACGAAATGGACACTCATTTATCATCCCCAGCAAGTCAGACCATCGGGCAAATCGATTGATACAAATAGACTGGGTCGGGAATCTATGGTGCACGTCATGATCACGGGAACCAGTCATGTCCTCCAGATAAGTTCTTCTGAGTTTCTTCTCCCACCAAATATTGGTTCAGAAAGATTTTCTCCTTTTCTATCTTTTATTTCTTTTCCTAAAAATTTGTCTTAAAAGGATTTTTCAAAGCTTACTACCAGAAACCGAAGGGGAATTCATCCAATGCAGGATAATACAAACAGTCTTAAAGGCCGGTCCCAGGCAATGCAGTGATCGTGCCCGACAGTGTTGGAGGAAGTAAACTCCTAAAGGGAGTGGTTTCGGGAGTTAAAAGCAGACTCCCACAGCATGGGCTTAAAGAGAAAGCAGAAAAGGGGATAAATTGAAAACCAATCCCCAGCAGGCTAGAGACCCCCAGCAGGCAATTTTGCCCACCAACCAATTATGGGGACATAGAGCAAGAAAAGGGGAAGAGAGGAAAAATCATCCGCCGGAAAGACACCCTCTACCACCACGATTAAAACTAACTAAATCCTTTTGTCTGCTGCAGGAAAACAAAGGATTGATAAGGGCAGCAAAACGAAACGCCAGGGAAACCACCAAAAATCGGGGCAGAAAATTTTCTGCCGATTGTCGAAAATTTTCTCGGAAGAACGGGGAAACAATTTCAATACATTTAAGTTCTAGGTCGCCCACCAGTATAATGCGGGAATACATTAAGTTCTAGGTCGCCCACCAGTATAATGCGGGAATACATTTAAGTTCTAGGTCGCCCACCAGTATAATGCGGGAATACATTTTAAGTTCTAGGTCGCCCACCAGTATAATGCGGGAATACATTTAAGTTCTAGGTCGCCCACCAGTATAATGCGGGAATACATTTAAGTTCTAGGTCGCCCACCAGTAAAATGCGGGAATATATTTCAGCTCCAGACTTTGGAATCAGTAACCCCACCTGAAGGCGGAAGGTTACAACAGAGACCCCCAAGCAAGGAAATAATAAAATCCCCAGCACCAAGAAGCAGAAGGGTGCAAAGGCAAGCGCGCGATTCAAAAGGAAGAAGGAACGCGTCTCAAAAGAAGCAGTTTGGGAACGTTATAGCATGCCCAACATAACAATTTTGATGAAGAAAGCCATACCACCGAAGAAACCATTGAAAGGCTTGAAGAAGAGGGCCATGTTCCCAGCAGATCAAGCGAAGTGATGAAAACTGGCATTCAGAAAAGGCGAAGGACCAGTATCATCCCCCAAGTTCACAAAATAAAGGCATCAGAGGAAAGCATTAGCCGACAAGAAAGCAAGGCAACAAGAACAAGTTGAAGATAGATGAGACCTCATGATCCATAGTCTAGCTTAGCTTCTTGTTTTTCCTTTCAGAACAATGTAACAGGGAGATCGGTTGAGCGGTAACATCCTACAGCAGCATGCAACAGCGCACAACAGCAACGAGCACTACAGTCACACGGTAGTCCAGACTACCAAAATTTTCCCGAACTACATTGACCTGATTCCTGTTCAGCCCAGGATATGTAGGAAACCTTTGAAGCAAAGGTTCAGTCAAATGTTTTTCAAAAAAAAATGCTTCACACGGAGTATTCGGACGGGCAAAAATCGCTCGCTTTATCTTTGCGCGAAAACCCTTCGTGTCTTCGTGCAAAGAGGGGCAACTGTAAGCACGTGATTTTTGCTTCACGGACAATCACTCCAAAAGAAAACAAAAAAATAGTGACAAATGGCCTCGCTGTGCAATTTGTCGTTTTTCCGTGACATGTGCTGTTAGTTATTTGTGGGTCTGTCCATTTTGCATTTAATCTTACCGATCAAAATACAAAGCATGTATGTCAGGGTAATTAAAACCATAATTCGGTCATTAAAAAGAAAGAAAATTCACAAAAAATATGTGTGCATTTTTATTTCAGGTTGTGATTTAGCCATTTAGAATTTTTTTTTAGTATGTGGAAAATGATTGTGTCAAGTATTGATTAAGTTGGATGTGGCAAGTTCATTTTAATTTAGTTGTATTTTTAAAATTGGAAAACAAAAGAAAAAGAATTCAAATGGTGTAGCAAATCGGACTTGGGCCTATTTTTGAATTGAGGCCCAAGTTCAGCCCATCAGCCACGTTCAAGGACACAAGTCCAGTCCAAACATGACCTGCCCAGGCACCTCCCGAAACGACGCCGCATCAAGCATCTGATCTGAGCCGTTCAACCACACCCATCCAACGGTCCACATCCGCACCCGTAACCCGACCTATTTAGCCGGTCCAACACAACCCCTCACTTAAATCCAAACGACCCCGTTTAAATGTCAAACGACCTCGTCTCACCCCTCACCATCAGATCCAAGCCGTTGAGATCATCTGATCTAACGGCTCAGATCCAATCCTCTACTCCATATATAAGCCTTCCCTCACACCCCACGCCCCCTATCTGAACCCCACCTTTCCTCATCGTCTTCACCAAACACTGAAACCCCCCCAAACCCTAGTAGTCGCCCTGATTTCCCTCTCACCAGAACCCGGCGGCATGAACGCCGGTGACCACCCCCTACACACCCCTGAAACATCCAACCACCCTGAGCACGAATCCACTAACCATGTACCTCGAATCACCTCCCATCGTCTCGAATCTGGATTTGAAGATTCGAGACAAAACTCGATCTATACCAAACCTATCTTCGTACCAGACAATCCCCTGACCTCCCTTGTGACCAAACCAAGCTTGGTTTGGTCCGAATCTACCCACAACTTCTAAAAACCAGATCTGAAAATCCAGACCTTAGAACACATGAACCTGGGGAATCTGGCCGGTCTTGACAGGGGTTTGAGGTCTAATGGACCTTAACCAAAGTGTTCTCATGTGAGAACACCCTGGTTAAAATTTGTTCGGCCTCAAATGGTCAAAGTTGAGTCAGGTTTGGGTCAGTTTGGTTTAAACATTTTTTGGTAAGTTTTTCTTTTCCTTTTTGTTTTATTCAACTGCTAATTAAGTTGTTAGTATGCTTTGTTGTGACTGTGTGTTATTGTCTGATAATTTTCTTAATTTCTTCCATCTCTGTCAAAGACCTTTTATTTGGTCGTTTGTTTTCTGTGTATGTTCTGAATATATTCTGTGATATACATGTTCGATTAGGATAGTCGTCGCATAAATAATTCATATAGGTTCCCAGTAATTGAACAAAAGTTGTCTGATGCCCTTTGGGTCCCTGTACGTATTGTTTATGTGAACGATTGATTATTACCTGTTGTATTTAGTATAGTCGACTCGATAAACATCGTCGATTAGTTTTCTATAACTAATTGATCAAATGAACTAATAATGTCACATGACTGATCGAACCATGTCACTAACTGAATGCCCGACACTGTTTGAAATGGGTTTGTTTGTATTGCAAAACGACTGAAAAGATTCAGCCCATGGGCAGTTCTGAATTTGAACTTTCAGAAGTTCAAAATGCCCTGATGCTGCAATGGGTTTAGGGCAGTAATAATCAGGGTTTAACAGGGGTAGTCTGGGGTTTGAAAAGAACAAATGATTAGTTTAAATGAGCTGACAAGTAGGGTACTAATTTGGGATTAAACTAATACCAATGGGGAACAAGACACAAGAGTATGGGGTTTAAAATGAATACTAAAATGAGCCCATGACTCTTGATTAAAGAATGAGCCAGGCGTGGGGAACAAATGGCTGGCATCAAAAGATGCTTAGGCATGGGTTTAAAGGGTATGGGCAGTCTGCAAATTAGCAGAATCCAGGCAGCTTGACTGCACTGGTTGTTTGGCTTATAAATAGGCCATTTCAGAACTTAAAAGGGGCTGGAAAAATTTTAGTCTTGAGAGAGGTCTTGTGAGTTGAAGAAAACTGAAAAAATATAAGGAAATTTCCAGAAACACTGTAACCAAACACTGTCTGAAAACTACAGAAGAATTCATATTGGTCAAGCTGTCTTGGCCAAGTTCTGTTGTTTGCCCTGATTGAGCTGCTTGTGATTGTTGAACTGCTGGTGTTGCTGCATCGAATACTCTGTTATTTCTGTTGTTTCACTACTCTTTTCTGGGATTACTTGTTTGGTGCTCGACCATCTGTTGGTTTTCTTTGTTCTGGAAACTGTTGCTGGTTGTCTGTGGACTGTGGAAAACACTTGTGGTTGTTGGTTTGTTGCTGTGTTGTTGCTGTGTATCTGCTGTTGCTGTGTTTATTGCATACTGCCCAGCTGATCATTCCTTTCTTCTTTTGTCCTCTATACCAGGTACACAACCAATACACTGTCAAATGTAATTGGAAAATTGAGCATGAATACAAAAAGAAAAGACCTGAAGTTGACTTTCATACATAGATTGTTACATTAGATATCATGTACTGTATAATAATTTTCATTCCTGTGTTGACAATAGAAGTAGCCTGTATGCCCAGTGTATATCAATATAGATTAGCTGAATGATAGTTTATATATGTATGCTGATAGGTGAAAATATTCCCAATGAAATAGGTTGTATCTTAGACTTAGTTTTACTTTGTAGTATGTCCTTTAATGTAGGCCAAGCATGAAAATCGTACTCTACTAGTTAAGTTCTTTCCTTTCTGATAAACTGCTTCATATAACTGGTAAACCATGTTTTAAGACAAAGAACATGGAGACTGCAATCTCAACCTCACGAAGGTCGAGCCCGGGTCGAAACAGACCAAGCAGGCCTGCATCGAACAAACAATGGCCCAGGTCTGGTCCATCACGCATGGGCTGGATTTGGGCCCTTAATTTTTGCTCGGCCGACTGTGTACGTGGCCGTGCTTCTGATTTTGTGCAAGCACTCGGAATTCTGTATAGATAACTTGCAAGCATGTAATTAACTAGGGCTATCTACTGTTTTCAATTAGTAGAGACAAACGCAACAAGAAACGTAGTTGCTATAGGATATCCTTTTAAAATAAGGACGAGATGAGCCTCGACAAAAAATAAAGAAAAACGCACAAATTGCGGGGCCCTTGTTAAATATATATATGTTGAAGCATTCAGTCCCTAAGGTGGGTCGTTTAGCAAATCTCACGACCCTCCCGGAATAATAACGTGATAGCCTCTTTAAGCGCGTATTTAATAATTTTACCTTCTTAAATTCGGGTGTGCATTTATGTGACCCAAATCCAAATCTCGACGGATTCGAAATGTGTTTCTAATCACGGGTACATTGATTGTGACGTGGTTCGAGATGCATGTCCATGACGTCGCAAATTCCTTTTAAAAATAGAACGAGACGAGCCTCGACAAACAAAATGTACAAAGCTGCGGGGCCCTCTAGATGCATGTATATATTAAAGTATTTAGAATTCGGGATGTGCCGTTTAACGAATTTTTACGACTTTCCCCAAAATAACAAGACGCTAGTTGCTTTAGGCGCGCCTTTAACAATTTATTTTCCTTAATTCGGGTGCACATTTATGTGACCCAAATCCAAATCTCAACCGAGTCGAGATATATCGATAACCACGGGTACATTGATGTAACGTGGTTCGAGATATGTTTTCACGACGTTGCAATTCTCGTAAAAATAATAATAATGACAAAAGCGGTTAAAAGATAAAATTTGCACATGGTTCATAATTGTATTTAAAATCAGATAAATAAGCCGAATATAACAGTTGAGCGACCGTGCTAGAACCACGGAACTCGGGAATGCCTAACACCTTCTCCCGGGTTAACAGAATTCCTTATCCGGATTTCTGGTACGCAGACTGTAATATAGAGTCATTCTTTTCCTAGATTCGGGATTAAAATTGGTGACTTGGGACACCCTAAATCTCCCAAGTGGCGACTCTGAAATAATTAAACCAATCCCGTCTCGATTGTCCTTTAATTGGAAAAACTCCCTTGTACCCTCGCGGATGCGTAAAAAGGAGGTGTGACATTATTAACATGGGTAAACCCTCCATATCATTAGATATTCGATTTGGGACACCATTGTTGAGAGCAGAAACCCTAGAACTCGAATTCAAGAAGATTGAACGTCAAAAAGGTAATATCTTCACCCTCTAGTTGATTCTATCATTGAATTAATGATTATAGACTTTATTTCATGAGATATGAGTTAATGAGTTTGATAGAAAAGCATGAACGGTGATAGGTTTGGGTTGTTGATAGGTTATTATTGGTTATGGGTGTTGATTACCTTATAGGTGATAAAGAATAATGTTGTTTATAACCATTTGAGACTTTAGAATTTATCTAAGAGTAAGATAGTGGGTTATTGGGTGTAGAAACACCATTAATAAGGGCTATGAAGCTTTATGCCACTGAGTATTTGATAACATGCCTAAGTGACCAAAACATGACTATTGTTGCTAATTTGGAATCCCTTTGACATGTATTGATATAGATTAAAGTTGAAAGGGTTGGCGAATGTTGTATTATGCTCAAGAGCAAGAAGTTAAGGTATGTGAGGCTAACTCTCTATGTTTGGGAATTTAATGATTCTCCCTACACTACGTTTCTTTTACGTGTTGTGAGTGTCACACCTCCTTTTTGCGCGCCCGCACCGAAGGATAAATGCGCGAGGGAGTTTTTTCAATTTAAGTGACAATATTCGAAATGGGATTATTTATTTAATTCAGAGTCGCCACTTGGGAAAGGTTTGGCTTTTGGTGTCCCAAGTCACCGGTTTATCTTGAATCCCAAATCGAGGAAATTTTCGACTTTCCAAATGAAGTCTGCGAACCAGAAATTCTAAGTAAGGAATTCTGTTGACCCGAGGGAAGGTGTTAGGCACCCTCGAATCCCGTGGTTCTAGCACGGTCGCTTAAATTGTTATAATGGCTAAATATCTGATTTAAATACATGTTATGACTTACGTGCTTTTATTAAGTTTAAACCGCTTTTATTATTATCATTTATTTTTATAGAATTGCAACGTCGTGAAAATGCATCTCGAACCACGTCACAATCAATGCACCCGTAGTTGTTAACACATTTCGACTCCGTTGAGATTTGAATTTGGGTCACATAAATGCGCACCCGAATTTAAGAATGTAATTTAATTAAGTCGCGCCTAAAGATTCTAACGCGTTATTATCTTTGGGGAAGGCAGTGAAATTTACTAAACAGTCCATCCCAAACTCTAAGTATTTATTTATGATCAATTATTGAGGGCCCCGCAATTTGCATTTTCATTTGGCGGGGCTCGTCTCATTATTTTTAAAAGGATAATCTTAGCATGACTACATTTCTATATTTTTTGTTTTCTAAAAATAAATAAGAAAACCCTAAATCGTTACAAGCTTAAAAGAGGCATACCATATTAAATGCTAGATTGAGACGCGCATTTATTGAAAGGAACGTTACTAGAAATTATGAACCAAATGAGGATGATGAAATAATATATCCGAACATGATTAATCATCCTATAACTAAATTAACTCCCCATGATTATGTGAACAAACGAATAATCGTCCGCGACTATTAGTGCTGGAATTAACCTTAATTATTAATGCTCATTTGGGAGTTTCTTTGATTTAAACGCCAAACCATCTTACCCAACTCATGCCTATTAAATTAGTTTTCCTCAAAATTGTTGCATTATTTCGTGCTTCAAAAATAGGTAAAAAAAAAGAACTTGCTAATCTTATTAATAGCCGTTTTGTCTAAATGGCGGGCCGATGCCAAATATCAGTTATTATCAAACCTATATCGAAACAAGGAATCTAACAAGAGAGTCAGCATACATGGCTAACCCGTTAACGTAACACCACATGAGAATTTGTTTGGGATACATTTATCTTGAAATCAAATGGGACCGGACATAACAGATTTGAACAGATCAGAGGTCTAGGCAGGAGTACATACAGATGCTTGCCATGATTCTATGTTATACTGTCATCACTAAATCAAACCAAATGGCTATACACATTGAAATACATCTGATCTAACAACAATACTATCTAGTAGTCCATCTCAATTAGGATGTGTATTAATTCATACAGAGCAAATGCAGTTGGAATGAACTTAAACAAATACAGGCTAACTATCATCCAACCTATTGCTATACTTTGAACACAAGTACTGTGAAGTAAACAACGTTCATTTCTTTATTTCTACTTCAAACTTCAAGCTTTCAACAACACATGGTTTCAGAAGTATGTACCTGGAAGTGCTTACAATTGAAGAAGAAGAGAAGTCAGTAGAGTAACAGTGGCAAACGAAACAGCAGCAGTAACAGCAGAACAAATTCCAGTGCAAGATGCAACTATAGCCGATGGAAAAAGTAGCAAAGTGACAGCAGCAAGCAGTGTAGTAAAAACAGAACTCCAGACAGACCAAATCCAGGAATAAACTAATGCAACACACAACCAGTAACCTCAGTTAGGATTTGGAAGAATCAGTATTGATTAAAGAGGTTGAAAACAAGTGAAATCCAAACAATAATAGGAAGAACAGTTTCTGATTTTGTCTGTATGTTTTCTATTCCTTGCTCTCTCTCTATCTGTGTGTTTTTCTAACTGTCTCTGTCTCTCCAAAATCCAGTCCTTGTTCTAATGGAAATTCTCCTATTTATAGCCTAGCATTAGGCCATTTACAGCCTGTTAGACACATCAGAAATCCCTCCCATGTGGTCTGTTGTCTTTCCACTCAACTTATTTAAAAATAACAAACCTCCCATGAGATTCCCCTGCCAGCCCTTTTATCATCTTATTTAAATTAAAACCAAGGTATGGGCAGCCTGAAGGTGGCCTGACAGCCCATGCTGTCCCATTTGCTCTAATTATTAAAGCACTATAGTGCACATGCTATCAATTCAGAACTCAAGATGAACTGAAACCCACAAACTAAACTATAAATGTTTCTGATTCAAATCCACAAACAGCTATACTTAGTTCCTAGTTGGATTCAGACAGAACTTCACACAAAAACCATAATATGAATCAGATTATTATCGTTCAAAGCTAAACTAATTGGCGACGTATATCGACTCGACTATACTAATTGTAACACATACAATTGAAGCCAATGATCAGAAATCCAACAGTATCAACAAGGGTTTCAGATTGCACTGTCAAAACAAAAATGTCCCTGGGAACTAATTAATCGACCAATTTCAATTTTAGTCGATTGTACAGTTTACAAACACACACAAAATGAAGAAGGGCTTGACCAAATACAGAAATCTTGGGCAAAGTGGATGGGACAGTCAAAATTCAAAGCAAATCAACTAAAGACATTTAGCCATACGAACAGACCTTTAACTATAACAAACACATGAACTGATAAAGAAAAGGGAAAGCAAAAATACCTTAGAGTCTTGGAAAAATCAGCAAACCCTAACTCGGATTTGAATCGACCTTTCTTGGGGTTGAATGGACTTTAATCGAAGTGTTCTCAACTGAGAACACTTCGATTAAGGTCCATTAGACCCTAATCATCTGGTTCAAACGGACACAGACCGGACATCAGGATTTCTAGGGTTCCTAAGGGCAGATTTGGGATTTATGTTTCCCTTGTTAGATTCGGACCAAACCAAGCATGGTTTGGTCACGAGGGAGGTCAGGGGAGTGTCTGGTATGAACCTGGGGTAGATCTATGTAGATCGGAGTTCTGCTCGAATCTTCAAATGAAGATTCGAGAACCTAGGGACTGATTCGAACTCAGCGGTTGATGGATTTGGATTCAGGGTGGTGAGGTGCATCTAGGGTGTTAAGGCGGTGGTCACCGGCGTCCTTGCCGCCGGGTTTAATGGTAAGGGGAAAGGGGGCGGCGTTAGGGTTTCATGGGGTTCAGGGTCAGGTGAAGGAGACGACTAAAGGGGGTGCTTGGATAGGGGGCAGGGTATGATATGGAGGCTTTTATACGGGGTAGATGGTTGGGTCTTGGCCATTAGATCACTCGAGATCAACGGCCTGGATCCAAAGGTTAATCCAAACGGTGTCGTTTGGTTTAGTATTGGGGTCGGGTTGGTCCGGGTGGAATGGGTCGGGTTCAAACAACGGGTAGGTGTATATGATATTGGCCGTTGATCATTCTGAGATCAACGGCCCAGATCAAACAAGATCGAAACTACGTCGTTTGGACGCCCCTGAGGTCAGCTGGTCTGGATAGGGCAAGACACATGTTTTGGGCTCGATTTGGTTCAATTGAGCCGGCCCAATTCTAAATTCAAGCCCATTTTCTTCTTTTAATTTGATTAAAAAAATGAAATTCCTAATAAAAAATATAAAAACCAAAAACTAAAAATCACACAAATATTAATTAATACCCAAACCACAATTATCACTCACATTAAACATCCAATTGAAATAAAATCACTTAACGACAATAAGAGATGCATATTTTGTGATTTTTCTTTTATAACCGAATTATGGTTTACACGACATATATTTTTTATATTTTTGTTTGATAAAAAATAGAAATGGACAAGATCACAAATAACTACCAAAAATGCCACGTAAATTCCAAAAATTGTACAACAGGACCATTTGCTATTATTTTATTTCTTTTGGAGTGATTGTCGGGTAAAACAAAAATCACGTGCTCACAGCTGCCCCTCTTTGTTCGGAAATATGAAGAGTTTTCGTGCAAAGATAAAGTGAGCGGATATGAGCAATTTTTGCCTATTGGAACACTCTGTGTGAAGCACATTTTGAAAGATTTGACCGAATCTTCGCTTCAAAGATTTCCTACATATCCTGGGCTAAACAGGAATCAGGTCAATTTAGTTCGGGAAACTTTGGTAGCTGGGACTACCATGGGATTGCAATGCTTGCTGTTACTGCTGTCGCTGTTGCCACAGTTGCTTTACTGACCGCCTTATTACAACCAAAGGAAAATTGAAACTGAACTAATTACTTATGCTTGTCAACTGCTAGTTACAAGATTCCTATCTATGATTCTTTTGCAACTTGATCTTGGGTCTTAGCTGATTCTGTTTGTAGACTTCGATCCGAATCTTGATGCTTGCAAGTTATAGGCGCCTGTTTATTTCTACGATATTAAATGAGAGGGGATAGGTAGAACTCGGGACCTTGATCAAATCTTGGGGCGATCCGTCCTTCGTTTTTCCAAGTATCTCGGAACATCTCCCCTTTTTTTGTCTTTTTCTTCTTTTCTTTATTCTGGGTCGAGACTCATGTCGTAGGTCGTCTCGATCTATGCGCCTCGAGGTCAGACCTGCGGGGAAAAACAAACGAACGAAATTTTCTGCCCCAGTTTCACTAGGAAGGTTTCGTGAGTTAATTGCCGGGCAGTTTATAGAATTGAAGAAGGGATTGGAAAATTTCAGTCTACAAAATGCCAACTCCGGGATTGGATCCCTAATATTGCCACAAGGTAAAAATGCTCGGTTCAGGGCTGGAACCCTAATGATGGCTAACAGAAAAAGTTCAGTTTAGGGTTGGAGCCCTAATGTTGGCTGAATGGAAAAGTTCAGTTCAGGGTTGGAACCCCAATGCTGACTAACAGACAACGCTCAGTTTAGGGTTGGAACCCCAATGCTGGCTAAATGGAAAGAGTTCAGTTCAGGGTTGGAGCCCTGATGCTGGTTAAATGGAAAAGTTTAGTTCAGGGTTGGAGCCCTGATGCTGACTAACAGACAATGCTCAGTTCAGGGCTGGAGCCCTAATGCTGGCTAAATGGAAAAGTTTAGTTTAGGGTTGGAGCCCTAATGCTGACTAACTGGAAAAAGTTCAGTTTAGGGTTGGAGCCCTAATGCTGACTAAAGGGAAAAAATTCAGTTTAGGGTTGGAGCCCTTATGCTGACTAAATGGAAAAGTTCAGTTTAGGGTTGGAGCCCTAATGTTGACTAACTGGAAAAAGTTCAGTTTAGGGTTGAAACCCTAATGCTGACTAAAGGAAAAAGTTCAATTTAGGGTTGGAGCCCTAATGCTGACTAACTGGGGAAAAGTTCAGTTTAGGGTTGGAGCCCTAATACTGACTATCAGACAATGCTCAGTTCAGGGTTGGAGCCCTAATGCTGGCTAAATGAAAAAAGTTCAGTTTAGGGTTGGAGCCCTAATGCTGACCAACTGGAAAAAGTTCAGTTTAGGGTTGAAACCCTAATGCTGACTAAAGGAAAAAGTTCAGTTCAGGGTTGGAGCCCTAATGCTGACTATCAGACAATGCTTAGTTCAGGGTTGGAGCCCTAATGCTGGCTAAATGGAAAAAGTTCAGTTTAGGGTTGGAGCCTTAATGCTGACTAAATGGAAAAAGCTCAGTTTAGGGTTGGAGCCCTAATGCTGACTAACTGGGGAAAAGTTCAGTTTAGGGTTGGAGCCCTAATGCTGACTAAATGAAAAAAGTTCAGTTTAGGGTTGGAGCCCTAATGCTGACTAAAGGGAAAAAGTTCAGCTTAGGGTTGGAGCCCTAATGCTGACTAACTAGGGAAAAGTTCAGTTTAGGGTTGGAGCCCTAATGCTGACTATCAGACAATGCTCAGTTCAGGGTTGGAGCCCTAATGCTGGCTAAATGGAAAAAGTTCAGTTTAGGGTTGGAGCCCTAATGCTGACCAACTGGAAATATTCAGTTTAGGGTTGGAACCCTAATGCTGACTAAAGGAAAAAGTTCAGTTCAGGGTTGGAGCTCTAATGTTGACTATCAGACAATGCTCAGTTCAGGGTTGGAGCCCTAATGCTGGCTAAATGGAAAAAGTTCAGTTTAGGGTTGGAGCCCTAATGCTGACTAAATGGAAAAAGTTCAGTTTAGGGTTGGAGCCCTAATGCTGACTAAAGGGAAAAAGCTCAGTTTAGGGTCGGAGCCCTAATGCTGACTAACTGGGGAAAAGTTCAGTTTAGGGTTGGAGCCCTAATGCTGACTAAATGGAAAAAGTTCAGTTTAGGGTTGGAGCCCTAATGCTGACTAAAGGGAAAAGTTCAGTTCAGGGTTGGAGCCCTAATGCTGACTATCAGACAATGCTCAGTTCAGGGTTGGAGCCCTAATGCTGGCTAAATGGAAAAAGTTCAGTTTAGGGTTGGAGCCCTAATGCTGACTAAATGGAAAAAGTTCAGTTTAGGGTTGGAGCCCTAATGCTGACTAAAGGGAAAAGTTCAGTTCAGGGTTGGAGCCCTAATGCTGACTATCAGACAATGCTCAGTTCAGGGTTGGAGCCCTAATGCTGGCTAAATTGAAAAAGTTCAGTTTAGGGTTGGAGCCCTAATGCTGACTAAATGGAAAAAGTTCAGTTTAGGGTTGGAGCCCTAATGCTGACTAAAGGGAAAAGTTCAGTTCAGGGTTGGAGCCCTAATGCTGACTATCAGACAATGCTCAGTTCAGGGTTGGAGCCCTAATGCTGGCTAAATTGAAAAAGTTCAGTTTAGGGTTGGAGCCCTAATGCTGACTAAATGGAAAAAGTTCGAGGATACTAACTGACCCTTTTTTTTTGAATTGTCTTGTTTTAGTAAAATGTAAAAGAGAATTTCGTGGAAACTTACCTTTCGAGTGGATTCCTTATTGCCAAAATTTTTCTTATACTCATGTACTTTCTTCTTTGGGTGACACCTACTTCTTGCACGGTTGTCTTGGATTATACCTGTTTCAACTTTTCAAACAAAGAACAATTGTTAGCTCGGAAATGGCGGTTGGTTCGGTGACCTTGATTGTTCCAGTTGCTTTGTTGCGTCCTTATTTCTGTTGAGAAACTCTGTCATTGGTTGGATTCAAACGGCGAAACCCTTTTAGACTGCTCAGGCTTGCATTTCCAGATTCTGTGATGATTTGCCTTGCAAGGCTTTGGTTTTTTCCACCCCGTTTTGCTCGGGAATTTTCAATGGGGATTTTGTTGTGGAGACTCTGTGGGGGTTGGCACAAGGGGAAACTCTGCGGGGATTTGTTTGAAAGCGGTTCTGTGGGGATTTTTACAAAGCGGATTTGCCGGGGATTTGTTGGGGCAGGCTTGCTGGGGAATTTTACAAAGCGGATTTGCTGGGGATTTTTTTTTTTTTTTTACAAAGGGAGACCCTGTGGGGATCTGTACAAAGGGAAAATCTGTGGGTATTTTGTTGGGGCGGACTCTTTGGGGAATATTTACAAAGCGGATTCTTTGTGGGGATTTGTACAAAGTGAAAAACCTGTGGGGATTTTTCTTCTCTCTTCTCTCTCTTTTTTTTAATATTTTTTGTTTTCATGACTTCACTTAGAATGCAGTCAACATCATGAACCATCATCAGGTTCGGACAAACGTACCAACGAAGCGGGGCATTTCCCTTGCGAAACGGAATTCCGTGAAACCAATCCTGCCACTTATCTTTCCGGTATATCTGGAACTTAGGGTTAAAATGAAAGGGATTCGAGGAAAAACAAAGAACGGAGAAAGCAAATTTCAGAAAAGAAGTGTCCCTTTCGGGACAAGAAAGACTTATCTGAGGAAAATAATGCTGACTTTAAATGGACATGACATGCTCTTTGGACTGGACGCCTGACCTTCAATGAACTCGCATTTCCTCCTGAACCAAAAATGGATCTGTGTTTCCAAACCGGTGGAACTCTGCCGAGACTTCCTGGGGTGAAGTCATCCTTTCAGCCAACAGCGCCCTTTGCGGGTTTTCGCTAGCTGACCTCTCTTATTTCCTTCCTTGTTGTCGCTCGATAGCACTCTTTGCGAGTTTTTACTAAACAAGCTCTCTCATTTTGGTTTCTCTACTCCCGTCGCCTCGCGGTGCCCCAAAGGTTTTCACCGACGAGACTCTCTCATTTTATTTCTCTCAATTTAGAGTGTACCGGCCTCCATTCGTGGCACTTCTTGGCTTCCCCTACCTTTGGTAATTGATCCTAAGGTCTCGTGCTTGGTAAAGAAAAGTAGATGATACTACGATTTTTAAGCCGTTTGGTGTGCCCCGGCTTCAATTTTAGGGTAAATGGGATTTTATTGTTGGTGTGACTGAACCTCAGAGAGAGGCTGCCTACGTATCCTTTCGGAATCAAGTCAGACGTAGTTCATGCCTCGATTAATGTTTGTTTTGTTTGTTTTCTTTCTTTTTTTTTTGATTGGTAACCAAAGAAATGTAAACGGCTCGAAGGCTTGTAGAGAGAGTCGATAGTGTTTGGGGTAGTGGGAATAAAACCTCCATCATTTAAAATGTGTCAGGATCGCTGGGGTGTCACTCAGACATAGTATCTTTTGACTGCGTCCGCATTCACTGCTGTTTCGGGATCATTTCCTTCAATATCACCTAGATACAATGCTCCTCTCGGCAATATCTTCCTGATGATGTATGGGCCTTTCCAGTTTGGAGCAAATTTCCCTTTTGCTTCCTGGTGATATGGCAGAATGCGCCTCAGTACCAGTTGACCCACTTCGAAATTCATGGGTCAGACTTTCTTGTTGTAAGCACGGGCCATTCTTCGTTGGTACAGCTGCCCGTGACAAACCGCAGCCATTCGTTTCTCGTCAATCAGAGTCAACTGCTCCAATCGAGTCTTAACCCACTCGCTGTCTTCGATTTCTGCTTCGACAATGGTTCGAAGCGAAGGAATTTCTACCTCTACTGGTATTACAGCCTCGGTCCATAAACCAAAAGATAAGGGGTTTCCCCTACTGACGTGCGTACCGTAGTGCAATATCCCAACAATGCAAACGGTAATTGCTCATGCCAGTGTCGGGAACTTTGTATCGTCTTCCTTAAAATCTTCTTGATGTTCTTGTTCACTGCTTCTACAGCGCCATTGGCCTTGGGCCGATAAGGAGTAGAATTCCTATACGTTATTTTGAATTGCTCGTATACATCTCTCATCAAGTGACTATTCAGGTTTGCTGCGTTATCTGTGATGATAGTTGCAGGAATACTGAAACGACAGATAAGATTTGAATGTACAAAATCCACTACCTCTTTTTTAGTGACCGACTTGAGAGTGACAACCTCTACCCATTTTGTGAAGTAGTCTATGGCAACCAGTATAAATCTATGTCCATTTGAGGCCTTCGGCTCGATCGGACCAATGACGTCTATGCCCCAGGCAACAAATGGCCAAGGTGCAGACATGGGATGCAATTCCGTGGGAGGTGCATGAATCAAATCATCGTGTACCTGACACTGATGACACTTCCGAACGAAGCTAAAGCAGTCCTTTTCCATGGTCATCCAGTAATAACCTGCTCGAAGGATTTTCTTCGCTAAAACATACCCGTTCATGTGAGGTCCGCACACTCCTGCGTGTACTTCGTGCATGATCCTTCTCGCCTCCTCGGCATCAACACATCTTAGCAGATTGAGGTCTGGGGTCCTCTTATACAACAAATCGCCGCTTAGAAAGAAACCACTTGCATGCCGCCTGATGGTTCTCTTTTGATCTCCGATAGCATGCTCGGGGTATTCTTGCGTCTTCAAGAACCTCTTGATATCATGGTACCATGGTTGTATGCACGATCCTGCCTCGATTACATTACAGTAACCATGTCTTTCCCTGATTTGGATTTCCAAGGGATCGACATGGGCGTTGCCTGGGTAGGGTAGCATCGAAGCCAAAGTAGCAAGTGCATCTGCTAGTTCATTGTGACATCGCGGGATATACCTGAACTCTATTGATTTAAAACGCTTGCCGAGATCCGTATTGTCGGTAAGGGATAAGCTTGACATCCCGAGTTTCCTATTCACCTTGGGCTTGCCGGATAATCATGTCAGAATCTCCCATAATCAGTAAGTCTTCGACATCCTGATCGATCGCCATATGCATGCCCATGATGCAGGCTTCATACTCAGCTGTATTGTTCGTGCAAAAGAAACGCAGTCTAGCTGTGGCGGGATAATGCTGACCGGAAGGCGAAATCAAAATTGCCCCGATTCCTACACCTTTGGCGTTTATGGCTCCATCAAAGAACATCTTCCAAACATGAGCGTTCTCCGAGACCACTTCTACGGTGTTTATTTCTTCATCTGGAAAATAGGTACTCAGTGGCTCGTATTCCTCATCGACTGGATTTTTGGCCAAATGATCTGCTAGCGCCTGGGTTTTCATTGCCGTGCGAGTGACATAGACTATGTCGAATTCAGTAAGCAAAATTTGCCACTTAGCCAGTCTTCCAGTAGGCATCGGTTTCTGAAATATATACTTCAAAGGATCAGCCTGCTTATGAGGAAAGTAGTGTGAGCTTGGATATAATGTCTCAGCTTTTGAGCGACCCACATCAAAGCACAACACGTTCTTTCCAGCAAAGTATACTTGGCCTCGTAGCCGGTGAATTTCTTGCTCAAGTAGTAGATCGCTTGTTCTTTCTTTCCGGTTATGTCATATTGCCCGAGGACGCAACCGAAAGAATTTTCCAAGACTGTCAGATACAAGAACAGTGGTCTCTCTGGCTCTGGTGGGACCAAAACTGGGGGATTTGAAAGATATTCTTTGATTTTGTCGAAAACTTCTTGACACTCGTCCATCCACTTGATCGTTGCATCCTTCCTTAATAGCTTAAATATGGGCTCACACGTGCTAGTCAGCTGGGCAATGAATCGACTGATATAGTTTAACCTGCCCAACAAACTCATCACGTCTTTCTTCGTTCTTGGGGGAGGTAGATCTCTGATAGATTTTATCTTTGTTGGATCTAATTCGATACCTCTCCTGCTTACTATGAAGCCCAAAAGCTTGCCCGATGGGACTCCGAAAGCACATTTGGCTGGGTTCAGCTTCAAGTCGTACTTCCTCAGTCTCTCGAAGAACTTCCTCAAGTCTTGGATGTGATTATCCTGCGTCCTGGACTTGACTATCACGTCATCCACATACACCTCTATTTCTTGATGCATCATGTCATGAAAAATGGCAGTCATGGCCCTCATGTAAGTAGCCCCAGCATTCTTCAGACCAAATGGCATGACCCGATAACAGTAAGTGCCCCAAGGCGTGGTGAAGGCAGTCTTCTCGGCGTCTTCTTCATCCATCAATACCTGATGATACCCAGCGTAACAATCTACGAAAGACTGGATCTCATGTTTGGCGCAATTATCAACAAGGATGTGGATGTTGGGCAATGGGAAATTATCATTGGGACTCGCTCTATTCAGGTCTCGATAGTCCACGCATACCCGAGTCTTCCCATCTTTTTTCGGCACTGGAACCACATTTGCCAACCATGTTGTATACTGGACTACCCGAATCACTCCCGTTTTCAGCTGCTTGGTGATCTCCTCTTTAATCTTGTCACTGACCTCAGTTTTGTACTTTCATTGCTTTTGTTGAACTGGAGGATAATCAGGGTGAATTGGCAATTTATGAACCACTAGATCAACACCTAGTCCTGGCATGTCATCGTATGACCAAGCAAACATATCTTTAAATTCAAAAAGAAGTTGAATTATCGCGTCTTGTGTTTTCTTGTCCGTGTGAATGCTTATTTTGGTCTCCCGGATTTCTTCAGGAGTTCCTAAATTAACCGGTTCGGTGTCATTCAGATTTGACTTAGGTTTATTCTCAAAATGTTCCAACTCTCGGTTTATTTCCCTAAAAGCCTCTTCTTCATCATATTCTGGTTCTGGTTCATTATTTCACAATTAAATAGCTCGTTGTGATCTGGACGTGAAGTCCGCAAGCATGTCATATTTAAAGCCGTATTGTTTTAACTGAAAGAAAAGATAAAGGAAAAAATAACAAAAATCAGAACAAAGGAAAAAATGAGAAAACAATGATGATTTTTTTATTTTTCTTGGAATTTGGAAGACAACAATGTTTACAACTCAGGAATTCAAAACAACAATTGAAGGGAAGAAAATATCCAAGTTATATCCTGGGGATGACTCGTGATGTAGGAAAGGTGGCAGGACAGGTCTACCCGGACTTCTGCCTAGTCGGGAATGGCGTGGCCTCCCAGTTTCGAAGTTTGGCGTTTGGCCCCATATATATCATCTCGGCGGTGCTGGTGCCTTCTCCTGGTTGAACCATGTGAGCCTCATAGAGCATTTCTCTCATTGCCCCACATATCTCCTCGATTTCCTCAGCCGTGAAAACCTCATCGTCTTCTTCTTCAGTGTATCTTGGTCTGACGAAGGTTTCATATAAATCCGGCAGTGGCCGAGGCAGCTTCCACCCCCCATTCTTCCTTTTCTTTGCCCATTCTTCATCTTCTGGAGTGGGTTGAAAACATATCCCAAAAAGTTTCTTGGCGGAAGGCAAGGTGATGGGTTTCGTTATTCCTTGCAATGTTCGTCCGAGTCCTTTCCCTGGCCTGAATCCGTGCTGGATAATCTCTTTAGCCTCCATGATCGAGGCGTTAGACAAGAAAGGTTGGGGGCAAGGTCTTCCCTCTTCATACTGCTCTGCCAACACAACTTCAAAAGCCTGATAGACCGTTTGCTCGCTCCCTTCCCTTGGTTCAAGATATGGGATGGATGGGTCCCGATATATAGACTGTTCGTCTTCTCCGTGGACCACAATTTCCCGGTCTTCGTGCTCAAACTTCACCATTTGATGAAGAGTGGAAGGTACAGCCCCCGCCGCATGAATCCAAGGTATGCCAAGGAGAAAATTGTAGGACGTATCCATGTCAAGCACTTGGAAAGTTACTTCAAACTCTACTGGCCTTATGGTCAAAGCCAAGTCTATTTCCCCAAGGGTGTCTCTCTTGATGCCATCAAAAGCCCTTACGCAGACATTATTGGGGTGGATTCTTCCGGTCCCAATTTCCATTCTTTGTAATGTGGAGAGCGGACAAATGTCAACACCTGAACCCCCATCCAACATTACCCGCTTGACGTAGTAGTCTTCGCATTTAACTGTTAGATGCAAGGCTTTGTTGTGTGCCGCTCCCTCTGGGGGTAAATCGTTCTTGCTGAAAGAGACCTGATTAACGGCGAAGAACATTTTTGTCATCCATTCCAGTTGTTCAACTGAGGTTTCAACTGGTACGTATGCTTCGTTCAGGGTCTTGAGCAAGATCTTTTGGTGCTCGGCCGACCTCATCAGTAGTGATAGCATGGACACTTGCTCGGGGCACTTGCGCAGTTGATCTACCACTTCGTAGTCCGGCATTTTCATCTGTTGGAAGAAAACTTCCGCTTCTTCAATGCTTACAGGCTTTTTTGGTGGGAAGCGTCTCCGTGTGGCATTGTTTAGCTCTTGGGTGTTCGAATACCTTCCAATGAAAGTATTTTCCGGAATTTCTCCCATGACTTCTTTACCTTTGTACGTTACCAACGTCCTCTGATAGTTCCACGGTACTGTGGACGGGTTTGTCATCGGCTTTTGTGGCACGCGTCCGATAACCACTGGCTCATTCAGCCGAGGTGGTTGAATCGTCCCCCGGACCACATAGGCCCCTTTTGGTACGTACATTGGCCTTCCCCTTTTGACTTCGAAACTCTCTGCTTGACCTCGCGGGACGTAAAGAACTCCATTCTTCACAGGCATCGTCTTTTTCTCCACCTTCTTTTCAGGCTCGCCCTTCACAGTACTGACCTTCTTTTCCCCTTTTTCTAATTTCGGGGTTGTTTCAGGCCTTTTCCCTGCGTCGACGATGGCGATTATGGGTTTTAAAGCAGGATCAAATTCTTTGTCCTCGCAGATCATTCCAATTAGCGGCCCGTTGTTGTGAGCAGGCAACGGATTGTTAGTCACATTTGGGACCTCCTCGTCCCTTAGCACTATTTTCCCTTGCTCTATTAAATTCTCGACTACCCTTCTCAAAGCCCAGCAGTCATTTGTATTGTGCCCTTCCGCTCTTGAATGATAGGCGCATCTAACACCGGCTTTGTAAGAAGGTGATGCCGGATTGAGCCTTATATGAGGGACCGGCTGCAGGAAACCCAACTGGACTAGCTTCGAGAACAAAGTAGAGTATGGCTCACCGATGGGCGTGAAAGTCCGCCTTCTAGGTGGTTCCTGAGGGTGGAAGTTATTTTGAGGAGGCTGTAGGTTATAGTGGTTGCGGTATGGAGGCTGATTTCTGGGAGGTGGAGCTTGGCCTCGATTGGCTTGTTGTGGCGGATGGACATAAGGCAGGGTGTTCATGACCATGTAGGATTGAGGAGCATATGACATGTTTTGGTGGGGGTAGTAGTGTTGTGGGGTCCTTTCTGGAAAATGGGGCCTGGGATTATGATATTTTCTTGCTTCTGATGCTGCCATGGCCGTTTCTTCCTTTTTCTTCCCTCTTGCCATTCCTCCGGACCCGCTTTGGACGGCTTGGGAGGTTGCCCTTATGGTTGTCTGACTCAAAATTCTACCCGTTTTCAGACCGTTCTCCACCATCTCTCCAATCTTAATCGCTTCTGCGAAAGGCTTTCCCATGGCTGACATCATGTTTTGGAAATAGTCGGACTCTTGAGCCTGGAGAAAAGTGGTGACCATTTCTATCTCATCTATGGGAGGCTTCACCCTTGACGCATGCTCGCGCCACTTAATAGCATATTCTATGAAGCTTTCTGAAGGTTTCTTCTTCAAGTTTGACAGAGAATTTCGGTCTGGTGCAATGTCGATGTTATACTGGAATTGTCTCACAAAATCTCTAGCGAGATCATCCCATATATGCCACCGGGATATGTCCTGGTCCATGTACCATTCCGAGGCTATTCCTACCAGACCTTCCCCGAAATATGCCATTAGCAATTCCTCTTTTCCGCCGGCTCCCCGCAATTGGTTGCAATATTTCTTGAAATGAGCAATGGGGTCACCGTGCCCGTCGTACTTCTCAAACATTGGGGTCTTGAAACCCACTGGTAGGTGCACGTGAGGGAACATGCATAGATCGGTGTAGGAGACGCTCTTCTGTCCGCTCAAACCTTGCATGTTCTTCAAACTCTACTCAAGGCTTCTCATTCTTTTGGCCATCTCTTCTTGTTCAGCCATTTTGGGGTTCTGATCCTTCATAGGTGCAAACTCGCACTGAGGCTGTGGAGGATGAGTGCTAGTGACGAACCGAGTTGGTTCCATTGAGAAAGACGGTGCTTGGAATGTAAACGAGGATGAGTCAAAATTTGGCTTGTACGTAGCAGGTTGTGCCGCGATCGGGCAGGGTGGTGCAGTAAAGATGTTTGTGTTTGCATCTGTTGTTGATATCCGGGGATGAGAATCAGAGGGCGATCCAGCAGAGAAGGCCGAAATGGTTGGGTATCCAAACGGGGTAGCAGGATAGCTTATGGGGACATTAGAAGTCTCGCTTGTCCTAGAGAATAACTCAGAGAATCCAGGGACGACACTTGGTGGCTCTTTTCCGTTATTCCAGTCGTCCAGCATTTCCAACATGCGGAGCCGTAGAATTCTATTTTCCTCCGCAGTTGCCGACTCGGGCATGAGGACGGCCAAGATCGAACTCTCCTCGGAAACAGGAACTGTTGGTAAAGGAATTTCTGCAGACATTTCTATGCTTCCTTTTGACCTTGTGAAATAAGTGTGAGCACCGCCTCCTGACTTAATAACAGGTAATTGAACACTCCCTTTCGACCTCGTGAAGTATGAGTGTGAGGCCAGACTTTCACCAAACCAACCGCCTTTTCCAAAAACCTGGAGGAACTCAACGACAAACGAACGGTTAATTCGAAACAAATAACAGATAGGCAATCTCACGTTGGGGCGTGATGCACCTATACAGTTAAGTGGATTCGTACATGTTTGCGACGAAAGCATGCGTCATTCCAGCTTCCTTTTTAGGATCCCCTTTTTTCTCTCTTTTTTTTTAATTATTTTTTATTATGTTTTTATTTTTTCTTTCTTTCTCCTTTTGTTACTGTTTTCAATTTTTGTGGTTAAAATGCGACCGGATACGATGAGGATTGCCTACGTATCACGATGCCACGTGAATCAGATCATTGCATAGTTCAAAAACAGGTGAGTGTAAGAAAAAGCACACCTTTTATTGCTGAAATGGTCTATTACAACCTATATTTTGCAAAAGGAAAAGCAAACCTTGAAAAATAAACCTAGACTCAAACAGACTAAAACACCCTGATGCGAAAAGACAGACAGAAAATGTTAAGATACAGACTCGACTTATGAGTACATTATAGTTTTGAAAATTGGTGCCCGCGGGGCATCGTTCGGCCTTGCCGCGGTCCTAGGTGTGAGATCCCTTTCAAGTTGTTCCAACTCGTGCATGGTCTGCTTGACATAACCCATCACTGCCGAGAGAACGGTAACGCTGGTCATGTTCTCACACCGTAGACACTACCTGATGATGGCATGGGCAATGGTCCTGATCTTATCTCTGGTTTGCTTCTTCTCTATGAGCAGGCGTTTTATCTGATCGCTGCACATCTTGAATACCTGAGAATCCTGTATATGATGATTCTTTAGTTGCCGAACTTCTAACTTCATCTGGGCTAACAAGTCGTAACAGTATCTGCTCTCAATTTGGAAATCCTCGGCCTGATTAACTGCTTTAAACTCAAGTGTAGCCATTTCTCTCTTCATTTTGGCAACAGTTTTCTCGTGGTCGCCTTTCAATTGATTCAAGTATCGGCGATGCTTATCTGCTCTTGTATCCCACTGTGCCCTGAGCTCCGCCATGATGTTTTCAGACTTCTCTAAACCATCTCGCCATTCCCTGACTTCACTTTTCAACTTTTTTATCAACTGCTCGTCTGATCGACTCATTGGCTGTTTATCAGCATCCATCCTCATCTGTCATCTGGACCCTGAGCATTTCGTTTTCCTGAGTCAACCTGTTCTGCTCTCCCAGATCGGTAGCAACTTGCACGTTGTGCTCATATTTCAGGCTTTCCACTTGTTGCTTTAACCTGCTGATTTCGGTACAATAGCCTCTTTCTTTTGCCAACCAATCCCACTGCTTTTGCGACGACTCGGCGAAATTCAGGATGTGGGGTCTTTTAGCCGGCCTTTCATGTTTGAGTTCTCTTCTGTACCATGCAAGGTAGCCTGGTGCCATCTCACTTTTGGCCTGATCACGCACGCAAGTATCTGCTTTCAAATATTGACATTCATTCCAAATCTGGCGGATTTTTGCTTCAGGAAATTGTCCGTCAGGACTTATCTCAATTGTTTGAGCACTAAGATCCTCCTCGTGTGGTACTATCTGGTATCTTCCGAGCTGTCTCAAGACTCGGCAGGGCGCGTAAGGTTGAATGCTCCTATGTCCCATCAGTAGGAAATGAGTTTTAGTTGCTGGAATATATATGACTTCATCAACAGGCAGCCATCCCAGTGTCCACTGTATTTGGCTGGCAGTAAGAGCTTGAAAGAATGAGGTCCATGCCATAACTCTTTTGGGCAGACTGATCTCTTTGGTTCTCGTGTAAAATTCTTCTACGCAGGTTTTCTCCGAGGAACCATGGCTCAAGAGCTCGGAACGAAAGCAGAGATGTTCAGTCATCCACATTTGTAGCAGCAAGTTACAACCTTCAAAGAAATTCCCCCCGGCTTTGCAAGCTATGAGGGCTCGAAAGATATCAGATACCACCATAGGCGCGAGAGTGCTATCGTTTTGAGTGAGCAAAGTACTGACTACCCCGGATATTTTCAGATCAATATTCTCATCTTTCCTTGGAAATACTAAAAGGCCCAAAAATGTTATCATGAAAGCCACCCGTCTGTGCTTATCCCACTTCTGACGACTACCTTTGTTGCATAGCTTGTTAATCGGATTGTTGAATCCTCCTACATGACCATACCTGCCGTATATGAAGCATGGATTACAAAAACCGGCGGCCAAATCTGGGTTGCGGACCGTCCTGGGTATTTTTAGTGAGTCTAGGAATCGATGTACCGTGACAGCTCTTGGGGCGACCCGGTATTTTTGCCTTAACGGAAGTTCAGCATTTCCGATGTACCCAGCCATTTCTTCCAGAGTCGGGGTGAGTTCAAAATCGGAGAAGTGGAAAACATTGTGTGCCGGGTCCCAGTAGGTAACCAAAGCTCTTATGATATCTCCCCGAGGCTGGATTTCCAATAAACCCACGAGACCTTTCAGATATTTCTTGACCTCATCTTGTCCTTCAGCACCTAGATCATTCCACCATAGCCGTAACTTGACAGGGATTTTAGTCATTATCGAAAAATGTTCATTTTGCATCGTGCTCATCCTGCATATTTATTAAGGTGACTTTAAACAAAAATAACTTGACTCGAAAATATTTTGACTATATATATATTTATTTTATTTTTTATTTTTTATTTTTTTTAACAAGGGAGATCAAGTTTTCGAACACGGCCTTTCAGCACTTCGGGGATGAATATTTTAAGGCTGTGTGGGTCAATTTGAACAAAAAAATCCTAAACATGACCCAAAGGTGGCTGTTTATGCAAAGTCAGCGGTCAGGTTGAACCCGATGGGGGTTGCCTACGTATCTCACATCTGGTGAGAATCAAACCGGCATAGTTCGGTCCATCGTGAATAGAGTAAATCAATTAAACCCCTTTTTTTGGAATCCATTTTTTTAAAGAAAAAGCAAGAATATGGTTTTTTTTTTTTGGATTTTTATATATTATTATTATTATTTTTTATTTTTCTTTCAAAAAGAGATAAAGAAAATATTCTTAAGGACTGCTAAATAGCATGTTTTTTTTGGATTTTTAATAAATCAAACTAAAAGACAAATTTTATTTTTTAGAAAATACCGGTGAGGTTTTGACATTACTTGGACATTGGTTTTATTTTTCCAAATAAGTAATTATCTCCCTACACTGCTATTTTTCTTCCCTTTTTAAGTTTTCTTTTTTTTTAGGAACCGGTCAACATGCATATCCGAAGCAAATAAATACGCAAAACAAACGGGATGCAGCAGGATGGTCTTTTCATTTCAGGTTGCCTGTCCTAGACGGACCCAACCCTGTGTTGAGTCCCCTATGTCAAATGCAACATGATGCAAATAAGCGTTCCTGCTAGGGATACGGCATGAGGTTTTGTTATACTAGGTTTATAACCTGGGTGTATGTTCTAGACTGTGTACCCGAGCGGACATCTCGAGTCGAGGAGGGGGCTACGTACCGGGGACCCGCGAGATCGTCCGGCTTTGTAACGTGTCCGGCCTCTTTCTTATTTCAGGTATTGACACTAACAGAATAGGGAGTCTCGACCAGTGAACTTCTCCCCGGAGGTAAGAAGAGAAGGGTTTCGACATAGTTTATATACAGTTCCGATAATATCAAAGCGGTAAAAGACAACATTTAGCACGTTATGCCAAAACATGTAATAAAGATTAGATAATAAAGCCAAATATAACAATTATTCTAAGCTCGAATTCTTGAACCCTGAACCAGAGGTTCTGGGTTGCAAATCCCCAGCAGAGTCGCCAGAGCTGTCACACCTCCTTTTTGCGCGCCCGCCCCGAAGGATAAATGCGCGAGGGAGTTTTTCCAATTTAAGTGACAATATTCGAAATGGGATTATTTATTTAATTCAGAGTCGCCACTTGGGAAAGGTTTGGCTTTTGGTGTCCCAAGTCACCGGTTTATCTTGAATCCCAAATCGAGGAAATTTTCGACTTTCCAAATGAAGTCTGCGAACCAGAAATTCTAAGTAAGGAATTCTGTTGACCCGAGGGAAGGTGTTAGGCACCCTCGAATCCCGTGGTTCTAGCACGGTCGCTTAAATTGTTATAATGGCTAAATATCTGATTTAAATACATGTTATGACTTACGTGCTTTTATTAAGTTTAAACCGCTTTTATTATTATCATTTATTTTTATAGAATTGCAACGTCGTGAAAATGCATCTCGAACCACGTCACAATCAATGCACCCGTAGTTGTTAACACATTTCGACTCCGTTGAGATTTGAATTTGGGTCACATAAATGCGCACCCGAATTTAAGAATGTAATTTAATTAAGTCGCGCCTAAAGAGTCTAACGCGTTATTATCTTTGGGGAAGGCAGTGAAATTTACTAAACAGTCCATCCCAAACTCTAAGTATTTATTTATGATCAATTATTGAGGGCCCCGCAATTTGCATTTTTATTTGGCGAGGCTCGTCTCATTATTTTTAAAAGGATAATCTTAGCATGACTACATTTCTATATTTTTTGTTTTCTAAAAATAAATAAGAAAATCCTAAATCGTTACAAGCTTAAAAGAGGCATACCATATTAAATGCTAGATTGAGACGCGCATTTATTGAAAGGAACGTTACTAGAAATTATGAACCAAATGAGGACGATGAAATAATATATCCGAACATGATTAATCATCCTATAGCTAAATTAACTCCCCATGATTATGTGAACAAATGAATAATCGTCCGCGACTATTAGTGCTGGAATTAACCTTAATTATTAATGCTCATTTGGGAGTTTTTTTGATTTAAACGCCAAACCATTTTACCCAACTCATGCCTATTAAATTAGTTTTCCTCAAAATTGTTGCATTATTTCGTGCTTCAAAAATAGGTAAAAAAAAAGAACTTGCTAATCTTATTAATAGCCGTTTTGTCTAAATGGCGGGCCGATGCCAAATATCAGTTATTATCAAACCTATATCGAAACAAGGAATCTAACAAGAGAGTCGGCATACATGGCTAACCCGTTAACGTAACACCACATGAGAATTTGTTTGGGATATATTTATCTTGAAATCAAATGGGACCGGACATAACAGATTTGAACAGTTCAGAGGTCTAGGCAGGAGTACATACAGATGCTTGCCATGATTCTATGTTATACTGTCATCACTAAATCAAACCAAATGGCTATACACATGGAAATACATCTGATCTAACAACAATACTATCTAGTAGTCCATCTCAATTAGGATGTGTATTAATTCATACAGAGCAAATGCAGTTGGAATGAACTTAAACAAATACAGGCTAACTATCATCTAACCTATTGCTATACTTTGAACACAAGTACTGTGAAGTAAACAACGTTCATTTCTTTATTTCTACTTCAAACTTCAAGCTTTCAACAACACATGGTTTCCGAAGTATGTACCTGGAAGTGCTTACAATTGAAGAAGAAGAGAAGTCAGTAGAGTAACAGTGGCAAACGACACAGCAGCAGTAACAGCAGAACAAATTCCAGTGCAAGATGCAACTATAGCCGATGGAAAAAGTAGCAAAATGACAGCAGCAAGCAGTGTAGTAAAAACAGAACTCCAGACAGACCAAATCCAGGAATAAACTAATGCAACACACAACCAGTAACCTCAGTTAGGATTTGGAAGAATCAATATTGAATAAAGAGGTTGAAAACAAGTGAAATCCAAACAACAATAGGAAGAACAGTTTCTGATTTTGTCTGTATGTTTTCTATTCCTTGCTCTCTCTCTATCTGTATGTTTTTCTAACTGTCTCTGTCTCTCCAAAATCCAGTCCTTGTTCTAATGGAAATTCTCCTATTTATAGCCTAGCATTAGGCCATTTACAGCCTGTTAGACACATCAGAAATCCCTCCCATGTGGTCTGCTGTCTTTCCACTCAACTTATTTAAAAATAACAAACCTCCCATGAGATTCCCCTGCCAGCCCTTTTATCATCTTATTTAAATTAAAACCAAGGTATGGGCAGCCTGAAGGTGGCCTGACAGTCCATGCTGTCCCATTTGCTCTAATTATTAAAGCACTATAGTGCACATGCTATCAATTCAGAACTCAAGCTGAACTGAAACCCACAAACTAAACTATAAATGTTTCTGATTCAAATCCACAAACAGCTATACTTAGTTCCTAGTTGGATTCAGACAGAACTTCACACAAAAACTATAATATGAATCAGATTATTATCGTTCAAAGCTAAACTAATTGGCGACGTATATCGACTCGACTATACTAATTGTAACACATACAATTGAAGCCAATGATCAGAAATCCAACAGTATCAACAAGGGTTTCAAATTGCACTGTCAAAACAAAAATGTCCCTGGGAACTAATTAATCGACCAATTTCAATTTTAGTCGATTGTACAGTTTACAAACACACACAAAATGAAGAAGGGCTTGACCAAATACAGAAATCTTGGGCAAAGTGGACGGGACAGTCAAAATTCAAAGCAAATCAACTAAAGACATTTAGCCATACGAACAGACCTTTAACTATAACAAACACATGAACTGATAAAGAAAAGGGAAAGCAAAAATACCTTAGAGTCTTGGAAAAATCAGCAAACCCTAACTCGGATTTGAATCGACCTTTCTTGGGGTTGAATGGACTTTAATCGAAGTGTTTTCAACTGAGAACACTTCGATTAAGGTCCATTAGACCCTAATCATCTGGTTCAAACGGACACAGACCGGACATCAGGACTTCTAGGGTTCCTAAGGGCAGATTTGGGATTTATGTTTCCCTGGTTAGATTCGGACCAAACCAAGCATGGTTTGGTCACGAGGGAGGTCAGGGGAGTGTCTGGTATGAACCTGGGGTAGATCGGAGTTCTGCTCGAATCTTCAAATGAAGATTCGAGAACCTAGGGACTGATTCGAACTCAGCGGTTGATGGATTTGGATTCTGGGTGGTGAGGTGCATCTAGGGTGTTAAGGCGGTGGTCACCGGTGTCCTTGCCGCCGGGTTTAATGGTGAGGGGAAAGGGGGTAGCGTTAGGGTTTCATGGGGTTCGGGGTCAGGTGAAGGAGACGACTAAAGGGGGTGCTTGGATATGGGGGCAGGGTATGATATGGAGGCTTTTATATGGGGTGGATGGTTGGGTCTTGGCCGTTAGATCACTCGAGATCAACGGCCTCGATCCAAAGTTTAATCCAAATGGTGTCGTTTGGTTTAGTATTGGGGTCGGGTTGGTCCGGGTGGAATGGGTCGGGTTCAAACAACGGGTAGGTGTATGTGATATTGGCCGTTGATCATTCTGAGATCAACGGCCCAGATCAAACAAGATCGAAACTACGTCGTTTGGATGCCCCTGAGGTCAGCTGGTCTGGACCGGGCAAGACACATGTTTTGGGCTCGATTTGGTTCAATTGAGCCGGCCCAATTCTAAATTCAAACCCATTTTCTTCTTTTAATTTGATTAAAAAAAATGAAATTCCTAATAAAAATGTAAAAACCAAAAACTAAAAATCACACAAATATTAATTAATACTCAAACCACAATTATCACTCACATTAAACATCCAATTGAAATAAAATCACTTAACGACAATAAGAGATGCATATTTTGTGATTTTTCTTTTATAACCGAATTATGGTTTACACGACATATATTTTTTATATTTTTGTTTGATAAAAAATAGAAATGAACAAGATCACAAATAACTACCAAAAATGCCACGTAAATTCCAAAAATTGTACAGCAAGATTATTTGCTATTATTTTATTTCTTTTGGAGTGATTGCCGCGTAAAACAAAAATCACGTGCTCACAGTGAGCACGTGATTTTCGCCCTATATGAGAATCACTCCCAAAAATTCAAAATAAAACAATTTTCCTTTGTGTACAATGTTTGTATTTTTGTGGTATTTTTATATAATTATTTGTATTTTTGTCTGTGCATGTTTATTTGTTTAAATTAATAAAAATATAAAATATGTCACATTTTCATTTAGTATTTATTTGAGTTTGTTTTACAAAATGAGAAAATCAAAAGAAAAAATAATAATAATGTACATTGCATTTTTAACATTTAACGTCTAAATTGTGAGATTTTATCGTTAATTGCTATTTAAATGTGCGATAATAGTTATTTGGAATTAATTAGTATTTTTTATAGGTTAATTTAGTTTATAAGTTATTTTAGAATTTTAGTTTTATTAATTAGGAAGTAAAAGAAAAGAGAGCAAGAATATAAAAGAAAATCGGAATTAGGCCTCTTCTTCAATTTTGAACCACAGGCCCAAATATACCCAACATTCCTCTACGACTCGGTCCATTCCAAACCGGGTCGACCCAGTCCATAACCCAACACCCCTATTTCCCTATCTTTCAAAAAAACAAAACCCTAAAATTGTATTTTTCTCTTTCACTGTTGAAAACACCATCCGCCCCCCCCCCTTCCTCATCTTCTCCTTCTCCAACACATACACAACAAAACGCTCACACACACAGTGCACGCAGCAGCCGTTCATGGCTGCTGTTTCTTCTTCGCCTTCGTCCCAAACGACCTTGACTGCTGCGTCTTCTCCCTCGTTTCAGCTGCGTCAAGCTTGAGCTCAAGCAGCCATGGCTGCCCCCTCGCTGCTTCTTCTTCCTCGTCACTTGCAACTGTTCAATGCTTCAACTTCTTCCAGCTTCGTCATCGTCGAGTTGTCGCTGCCCGTCGCTGCTGGTTGCTTCTTCTCCTCCAGCTTCACGTCGCTGCTGGCCGCGGCTATCGCAGCTTCGTGTTGCTGCTGTGTCTTCTTCTTCGTGTTGCTGCTGCGTCTTCTTCATCCTTCTTGCTGCTGCTGCGTTTTCTTCATCCTTCACTGTTGCGTTGCTGTTTCTTCTCCGTCAAGTTGTTGCCGTGTCCATGGTGTTGCTGCCCGTCGTGCTGCTCCGCCACCATGGCTGCCCTCGATGTTGTTTCACCATCCAAACACGCTGCCTTCTGCTTCGTTTTCAAATAACACCCAATGACCTTCTTCAGTTCTTCGATCGTCCGTTCGTGGTCGTCTTCGGCATCAAATTGTTTTAGTGCGATAATCGCTTCCGGACAGATTTGTTTTCGTTCAAGTTCTTCGTCGTTCCGATCCGGTTAGTTGGTTTAAGTTTCATTTTTTGTCTGTGATTTGTTTGATATTTTCGGATCTGAAATTAGATATGTTCGATATTAAGTTCATGTTTATTGTTTTGTTATTTTCTTCAGTTTGTTTCATTTTTCTTGTTTATTTTTAGGTAGAAATTGTTAGTTTAGTTATAATATTGTTGGATTTAAGTTGAGTTCAATTAATTATTTCTTCAGTTTGTTTTATTAATTTAAAAGGATTTAGTTTTAATATCCTATTTCTTCAGTTCGTTTGAATCTGACATGTTTGTGGTTTAATTGAGACATATAATTCATGTTCATTTTTTGTTTGAAGTTCATGTTAATTCAGTGATTTAATGTTAGTTTATGTTTTAGTTTTTTTAAATTTTTTTATTTAGTTTGAATCATGTATCTTTGTTGTATTTTGTTGGATTTAATTTGAAGATCAATTGATTATTTGAGTTTACTGATTTGAATCTGTTTATTTATTTTGTTTAAGTTTAATTTGAATTTGAGCTCATGATTTGAATATACTTATTTGTTATTGTTGTTGAATCTGAAAGTAGATTTGTTGTTTAAAGATTGTTCAATCAAAATAATTCTAGTTGTTTCTTTGTTGTTCATCATATAGTTTGAGTTTGTTCATAAAATCTGATTAGGTATTGGTTATAGTTGTTATATTTTGGTTAGAATTGATTAGTTGAACTTGTTATAGCTGACGGGGTAGATCGGTAAATTACAATGTTTTCAGGGTCAAAAATGGTAATTTTAGTAAGGTCAGAGGGGTATTTTTGGAATTAAAATTCTGAACAATTATTTATTTTGAGTGCTCTGTCCATTAAGATTAAAATAATATTAAAATAATCAATAATGGGGGATAAGATATAATGGTGGGGAATAATGCAATTGTTTAATATAAGCATGGAAACAAGATATAATGGGGGGAGGATAATGTACTTGTCTAATCAAAAGTGGGGAACAAGACATAGTGGGATTGCGGGCTCAAGAAAAGTTGTTTAAATAAGTAATAATTGTATTTTTTATGTAGTAGTGGGTTTGGTAGGAGAAAGTGGTTATTTTATTAATTGATTAAAGGGTTTGGGATGGAAGATAAAAAGAAAGAATTGATCAGATTTTAGGGGGGACAGAAAAAAGATATAGAAAAAAAAAAGACAGCAAGAAAGAGAACAAAACTGAAAAAAAATCTTCTACTTTCCTTTATTGTTTGAAATCAGTATTAATTGCTATTGTTTCATCGAAGCTTGAAGCTTCTTTCTTGGGGTTACTACTCCACCGGTTTGTAAACTCTGATACTGGTCTATTACTGTTGCTGGACTGTTGTTGTTATGCTGTATTGTTACTACTGCTGCTGATTCTCATCTTCATCTTCTCTTGTTTCCAATACCAGGTACATGACTGTAATACTAGCTATTGCAAGCTAATAATGTGGAAGCATGAATACATATGAAGAATGGAATTTTGAAGTTTTAATTTCGCTTTTTCTTTGTTCCTTTTATTGATTGTATTTAGGCTCTTTCATGTATTACTCAATAATAATTGGAATAAGAGAAAATAACATAAGTTAGTCTTTAATGAATCGGTTTGGCGTAACGGGTTAATTCACTAGTTATGAAGGTTTTAAGATTATCGACAGTAGGTTAATCGTGAACAAGTAGCTAAATTTAGCTAAGGCATGAATTTAAATTAAATTTCGTGAATTAGGCATTAAGGCATGATTTGAGTTCCAACAATATTAGAAGAACGTTTAAGTTTAATAAACTTTCTAATAAGCTTTAGTAATTATGGTTAAATCTAGTTTTCAAATGGTTGTGAATAATTAATCTCAATAGTTTTTTTATAACAATGCGAGTTTTAATCTAGCTATATTTGATTCTTTTGAATATTAGTTGTCGAATTTTTATTTTATTTATAATTTCGAATTTTTTTTAGTAAAATTTCTTTTCATCAATATTTGTATTAATCTAGCAATTGGCACGCCATGCTTTCTTAAATTCTTCTTCAAAAAAAAAGGCTCGTAATTAATTAGGATTTTCTTTCTTTATTTTAGAGACTAATTTTAATAGAAAAATGTAGTCGCTTTAAGATTTGTCCATTTAAAATAAATGAGATGAGCCTCGCCTAGTAAAATGTATAGAATGCGGGGCCCTCACAAATGTATGCATTAATTATTTAGAACATCGGAGTTGGCCGTCTAGTGAAATTTCATGGCCTTTCCCAAAACAACAATACGCTAGTCGCTCTAGGCGCGTTTTTTAACAATTTATTTTCTTAAATATGGGTGTGCATTTATGTAACCCAAATCCAAATCTCAACGGAGTCGAAATGTGTCGATAACCACGGGTGCATTGATTGCGACGTGGTTTGAAATACGTTTTCACAATGTTGCAATTCTCCGTAAAATAATAACAATAAATAAAAATAATAAAAGCGGCTAAAAGTTAAAACTTGCACATGAGCTCATAATTGTATAAAATCAGATAAACAAGCAGAATATGACAGTTGAGCGACCGTGCTAGAACCACGGAACTCGGGAATGCCTAATACCTTCTCCCGAGTTAACAGAATTCCTTATCCGGATTTCTGGTTCGCTGACTGTAATACAGAGTCATTCTTTTCCTCGATACGGGATTAAATTGGTGACTTGGGATACCCTAAATCTCCCAAGTGGCGACTCTGAATAAATAAATAATTCCCGTTTCGATTGTCCTTTAATTGGAAAAACTCCTTCACCCCTTGCGGGGGGGGGGTGGAAAAAGGAGGTGTGACAGCTCTGGCGACTCTGCTGGGGACTCTAAACCCAGAAGCACTGGTTCAGGGTTAGAAATTCGAGCTTAGATAAATTGTTATATTTGGTTTTATCTGATTTTGTTACATGTTTGGGCTCAATGTGCTAATTGATTGCCTTTACCACTTTGATATTATGTGAATTGTATATAAACTGTGCCGAAACCCTTCTCTTCTTACCTCCGGGGAGAAGCTCGCTGGTCGAGACTCCCTATTCTGTTAGTGTCAACACCTGAAATAAGAAAGAGGCCGGATAAGTTACAAAGCCGGACGATCCTGCGGGTCCCCGGTAAGTAGCCCCCTCCTCGACTCGAGTTGTCCGCTCGGGTATACAGTCTAGAACAAATACCCAGGTTATGAACTTAGAATAACTTAGCTTCATGCCGGATCCCTAGTAGGAACGTTTGTTTGCATCACGTGCATCTGACTTTGGAGGCTCAACACAGGGGTTGGGTCTGTCTAGGACAAGTGCACCAAAAATGAAAATCACCATCCTGATGCATCTTACTTGCTGCTACTTGCGCATTTATTTGATTCGGACTTGTGTGTTGACCGACTTTTGAATATCAGGAATATTGTGAAATTGAGGGGGAAAAAAGAAGAGGAAATAGTGGTTAGGGAGTTAATTGTTTATTTTTGGAAAGAAAAAAAAATGCCCAAATACTGTCAAAATTCTGCCGAAAATCTTGAAAAAATGAAGAAAAGAAAAATATTTTATTTTATTTCACTCAAAAAATAATATATATAAAAAAAAGAGTCTTTCATTTTAAGTTTGGAAGAATAGGTCGGTCATTTTGGTGAAACGAAAAAGAAAAAAAAATCTTCACTTTGTTTTATTTTCTAAATAAAGAAAAAAAATAGTTTGTCTTGCCATGAAAAATAAAAATTAAAAAGAGTCTTGTTTTTAAAATGGTTTTTGTTTATTTATTTATTTGTCTACGAAAATGCCAAAAATAAAAATAAAAAGAGTCGTGCGGTGAACGTGGTTTTATTATTTGTTGCAATATATATATATATATATATATATATATATATATATATATATATATATATATAAATCCAAAAATTATTTTTCTTTATTTCCTTTCTAGAAAAGTTTTTTTTACCCCCAATTTTCAAAAAAAAAAATCCAAAATATTTTTCATTATTGATTTCTTTAGAAAGTCTTTTTAATTGTTTTTTTTTAAGAAAATAAAAATAAAAATAAAAAGATTTTCTTTTAATTTCTTCCAAAAACAAAATCCGAAAATATTTTCATTCTTCTTTCAAAATTGAAAAGAGAATTCAAAATTCAAAAATATTTTTAGAAGCGTTTCTTTCATTGGAAGTAAAATTCGAAAAATATTTTCTTTCTTCTTTAGAAGTTTTTCTTTCGAAATACAAAAAACAAAACAAAAAATTAAAATCTTTTTCTTTAGAAATCTTTCTTTGCAAAAATGCTCTCTTTCTTCTTTATAAGTCTTTCCTTCAAAAAATAAAATAAAATAAAATAAAAAGAGTTAGTTTATTTACTTTATTCAAAACTTCCCGAACTACGCGGGTTTGATTTTCACCGGATGTGAGATATGTAGGCAACCCTCATCGGGTCCAACCTCCCCTTTTGCTAAAATAGCCAAAAATAAATAAATAAATAAATAAAAAAAACATGTTAAAATTTTAGTTTTTGTCATAAATAAGTCGGGCGATGTCCAACCTCTCCTTTTACAAAAAAAAATAGCAAATATATATATATATATATATATATATATATATATATATATATATATATATGTCAAATTTTAATTTCATCATAAAGAAGTTGCATGACGCTGTTTTGTTAAGACATAGCCGAATGTTCCCGAAAGGGACGCCGGAAGGCTAACTTTGCATAAACGGCCACTTTTTGGGTCATGTTTAAGATTTGGTCCAGTTGACCGACACAGCCTTAAAAATCTTCGTCCCCGAGGCATTGAAAGGTCGTGTTTGCAATATTAAGTTTTCTATTTTGAAAAACGACAAAAAGAGTCATAAATAAGTCGGGTGATGCTGTTTTTGTCAGAAATAGCCGAATGTTCCCGAAAGGGACACCGAAGGGCTGACTTTGCATAAACAGCCACCTTTGGGGTCATTTTTTTAGGATTTTGGTCCAGTTGACCCACACAGCCTTAAAAATCTTCGTCCCCGAGGCGCTGAAGGGCCGCGTTTGCAACACCATGTTTTTATTGTAATTTGAAAAAAAAAACAAAGAGTCAGCGGTCAGGTGAATACCGTTTGAATTTTTAGTCAAAAATAAGCTGAGCCAGCTTCGGCCGCGTCTCAAACCGTTCTTGCCAAAATAGCCTTAGAGTATCTTTCAGTTGTCGAAAGGCTATTTTCGTAAAAGAACGAACAAGTTTGTAAAGTGTCATAAAATAATCCTCCCCGACCTCAAAATTCATGTGAAATTTGGAAGGGGCCACATTTGCAAAAATAACTGTTTGGTTGCATTTGTCAAACGGAGAAAGGGAGCTGGCCTTTTGTTTTTGAGTTTGTAAATCTTTTGATTAGAATATGTGGGTTGTTTGATTTTCGAGTTTGTAGGTCATCTTTAAACCTTTGAAACTCAGTTTGTTTTATTATGAATATTAATAATAAAAAAAATGTTTCATTGTGTTACCTTTCATTTTGCCCGAACTACGCAAGGTCTGATTCATGCGGGGTCATGATACGTAGGCAATCTCCATAAGATTCGACCACAACAAAAAAAATGAAAAACAAATCAAAAAATCGAAAAAAGAGAAAGAAAAAGAAAAAAAGGAAAAAAAAAGATGTTGTTAATAATGAGGACCGACTGAGTCCATTCTAACCTGTTTTGTCTTGAAACACAAAGAAAGTTAAGGTGGTTGGTTTGTGGTAAGCCGGACAATGACACCCAGAATATCGCGCAGAATCCTTTACCTGCACATTATGATACACACTTTGCGGGGATCAGGCCTAATGACAGAAGCACTCGAGTCCTATTGGGAACTTGTTGACTAAGGTTGATGATATAGAAGTTGGTAATGGTCTTGGCAATACTGATGCGAGGCTCAGTGGCTAAGATGCCAGTTTTGATAAAGTGGGAGGACGCTCCGTTCCTTAGTTAGCAAGAGAGAAGCTTTTGGTGGCTTATTTTGTTGTCATTTCTGTTGTCCGGATTATTCTTAGGATTGTAATACGGATGTTGTCTTGTGTCAAACTTTCTTATCTTTCCATTTTGTCATAGCGGTTTGTTTAAGTTTTGTCCAGGTTGTTTCGGGATTTTATTCTAGTTTGTTTTTATTTGGTTTGTTTTGAAACCATTTCACCATTAGTCTAATGCAAAATCTGGTCTTTTATTATTTCCAGCCATCTTTTTGTTTAATCCTTTTATCATTTTGGTTCAGCACCGATTCTAGTGACATGACATGCGCACACAGTTTGGGCCTAATCTTAAAAGTTAATCATAAAACCCCGGAAAGGTGATCAGAACATTTAAAGGAAATAAGGACGGTTTGAGATTATTCGGAGAGTGAGTCATGCCGAACTGGGGCAAGTAAAACATAAGGAAAATCGTTAAAAGTGAGATTCGCCAAATTGGCATAAGGGTCGTTCATGATAATGAGAGTGAGAGTGTCGCCCAACGGTGCTTTAGAAATGACAAATGAAAAAGCAAATGTATGAATATAATTGTCAAGTCCAGCACCATCAGAAGAGGCTACAAATCTTTGTTTAATTGTGTTATTTGCACTTGGCATGTTTTGAAGATCGGAATGACGAAGGCATTTTGTTCTGCTACCTAAACACTTTATCCTTCGTTACCCCTTTTTGAGCCTTATTTATTTTTCTTTCGTACCCCTCGTTCGGAATCAGTAGTAACGACTAGAAAACACAAGCACGACAGGTAAAAAAAAAGACGAAAGAAAAGAAAACAACAAAACAACAAAAGAGAAAGGAGAAATGAGAAAAAAAAAGAAAAAAAAAGAAAATAATAAGTAAATGAAAAAAAAAAGAGGAATTGGGAACTACGTTTGACTTGATTCCTCAAAGAGGATACGTAGGCGCTTCACGGCTCGGTCATAGGATGCATAATGGTCATAATGGTCATAATGTGCATAGTGTAACATAGTATAACAAAAATTAAAATCCCCAAGCTAGAAACTGGGGCAAGAGTTGCGCTTATTGTAAGCAAATATGGTTCCGAAGGTTGTAATTTTGAACCCCAAATTTATTTTGTTTTTGAACCTTTAATACCTTTTTTTTCTAGCCCTATCCAAAACCCCACATTACGGTCCAAAGAAAGACCTTTTGACCAATCTCCGAAAGATGCCAAGTCATACAAACGGAAGTCGGGGATAACACCCCGATCCCCAACAGAGAAAAGGATCATGGATTGGACATGAATTGATAGCCGAAAAGAATCCCCAGTAGAAAGAGTCATATCGGCAACACTCCAAATCCCCAGCTGGAAAGTGATACAAATGAGAGAGTTTTATCGGTGAAAATCTTTACGGACACCATAAGGCGATGAAAGCTGAGAGAAAACCAAAATGAGAGAGGCTTGATAGTGAAAACTCTTCGGGCACTACAAGTCGAATAAGATTAAGAATCAGATGTGGAATCGCCAAGGGAAGATCTTGAAAGACGATTGACGGCAGAGGATAGGCCACATGTGCATGTCATGATTATTAGAGTCGGTATCTGCGTTTGATAGGCTTTTATTTATAGTTTCTCTTGTTAAAGAGTCATCTTTTTCCTTTGTCTTTTATTCGGTTCCCTTTTTGTTTATGTTTCTCCTTTCATAGAAAAATTCCCCAGTAGAGTCTGTTTGGTCAGAACAAGTGAGAACTGACTTCAAAATCTGCCATCAGCTTTCCAATTATGCAAGACCAGATCCGATTAGAACACCCAAATGGTCTAAATCAATAAGGAACAACGCAAAGAGCCATGGGCATGATTTGGGAAATTCATATAAGACTAAAAAGTCAGGGGAAATGCCAGTTCCACTTGCTATGCCGCAAAAAAAAGAGGGATATCACCAACAGAAAAGGTCGCTTTCAGTGACACGAATAAACAGAGATTTGGAGTGTTATCCCCAGCAGATCATCTCAATGAACATGCACGATCTTCAAGTTACATCGGCTGTCATGAAATGAGTGAGGTCAGATAAGGAGACCGGGAAAATGGTTAAGAGGTTTGGGAATGATGAATCGTCAAGAAGGGCGGAAGGTATCAGCCCAAGCTTCAAGATGGACAGACAACGCATAGATGGAGAATAGTTGATGGCATCCCCAGCAGGAGTATCACAACCAATAATCACATTTAAACTGACCAAATTTTCTTTGATTTGAAGCAGGGACAGGGAATGCTACTGATGACAAAAAGATGCACCACAAGAAAGATTGGCAAACTGGGGCAGGAAATTTTTGTTCATTTCGAGAATTTTCGGGAAAGTATAACACAAGTTTGGTGAAAAGTGGTATCCCCAGCAGTTTTTCAGGGAAAGGCAAAACGAGTTTTAAGGGAGGTAGTCTTCGAAGGAAGAAGCTAACAAAATAAAAAATAAAAAGAAGAAAAAAAAACAACCAGTTCTGCAAAAGGAAACAGTTTGCAGAGGAATGAAACATCATGCTTAAAGGAAGTAGTTTTGGAAAGAGTAAGATAGCATATTTTACTCAGCAGAGTTATCCTCAGCAGTGTTATCCCCAGCAATGGTACTCAGCGGTTTGCAGTGTTATCCCCAGCAGATCATCGAGATGAAGAAGCATCCTCGACAGATTTTCGATCAAGTTCCAAGAGGGTCGGACAACACAGAGTGGGGAAGGAAGAAAAGGAAAATTCATCCCCAGCAAGTTTTGATAGCATAATGAAACACAGAGCGGGGAAGGGAGAAAAGGAAAAACCATCCCTAGCAGGAGTGGCACGACCACTCACCATGTTTTAAAAAACTAACAAATTTCCTTTGATTAGAAGCAGGAAAAGGAAAACTTATTTATGGAGAAAAACATGCCACAAGTAAAAGCATCAAAACTGGGGCAGAAAAGTTTCTGCCATTGTCGAAAATTTTCTCGGAGAAACGAGGAAATCAATTCAAGTTTTAAGGGATAGCAAGACAGCACGATTTTAAAAAAAACAGCTGGAGGTAAGTCAATTTCAAGTTTTGAGGATATTTTGGGTTCATCCGCCCTCGAATAGGATATTTTTGGGTTCATCCACCCTCGAATAGGATATTTTTGGGTTCATCCGCCCTCGAATAGGATATTTTGGGTTCATCCACCCTCGAATAGGATATTTTGGGTTCATCCGCCCTCGAATAGGATATTTTGGGTTCATCCGCCCTCGAATAGGATATTTTGGGTTCATCCGCCCTCGAATAGGATATTTTGGGTTCATCCGCCATCGAATAGGATATTTTGGGTTCATCCGCCCTCGAATAGGATATTTTTGGGTTCATCCGCTCTCGAATAAGATATTGAATTTAATCCTTCCTCCAAAGGACATTTAATTTATTTCGACCCGGGTGGTCCTGCTTGTATAAACATTGCCAAAATATATATTTTCATAAATCATTACAAATTAGGCGCCCACCTGTATAACAAGGGAATACATTTCATGTCTTTACAAATTAGGCACCCACCAGTATAATGCGGGAATACATTTCTGTTTTTCATTTCATGTCCTAGGTCGCCCACCAGTATAATGCGGGCATACATTTCTATTTTTCATTTCATGTCCTAGGCGCTCACCAGTATAATGCGGGAATACATTTCTGTTTTTCATTTCATGTCCTAGGTCGCCCACCAGTATAATGCGGGCATACATTTCTGTTTTTCATTTCATGTCCTAGGGGCCCACTAGTATAATGCGGGAATACATTTCTGTTTTTCATTTCATGTCCTAGGTCGCCCACCAGTATAATGCGGGTATACATTTCTATTTTTCATTTCATTTCGCCCACTAGTATAATGCGAGTATACATTTCTGTTTTTCATTTCATGTCCTAGGCGCCCACCAGTATAATGCGGGAATACATTTCTGTTTTTCATTTCATGTCCTAGACACCCACCAGTATAATGCGGGAATACATTTCTGTTTTTCATTTAATGTCCTAGGTCGCCCACCAGTATAATGCGGGTATACATTTCTGTTTTTCATTTCATGTCCTAGGCGCCCACCAGTATAATGCGGGAATACATTTCTGTTTTTCATTTCATGTCCTAGATCGCCCACCAGTATAATGCGGGTATACATTTCTGTTTTTCATTTCATGTCCTAGGCGCCTACCAGTATAATGCGGGAATACATTTCTGTTTTTCATTTCATGTCCTAGGCGCCCACCAGTATAAAGCGGGAATACATTTCTGTTTTTCATTTCATGTTCTAGGTCGCCCACCAGTATAATGCGGGCATACATTTCAGTTTTTCATTCCTAGGTCGCCCACCAGTATAATGCTGGAATACATTTCTGTTTTTCATTTCATGTCCTAGGTCGCCCACCAGTATAATGCGGGAATACATTTCTGTTTTTCATTTCATGTCCTAGGTCGCCCACCAGTATAATGAGGGTATACATTTCTGTTTTCATTTCATGTCCTAGGCGCCCACCAGTATAATGCGGAAATACATTTATGTTTTTTATTTCATGTCCTAGGTCGCCCACCAGTATAATGCGGGCATACATTTCTGTTTTTTCATTTCTAGGTCGCCCACCAGTATAATGCGGGCATACATTTCAGTTTTTCATTTCTAGGTCGCCCACCAGTATAATGCGGGCATACATTTCTATTTTTCATTTCATGTCCTAGGTCGCCCACCAGTATAACGAGGGAACACATTTCATATTTTTGCATTCAGGCGCCCACCTGTATAACGAGAGCAATACTTTTCAGTCTTATACTGCAGATCTTGAAATCAGTAACCCACCGGAAGGCAGAAGGTTACAACAGGAATCCCCAGCAGGAAACAATAAAAATCCCCAGCACCGGAAAGCAGAAGGTTGCAACAAGAGGTCCCAGCACAAATTCAAGCGCATGAGTCAAAAGGAAGAAAAGACGTGTCTTGAAAGAAGCGGCCTGTGAACATTAAATTATGCCCAGCATAACAAATTTTGATGAAGAGAGCCGTATCCCTAGAGGAACCACCGAAAAGCTTAATGAAGGAAGCCATATCCCCAGTAGGCCGAGCAAAATGATGAAAACTGGTATTCAGAAAAGCAAAAGGCCAGTGTCATCCCCAAGTTCTCGTAAGAAAGAAGCACCGGAATCGACGCAAGCCGACAAGAAAGCAAGGCATCAAGAACAAATGAAGAGATCTTGTAATCCGTAGTCTAGCCTAACTTCTTGATTTTTCTTTTAAGCATGGTGTAATGAGGAGGTCAACAAGCAGTAAAAGTAGCATGCAACAACATTAACATTGTAGTCTCATGGTAGTCCCAGCTACCAAAACTTCCCGAACTACATTGACCTGATTCCTGTTTAGCCCAGGATATGTAGGAAACCTCTGAAGCAAAGGTTCGGTCAAATCTTTCAAAAAATGCTTCACACGGAGTACTCGAACGGGAAAAAATCGCTCGTATCCACTCACTTTATCTTTGCACGAAAACCCTTCGTGTTTTCGGACAAAGAGGGGTAGCTGTGAGCACGTGATTTTCGCCCTATATGAGAATCACTCCCAAAAATTCAAAATAAAATAATTTTCCTTTGTGTACAATGTTTGTATTTTTGTGGTATTTTGTATAATTATTTGTATTTTTGTCTGTGCATGTTTATTTGTTTAAATTAATAAAAATATAAAATATGTCACATTTTCATTTAGTATTTATTTGAGTTTGTTTTACAAAATGAGAAAATCAGAAGAAAAAATAATAATAATGTACATTGCATTTTTAGCATTTAACGTCTAAATTGTGAGATTTTATCGTTAATTGCTATTTAAATGTGCGATAATAGTTATTTGGAATTAATTAGTATTTTTTATAGGTTAATTTAGTTTATAAGTTATTTTAGAATTTTAGTTTTATTAATTAGGAAGTAAAAGAAAAGAGAGCAATAATATAAAAGAAAATCGGAATTAGGCCTCTTCTTCAATTTTGAACAACAGGCCCAAATATACCCAACCTTCCTCTATGACCCGGTCCATTCCAAATCGGATCGACCCAGTCCATAACCCAACACCCCTATTTCCCTATCTTTCAAAAAAACAAAACCCTAAAATTGTATTTTTCTCTTTCACTGTTGAAAACACCATCCGCCCCCCTTCCTCATCTTCTCCTTCTCCAACACACACACAACAAAACACTCACACACACAGTGCACACAGCAGCCATTCATGGCTGCTGTTTCTTCTTCGCCTTCGTCCCACACGACCTTGACTGTTGTGTCTTCTCCCTTGTTTCAGCTGCGTCAAGCTTGAGCTCAAGCAGCCATGGCTGCCCCATCGCTTCTTCTTCTTCCTCGTCACTTGCAACTATTCAATGCTTCAGCTTCTTCCAGCTTCGTCATCGTCGAGTTGCCGCTGCCCGTCGCTGCTGGTTGCTTCTTCTCCTCCAGCTTCACGTCGCTGCTGGCCGCGGCCATGGCAGCTTCGTGCTGTTGCTGCGTCTTCTTCATCCTTCACTGCTGCGTTGATGTTTCTTCTACGTCAAGTTGCTGCCGTGTCCATGGTGCTGCTGCCCGTCGTGCTGCTCCGCCACCATGGCTGCCCTCGATGCTGTTTCACCATCCAAACACGCTGCCTTCTGCTTCGTTTTCAAATAACACCCAATGATCTTCTTCAGTTCTTCGATCGTCCGTTCGTGGTCGTCTTCGGCATCAAATTGTTTTAGTGCGATAATCGCTTCCGGACAGAATTGTTTTCGTTCATGTTCTTCGTCGTTCCGATCCGGTTAGTTGGTTTAAGTTTCATTTTTTGTCTATAATTTGTTTGATATTTTCGGATCTGAAATTAGATATGTTCGATATTAAGTTCATGTTTATCGTTTTGTTATTTTCTTCAGTTTATTTCATTTTTCTTGTTTATTTTTATGTAGAAATGTTAGTTTAGTTATAATATTGTTGGATTTAAGTTGAGTTCAATTAATTATTTCTTTAGTTTGTTTTATTAATTTAAAAGGATTTAGTTTTAATATCCTATTTCTTCGGTTCGTTAGAATCTGACATGTTTGTGGTTTAATTGAGACATATAATTCATGTTCATTTTTTGTTTGAAGTTCATGTTAATTCAGTTATTTAATGTGAGTTAATGTTTTATTGTTTTTAAATTTTTTTATTTAGTTTGAATAATGTATCTTTGTTGTATTTTGTTGGATTTAATTTGAAGATCAATTGATTATTTGAGTTTAGTGATTTGAATCTGTTTATTTATTTTGTTTAAGTTTAATTTGACTTTGAGCTCATGATTTGAATATACTTATTTGTTATTGTTGTTGAATCTGAAAGTAGATTTGTTGTTTAAAGATTGTTCAATCAAAATAATTCTAGTTGTTTCTTTATTGTTCATCATATAGTTTGAGTTTGTTCATAAAATCTGATTAGGAGTTGATTATAGCTGTTATATTTTGGTTATAATTGATTAGTTGAACTTGTTATAGCTGACGGGGTAGATTGGTAAATTACAATGTTTTCAGGGTCAAAAATGGTAATTTCAGTAAGGTCAGAGGGGTATTTTTGGAATTAAAATTCTGAACAATTATTTATTTTGAGTGCTCTGTCCATTAAGATTAAAATAATATTAAAATAATCAATAATGGGGGACAAGATATAATGATGGGGAATAATGCAATTATTTAATATAAGCATGAGGAACAAGATATAATAGGGGGAGGATAATGTACTTGTTTAATCAAAAGTGGGGAACAAAACATAGTGGGATTGCGGGGCTCAAGAAAAGTTGTTTAAATAAGTAATAATTGATTTTTATGTAGTAGTGAGTTTGGTAGGAGAAAGTGGTTATTTTATTAATTGATTAAAGGGTTTGATATGGAAGATAAAAAGAGAGACTTGATCAGATTTTAGGGGGGGGACAGAAAAAAGATATAGAAAAAAAAAGACAGCAAGAAAGATAACAAAACTGGAAAAAAATCTTCTACTTTCCTTCATTGTTTGAAATCAACATTAATTGATATTGTTTCATCGAAGCTTGAAGCTTCTTTCTTGGGGTTACTACTTCACCGGTTTGTAAACTCTGATACTGGTCTATTACTGTTGCTGGACTGTTGTTGTTGTGCTGTATTGTTACTACTGCTGCTGATTCTCATCTTCATCTTCTCTTGTTTCCAATACCAGGTACATGACTGTAATACTAGCTATTGCAAGCTAATAATGTGGAAGCATGAATACATATGAAGAATGAAATTTTGAAGTTTTAATTTTGCTTTTTCTTTGTTCCTTTTATTGATTGTATTTAGGCTCTTTCATGTATTACTGAATAATAATTGGAATAAGAGAAAATAACATAAGTTAGTCTTTAATGAATCGGTTTGGCGTAACGGGTTAATTTACTAGTTATGAAGGTTTTAAGATTATCGACAGTAGGTTAATCGTGAACAAGTAGCTAAATTTAGCTAAGGCATGAATTTAAACTAAATTTCGTGAATTAGGCATTAAGGCATGATTTGAGTTCAAACAAGATTAGAAGAACGTTTAAGTTTAATAAACTTTCTAATAAGCTTTAGTAATTATGGTTAAATCTAGTTTTCAAATGGTTGTGAATAATTAATCTCAATAGTTTTTTTTATAACAATGCGAGTTTTAATCTAGCTATATTTGATTCTTTTAAATATTAGTTGTCGAATTTTTATTTTATTTATAATTTCAAAATTTTTTTAGTAAAATTCCTTTTCATCAATATTTGTATTAATCTAGCAATTAGTACGCCATCCTTTCTTAAATTCTTCTTTTTCAAAAAAAAAAGGCTCGTAATTAATTAGGATTTTCTTTCTTTATTTTAGAGACTAATTTTAATAGAAAAATGTAGTCGCTTTAAGATTTGTCCCTTTAAAATAAATGAGATAAGATGAGCCTAGTAAAATGTATAGAATGCGGGGCCCTCACAAATGTATGCATTAATTATTTAGAACATCGGAGTTGGCTGTCTAGTGAAATTTCACGGCCTTTCCCAAAACAACAATACGCTAGTCGATCTAGGCGCGTTTTTTAACAATTTATTTTCTTAAATATGGATGTGCATTTATGTAACCCAACTCCAAATCTCAACGGAGTCGAAATGTGTCGATAACCACGGGTGCATTGATTGCGACGTGGTTTGAAATACGTTTTCACAATGTTGCAATTCTCCGTAAAATAATAACAATAAATAAAAATAATAAAAGCGGCTAAAAGTTAAAACTTGCACATGAGCTCATAATTGTATAAAATCAGATAAACAAGCAGAATATGACAGTTGAGCGACCGTGCTAGAACCACGGAACTCGGGAATGCCTAATACCTTCTCCCGGGTTAACAGAATTCCTTATCCGGATTTCTGGTTCGCGGACTGTAATACAGAGTCATTCTTTTCCTCGATACGGGATTAAATTGGTGATTTGGGACACCCTAAATCTCCCAAGTGGCGACTCTGAATAAATAAATAAATCCCGTTTCGATTGTCCATTAATTGGAAAAACTCTTTCACCCCTCGCGGGGGCGGAAAAAGGAGGTGTGATAGACGTATCAATTGCCTCAGAAATATAGTTAAGCCTAGTTCCTTGAATAGTTGTAGAACTTCTATTCTCTAGCTTCATAACTCGTTCATGACTTTCATTCTGAACGTTGTGAGCTCAGTTCGTATTCAATATAGACTTGGGCTTGATACCCCTAAGTCTCAGTATAGCTTACTCAGCATGTCATAAACAGTTGAAGTTTCAGTGTTCACAACCAATTCAAGAATGCATGTCTCATTCTAGTCCTATTCAGTATTCCAGTATTATGTAACTCAATATGATTCAGTATTCCCCTATAATGTAACTCAGTATGATCCAGTATTCCAGTATAATGTAACTCAGCAGAATTCAGTAATTCACTATTATGTATTGCAGTATGATTCTCAATTCCTAATTTTAAATCCCTGAATGTCGAACACCTGTATTTGGGCCTGAGGCCGCAGTTAATGCTTTATGCATTTTTGGGCCTGAGGCCGCAGTTAATGCTTTATGCATCTTTGGGCCTGAGGCCGCAGTTTATGTTTTATGCATCTTTGGGCCTGAGGCTGCAGTTTATGCTTTATGCATCTTTGGGCATGAGGCCGTAGTTTATGTTTTATGCATCTTTGGGCCTGAGGCTGCAGTTTATGCTTTATGCATTTTGGACCTGAGGTAGCAGTTTGTGCACATATATATATTGGGCCTGAGTCCGCAGTTTAATATTCAGATAAACAGGTTGTTCATCATTCAGAAGAGGGAATATTCATATCCTTACTTCCTTTCAGTTCAATTATTAGTTACCGTTCAGTTATCAGCTATCATATCAGTTACCAATTATCAGTTCAGTTATCAGCTATCAGTTATCATTTCAGTTTCAGTTTGAATAGTTATCATTTCAGTTATTAATTATAAATTCTTAGTTATCAGCTTAGTTTCAGTTTCAGCATTTATAATTCTTTCTTTCAGTTGCTTTACATACTAGTACAATTCAAATGTACTGACGTCCCGTTTTCCCGGGGCCTGCATCTCACAATGCAGGTAATGATTTACAGGTTGATGATAGAGCGCTAGGATTCTCGTACCAGCTATTTGGTGATCCCAGTTCTTCCAGGGTATTATCATTACTACAGTATTCAGTATTCACATACAGTCAGTGTTTTTAATACTCAAATAGAGGCTTCATGGACTAGAGTAACAGTTAGACAGAGTCTCAGACTTTTCATATTAAGCTATGTTGGCTACAAATATGTTTCAGAATTGTAGCAGTATTTCCGCACTTTGATTTATATCATCCAGACTTTCAGTATATCGACAGGTGTTAGTTTATCTTCCGCATTCAGTATGTTATGATACCATATGTTGATTCAGCCAGCCAGTTGGTTCGCTCAGTCACATGTAGTCAGGCACCGAGTGTTGCATTACGTCCAGGCCCAGGTTCGGGGCGTGACAAAGCTTGGTATCATAGCCCTAGGTTTAAGAGTCCTAGGGAGTATATGAAACCGTGTCCAGTGGAGTTTCCTTTATATGTGTGTGACGACCACTCATATAAACGGTTAACTACCAAGACATCCAGGATTGTCTCATTTCTTTCTACTCTAGATCGTTCCATGAATCTTAGAGCAATAAGTAACCTTTTCTTCCTATCGAATTCCAAACGTATTGGATGCCCAAGCGACGTGTAGGAGAAACCTAAAGTCCTAGAGAGGATAATTACCCATTGAGGTATAGTTATGGAGTACAGGTTGGTAAATACGAGACTTGAGAGGACGTTAAAAGTGGGATGCAATGGATAGTAGTACAAATTAAAGCATAACCTTATCAGAAAGTACAAAAGCAGTTATCGTGTCTTATGGTTATCAGTTTACCTTAGTTACCAGTTATACAGTCTTTCAGTAATTTCTCAGTTAGCAAGTTTATGGTTATTCAGTACTCCAGTATTCAGTTATATGTTTACCAAATATCTAATTTTTAGTGTATCAAAATTTCTGGTGACTTGTGAGTATATAGTGATGCATATGGGTTCTCAAAGAAAATATAAGTAATAGTGATTATAGCGAAACCTTTGCATACTTTAGGTCTGGATTAAGACCAAGACTCACCGGATGGTGCAAGAACTGATTTATCAGATGATGGTATACTTTGAAGGATAAGTTTGTGCATGGTAGTGTATTCGTATGTGTTTTACCTCAGAGAACAATTTCCTTTAATTCTTGGAAATGGAGCCACAAGTTGGATGATGATAGTTTGGATGTCAGACCCCAACATTGGTCACTATAGTTTTGGACAGAAAAGAGCCTAAGTGTAAAATACCTAGGAGTCATAAATGTTTGTTATTACCAAAGATGTGATTTCGTACAACTCATGCAAATGAATAGAAGATATGATATATGCAATGAGAACTAAGAGCAGCCAATAGTGAATTTTAGGGAATGATTTTAAGTTGTTCATATTTATTCAAATCAGAACTAGAAGTACCACGTTAGTAAGTTACTATAAGAAGCAGCTATTGGTGTAAGATAAAAGATATGGCAATTCCCCATTAGGTTATGTGACTAAATGATTATCTGAGATGTTTATAGTATGATATGATTTTATATTATATAGAAAGTTTGGGGTTACATATGCTAATTTTGTTTAAGACAGATGAATTTCCCTAAGTGTGATCCATGTACATAGTTCGAAAAGACTGATAGTGTGCGGCAACAGAATATGGTCAGATAATGAGGGAATTTAGGAGTAACCTTATGCTTCACTTTATTTATTCAAAGCAGAAGAAGAAAATATGATGCTAGCAGGTGGTTAGTAAAAGAATAGTAAGTAAGTTTTGAGTTGATACAATGAATTAGCACTTTCAGCAGAGCTAGTAGGGGTACAATTTGATTCACTTAGCCAGGTTAACTCTAGTGAGTGAATGACAGTTTGAAAATCCAAGCATGTGTTAGAACCCAAAGAGTTTAAATTAAACTCGAAGTACAGTAGCAGTGGGAAGAAAAAATATTAGCTTGCAGTGAGAGCACAAACTATAGAAGAATAGCCTTTAGGAATTATCGTAATGTGGTTTCTCCAGGATTGACAGTGTGAGCAGAGTTAAATTATTAAGACTGTATATGATAGCTCTGAATACATTAGCTTTCCGTTAAGTGAATAATTTAGTTTTTCCTAGTAAGAAAGATTTCTCAAAAGTAAGTTGGAAGATGAGTCATCATTGACGTAGAGTGCAAAGAATTGCAGAGAATAAGGAATGTTATTTGGATCCCAGCAAAAAGAGAAGGATCCACAAGTATAAGACCTTGGTCTAAGGGGTGATGTGAAAATTTTCAGTAAGTCCAGTTGGAGATCTGAAACTCGAATAGTAGCATGGGATATGAAAAAGAAAATCAGTTCGATAATGAGGGAAAATTGTATAATTACCACATGGATTATGTCTAGCAAGTGTAAGAAAAACAAAGTGAGTAGAATGATCACCGAGTTTAGTTATTGATGATAAAATGATCACAGAAAGCTATAGAATCATGCCCAGTTATGTATCACGAGGGTAGTGCCATTGCACGAGACTCTGGTCTTCGGAGTACTGGTTAAAGACTTAGCTCACAACAATTCTATAAGTGTTTTCTTGAAGTTCTTAAGAAGATAAAGTGTGGGAAGTATAACTCATGATTGAGGTAGATAAGAGAACTCTGGTAAAAGAAGTTCACCAGCCAAGATAGGACTTCGACTTCGGACTCTAAAAGATGACAGAGTTGTTGTCTAGAATATGATTTGTTCTCCCTTAGTAGGCGAAGTGAAGGAGAAACAGTTTGATGATCCCTACTTGTTGTAGCTGAAAGAGGAGATTCACAAGTATAAGATGATGACTTTCGGATAAGGGGGAGATGATGGTACTTTGAGGTACCAAGATTGTGTGTTCCAGACATAGATGGACAAGATCATGTTAGAAGCTTATAATTCCTGGTATTATTTCCATCCAGGTCCCCCAAATATGCATCATGACCAAGGAGATTGATTGGATGAACTACATGAAAAAGAACGTCGCAGACTTGCGGCCAATTGTCTTAATTGTCAGCAAGTGAAAGTCGAACAGCAGAAAGCCTAGTGTTTTATCACAGAATACACATATTTTGATGGTAAATATGAAATTTATAAATGGGATTATCTTTCTCATTTTAAAAGCATGATTTGATTGGATGATTGTAAATCGACTTACCAAGTCAGCACATTTCTTGCCAGTAAAGACTACAGATTCAATAGAAGATTATACCAAGTTATACATTTAGGAAATCGTCTAATTACATGGGACTCCGCGGTCCGTCATTTGGGACTATGGTGCTCTGTTTAAAATGAACTTTTAGAAGTTCTTTCAGAAATGATTAGGCACACGTTTTTCATCCTCAAAAAGTTGGCCAGGCAGAGCGCATTGTTCAAATAGTTGAGGATATTTCCTTGATGTTAAAAGTAATTAGGATGATCACATACCTCTTATTGGCCTTGCTAATAATAACCTACCATTCTAGTATCAAGATGGCACCGTACGAAGCTATGTGTGGGGAAAGGTGTAAATCACCAATTGGTTGGTTCGAAGTTGGAGAACTGGAGTTGTTAGGACCTTATTTGGTCTATCAGACTATAGAGAAAGTTAAGTTGATTCAAGAGCGTTTGAAGAAAACTTAGAGCCGCCAAAATGTCCTATTTGAGCGTGCAACATAGAGACCTAGAGTTTCAAGTTGATGATTGGCTATTTTTGAAAGTTTCGCCTATGAAAGGCATTATGAGATTTGAGAATAAGGGAAAGCATAGTCCCTACTATATTGGGCCATATAGAATCTTGCGAAGGATCGGTCAATTAGCTTATGAGTTGGAGTTGCCACTAGAATTAGTGGTGGTACAACCAGTATTTCGCGTGTAATGTTATAACATTCAAGTTTCCAACACTCAACTCATGTCAGTTCAGTACTTAGATACTCATGTCAGTTCAGTACTCAGATACTCATGTCAGCTTAATACTCAGATATTCAAGTCCGTTCAATACTCAACTACTCATGTCAGTCCAATACTTAGATATTCATGCTAGCTTAGTACTTTGATATTGATGTTAGTTCAATTCTCAAATATTCATGCCAGTTCAATATTCAGATATCCATGTTAGTTCAGTATTCACGTATTCATGGCACATCAATATTCAGTCAATGCAGTTTAGTTCAGTATCTCAACAGTTCAGTAATCATGTATTCATTATGTTTAGTATGCAAGTGTTGATGAAAGTTCATGGTTTCACCAGACCTGTTTAAGATCCGGAGTTAGCAGAAGTTACAGTCAGGACAATCATTCGAGGACGAATGATCCCAAGAGGGAGATAATGTAACACCCCGTAAAAATTCGAATTAGGTATGAATAAGTTAAAGGAGTAGTAAAGATATATTTTGAACATGTGAAGTCCCATCGGGATGATTATGGGTGAAAATAGCTGTTTCAAAATCAAGATGGAAAGTGAGGTGCATAAGATTTGGTAAATTCGACTAAGTTGCAGAAGGTCTATCTTACAGTAGGTATTAGTGAATATGTGTAAAGAATATGGAAAAACTCAAATAATTGAAGTTGTAGGCCTTTGAAATATCTTTCCAATGATATATTATAGAGTGCAAACGAAGCTCTGTGCCAAAGGTTATGCCCATTTTACAGAATGGTATACAACCACCACGGTCCTGCCGCGTTTTACCGCGACCGCGGTGGCGAGGCAGTGTTCCAGCAATTTACCGCGGTCGGGACCACAGCCGCACCAACCGGGACGCGGTGGACAACTTGGGAAGTCGTTTTTTAGCTCTATTTCGTCCCCCACAGCCCCAAAACATTAAAAACTTGCTCTACAACGGAAATCTCTCAAAAACCTAACTCCTCAAGGGTCCGTCCACCATCCAAGGTAAGTTCTAATGGTAATTCTAAGTTAATTTTAATTTCCGAACATCTTATTAACATGGGTAAACCCTCCATATCATTAGATTTTCGATTTGGGACACCATTGTTGAGAGAAGAAACCCTAGAACTCGAATTCAAGAAGATTGAACGTCAAAAAGGTAATATCTTCACCCTCTAGTTGATTCTATCATTGAATTAATGATTATAGACTCTATTTCATGAGATATGAGTTGATGGGTTTGATAAAAAAGCATGAACGGTGATAGGTTTGGGTTGTTGATAGGTTATTATTGGTTATGGGTGTTGATTACCTTATAGGTGATAAAGAATAATGTTGTTTATAACCATTTGAGACTTTAGAATTTATCTAAAAGCAAGAGAATGGGTTATTGGGTGTAGAAACACCATTAATAAGGGCTATGAAGCTTTATGCCACCGAGTGTTTGATAAAATGCCTAAGTGACCAAAACATGGCTATTGTTGCTAATTTGGAATCTCTTTGACTTGTATTGATATAGATTAAAATTGAAAGAGTTGGTGAATGTTGTATTATGCTCAAGAGCAGGAAGTTAAGGTATGTGAGGCTAACTCTCTATGTTTGGGAATTTAATGATTCTCCCTACACTACGTTTCTTTTACGACGTATCAATTGCCTCAGAAATATAGTTAAGCCTAGTTCCTTGAATAGTTGTAGAACTTCTATTCTCTAGCTTCATAACTCGTTCATGACTTTCATTCTGAACGTTGTGAGCTCAGTTCGTATTCAATATAGACTTGGGCTTGATGCCCCTAAGTCTCAGTATAGCTTACTCAGCATGTCATAAACAATTGAAGTTTCAGTGTTCACAACCAATTCAACAATACATGTCTCATTCTAGTCCTATTCAGTATTCCAGTATTATGTAACTCAGTATGATTCGGTATTCCAGTATAATGTAACTCAGTGTGATCCAGTATTCCAGTATAATGTAACTCAACGGAATTCAGTAATTCAATATTATGTATTGTAGTATGATTCTCAATTCCTAATTTTAAATCCCTGAATGTCGAACACCTTATTTGGGCCTGAGGCCACAGTTAATGCTTTATGCATCTTTGGGCCTGAGGCCGCAGTTAATACTTTATGCATTTTTGGGTCTAAGGCCGTAGTTTATGCTTTATGCATCTTTGGGCCTGAGGCTGCAGTTTATGCTTTATGCATTTTGGACCTGAGGTTGCAGTTATGTATACGTATACTTGGGCCTGAGGTCGCAGTTTGTGCACATATATATTAGGCCTGAGGCCGCAGTTTAATATTGAGATAAACAGGTTGTTCATCATTCAGAAGAGGGAGTATTCATATCGTTACTTCCTTTCAGTTCAATTATTAGTTACCGTTCAGTTATCAGCTATCATATCAATTACCAATTATCAGTTCAATTATCAGTTATCAGTTCAATTATCAGTTATCAGTTCAGTTATCAGCTATTAGTTATCAATTATCAGTTATCATTTCAGTTTCAGTTTGAATAGTTATCATTTCAGTTATCAATTATAAATTCTCAATTATCAGCTTAGTTTCATTTTCAACATTTATAATTCTTTCTTTCAGTTTCTTTACATACCAGTACACTTAAAATATACTAACGTCCCGTTTGCCCGGGGCCTGCATCTCACAATACATGTAATGATTTACAGGTTGATGATTCCGAGCGCTAGTATTCTCGTACCAGCTATTTGGTGATCCCAGTTCTTCCGGGGCATTATCATTACTACAGTCTTCAGTATTCACATACACTCAGTGTTTTCAGTACTCAAATAGAGGCTTCATAGACTAGAGTAACAGTTACATAGATCTCAGACTTTTCATATTAAGCTATGGTGGCTACAAATATGTTTCAGAATTGTAGTAGTATTTCCGCACTTTGATTTATATCATCCAGACTTTCAGTATATCAGCAAGTGTTAGTTTATCTTCTGCATTCAATATGTTATGATACCACATGTTGATTCAGCCAGTCAGTTGGTTCGCTCGGTCACATGTAGTCAGGCATCGAGTGTCGTGTTACGTCCAGGCCCAGGTTCGGGGCGTGACACCATGTCACCTCTCCTTGAATGTATCGCGTTAATGCGTCCATCGCTAAGGAAAATATAAATGGGCTAAAAGCTGATCCACGATGCAACCCCATCACAACCGGAAAGTGTTCTGAGTTTTATCCTGCCGTCCTAACCCGAGTCTTATCATACATGTCCTTAATCACCCTAATATAGACTACTAGAACCCCTTTAGCTTCCAAGCATCTCCAAAGCACCTCTCTCGGGACCTTGTCATAAGCTTTTTCTAGGTCAATGAACACCATATTCAAGTCCTTCTTCATCTCCCTATATCGCTCCACCAATCTCCTCACCAGATGAATATCTTTCATAGTCGAACGCTCTGATATGAAACCGAACTGGTTCTTAGAAATAGACATACTGCTCCTCACCCTCACTTCAACCACCCTCTCCCAAACTTTCATCGTATGGCTAAGCAGCTTAACCCCCCTATAATTATTGCAACTTTGGATATTGCCCTTGTTCTTATACGACGAAATTATCGTACTCCACCTCCATTCTTCAGGCATCTTCTTCGTCCTAAAAATGATATTGAACAGCCTAGTGAGCCATTCCAAACCAGCCATATCTGCATTCTTCCAAAATTCTAATAGGGATTTCGTCTAGCCCGATTGCTCTACCCATGTGCATCTTGTGCATAACCCTCTCGACCTCATCTACTCTTATGCGCCTACAATACCTGAAATTTCGGTGATCCTCGGAGTGCTCCAAATCGCCCAGCACAATATTCCTATCTCCCTCTTCATTTAGGAGTTTATGGAAGTATGTCTGCCATCTTCGTCTAATCTGAGCCTCTTCCATCAAAACTCTACCTTCCTCATCTTTGATGCACTTAACTTGATCCAGATCACGGGCCTTCCTCTCTCTCACCCTGGCTAGACTGTATAACTTCCTGTCTCTGCCTTTGTCCCCAAGCTTTTCATGTAGATGCCCAAACGCCGCAGTCTTAGCCACCGTAACCGCTAACTTCGCCTCTTTCTTAGCCCTCCTATAACTCTCCCTGTTCATCCTCTTTGCCTCCCCGTCCATGCTCTCTACAAGCTTCAAGTATGCCACTTTTTTAGCTTTCACTTTCTCTTGTACCTCCTCACTCTATCACCAGTCACCTTTGTGGCCGCCAGAGAAACCCTTTGAGACCCCTAACAGCTCTCTCGTAGCTAATCTAATACACTCAATTGTCGTGGTCCACATACAGCTCGCATCCCCACTGATCCTCCAGGCTCCCATAGCCAGCGCCTTCTGCCCCAACTCTTGTGCTTTGTCATAAGTCAAGGCACACCACCTGATCCTAGGTTGACCATACATATCCCACTTCTTCCTCTTCCTCACGATCTCTAAGTCCATCACCAATAACCTATGCTGAGTCGTTAGATTCTCGCTTGGGATAACCTTGCAATCCATGCACAGACTCCTATCACACTTCTGGAGGAGTAGATAATCAATTTGAGTCTTGGCCAACGAACTCTGGAAGGTGACCAAATGATCTTCCCTATTCGAAAAACATGATATAGCAATCACCAAATCAAAGGTTTTAACACAGTCCAACATCGAAGTACCACCTCCGTTCCTAACTCCAAAACCAAAGTTGACATGCACACCATCATAACCCCATAGGTCACCTCAATATGACTATTGAAATCTCCTCTTATGAATAACTTCTCGGTGTGCGGAATGTCACGGACCAACCCGTCAAGGTCTTCCCATAAACGCCTTTTAACCTCCTCGTCCAAACCCACTTAAGCCACGTAAGTACTACTCACATTTAAAGTATACCCTCCCACAACTAGCTTAATAGCCATCAGTTTGTCCTTCACCCTCCTAACTTTTACTACTAGCACCCTAAGATCCCTGATAATCAAGATACCTACCATGTTCTTACCCCTCTCGTATCCTGAGTACCACAATTGAAACCCATCCTCATCTCGAGCCCTAGAACCCACCAATCTAGTCTGCTGGACACACACTATATTGATCTTCCTCTTCTGGAAGATCTTTGCTAACTTTATCGACTTCCACGTCAAAGTACTTATATTCCAGGACCCAATTCTTAGTCTAACATATCCCTTGCCACCTTTGCCCCCCGTCCCCCTCTTCCCCCAACCCACACGAGGACATGACCTTATTCTACCATCATTAATCCCAACCACTACAATATGAGGACAATTATGCTAAACCTATCTTTTAAATAGGCAAAATTATTAAACTAAAAGAGGCAGATCTAAGACTTAAGTTCTATCCACTAATTATGTGTAATAGAAAAACAAACAAGCAAGAATTCAAGTTTTTAAAGTTTGCTGGTCAAAATTTTAAAGTTTATTGGTTAGATTTTTAAAATATAAATCGCTAGAGTTTTCACTTTTCAGCCATAATAACAAACAACAACAAATTCGGTAAAATTTTACAAGTGAGATCTCGGGAGGATAGTGTATACCAAAATCTTACCCGTATCCTGGGAAGGTAGAGAGGCTAGAGTTTTAAGCCATAATATAAACAATTCTAGTGATCTATCTGAATTTTATGTCAACTGTACAAAGCTATGCAACAGTCAAAATTTTATGACAACCACTATAACTTGCAAAATTATGGCAACTCTCATTAAATTCTGTCTCGAGGCTATATTCCCAAGACTTTACTTATCGGGTCCAAATTTAAATGGTGCCACCAAATAATTCTATTTGTGTCGTTCTCCTATTTTTCTACCTCTTTTGTGGGCACACTTGGCCTGACATATTGATGAACTAAGGCCATTTGTTAGCATTCGACTTTTGGGAATTAAGTCATCTTTGATAGACAGTGTTTTATTGTGAATTGTAATTTTTTGGTGTGAATTTAAATTATTTTACCCTTAGAATGCATACCAAATTCTGAGTGAGAAACTAAAGAATGATATCTCGTAGCACAAGGAAAAAAACACTTTTTTTTTTTTGTGGGTAAAATTGAACATAAATTCTTTAATTTCTTATAATTATAATTTATATATTCTGAAAAGTCAGAAAATATAGATTATAATAATCAATAATTTTAAAAATTTAGAAAATATTAAAAAAATAGTCAAAGCAAAACGGCTTTTGACCTTTCAGGCGATTTCACTTGTCAGTATTCCATAATTTGTCACTGTTCTTTACAACTTACGAACTAAGAAAGTTTAAAGCTGAGAAGTGAGAAAGGAGAATAGCGGAAGCTATAAGCAAAAAAGGATTTACGCTATGCCCCCAAGGAAAGAACCCTGCAGAAATTTCTTGCGTGGCAGGTATAAATTTTTATTTTTTTGGCTTCAAATTACATTCACATACTTTATTTGTTATTATGTCCATGTATTTTAGGGTTCTTGATAAACCCCTTTACAACCTGCATTTCAAAATTCTTGATTTCCATATATGTTATATATAGAAGTAGAGTTGGTGTAAAGTCAGCATAAAATTATATTTTTTGAATTTTGTATTGGAGGGCTTGAATTGAGGGGAGTGTAATTAGAGAATTTATTTAGATGGCCCCGACTTGTTTAGGATTAAGGCGTAGTTGATTGATGGTTGTACTCCTCTTTATCGTAATGGCTGAATGATCATTAGGTAGTATAGCCTGTGGTGGAACCAAAAACTTATACAAGGGGATTCAAAAATATAAATTAGGATGTCACAGTTGGGATTTAAACACATGACTGAAGCAACTTTTGAACCCCATTCACTATAATATTTGAATTTTTCTTCATGTCAAGGGGATTCAATAGCTCACATATAAGCAAAAAAATATCATTTTTACCCTATTTGCATAGTGTAATTTTTCGATGAAAGGTGTAAGCCCCTTCACCCTACTTAGTTCCACCACCGAGTAGAGCCTTGAGCTTCAAGCTTTTCTCGTCTCTTTGTTCTTCTTGGATTGGCAATTTGTTTAATTTCAATTAAGAAATTTATGTTGGGGGTACAGAATTATATTAGTTCATGTATGGGATTGGCTAAAAGTTTAGCTTTTGTTTTGTTTGATATGGCTTCAATAAGTCTGTTACTTCTCTCCTGAACCAAAATTTTTTCTGAACAATGTTAATATTGTTTTCCCATGAGATGATTTAAATGGAGTAACGTAGTTAGTGAGGATTCATATAGCCGAACCCAACTTGTTTAAGATTGAGGCGTAGTTGTTATAGTGTTAAACTGTTAATACTGTTTCCAGTGAAATAGAAGGGAAAGAAGAAAACTGAGAAAAGACAATGTATTTCATATCGTGATGTTTATTATATATTGTCTTATTTTCATTTCCTATTGTGTCTTATTTTCATTCTCTTTTCCTTTCTTCACCATGAAGTTCAAGAATGTAAAATAAACCCTAGCTTTGATGGTATTTATTTGGCTGCCAATGTAAATTTAGGGATTTGGAATTGTGTTATGGTGTCTACAGTGGGACTACTTGGGGAGTGTGTGGGTTGTGGGGCCGGTGGGGGGGGGGTGTTGCATTTCTTTTCCTTATTACATAATATTGACCAAAGATGAATAATGATTGGTATGATATTCCATCTTAGAACTTAGAGAAAGGGTTCTATCTGTGATGTCTTCGAGAGTAAAAATGACCTGCTTAACTTAAAAACCAGTGTTAAGGCTCATTTAAGGCGCTTAAGCCCTGAAGCTCAAAAAATCTCAGGGAGGGCACTTCACGTCGCTTAAGTTGTGCTTCATCCTAAGGCAAGGCACTACGACATGCACCTTAGTGCCCTTGATTTTTGTCGTAAATCAAGCGGGTATGAAACAACAAACATAATCGCAAAGGAAAACATTGTGAATGAATTTGTTATTTTGTTCTTGAATTACACATCTGTATATATATTTCTCCTTTATTGCGCCTTTTCTTTTTAACTAAAGCCCACACTTTAAGTGCGCTCTGCGTTTAAAGTCCCAAAAGACCTAGAGCGCTTTTTAGAATTTTTCGCCTTTGACAACACTGCATAAAACATAGAAAGTATTATTCAGATTAGTAGTTTTTGTTGTTGTTGTTGTAGTTTTCGATTGAAGTTGAGTCATCCTTGTTTTGATTAGGTTCCTTTGTGAAAGTATGTAGAACAGGATCTGATCTTTGTCTTATTCATCCAGCTGTCAATATGGGGAACGTTGTAAATTTCTTCATGTTGCGCAACAACAGCCGAAGCCAAATCCATTTGGGTTTGGCAGCCAGCCCTCTAATTTTCAGAGTACGAATCTGCAGCAGACAAAGTCCAACCCTTATGGTTTCGGTGTTCAGAACAACTTCCAGCCTAGAGGGTCCAACGATCTGGGGCCCAAACAGAGTCAATATAAGGTACTTTAGCTGTTACTCTCTCTATATAGCTAGTTGCTGCAGATATATAATATTTATTTACTCCCTCCAGCCCAAAAAGGATGATACTTTTTGAATTTCGAGAATCAGACGAGTTGTTCTTTGACCGTGGTTTTTCATTTGTTTTTTTAAATATTTTGACTTGTTAATTATTGTGATATATAGTACTTTTTATGTAGTTTTCAAATATGTGAATCTTATTTCAAAAAATTCAAGATTTTATGTCCGAATTTGAGGTCAAAATTAAGAATTTTGACTCTCGAAATCCGAAAAGTATCATCCTTTTTGGGATGGAGGTAGTATTTATTTAATTTAAATACTATGCTTTCCCAGTACCATTTTGAGGAGACTTCACACCTTATACTCAATTTACCTGCTAATACATGATAAAGGATAATGTTTCTCAAGAACCTTTAGTCCTGGACGCTAGAACTCATATCATTCTTTATCTTTATGTCTCAGCGCAAGTGTTCACGTGTTGCTAGTGTTAGATGGTAGTACTTTTAGAAGTTGAAGAAATGATGGCGAGCCATAAAGATAAAGAATTGGAAGAATTAGAAGTATGAAGAAATTCATTTTATTAGTTTTAAGGACAGGCCTTGTATTTTCTTAAATATGTATTAATAAGAATGTAATATTTTGGGGTATACCATATAAAAAAAGGAACGCCGATTTTGGCTGAATGATGTAACAGCCCTTTTCATTTATTGAAAAAGAACAATCATTAGCAAGACGTGCTAGGTAATTTCATATGCTGTTTGAAGCTTTTCTTTAAAAGGCTACCTTTTGATTTCAGCAAAAGGAAGAATGTCACTGATGCTATCTTCAAACGAAAAAATCACATGAATCTAAAGTAAAAGGTTGGTCAATTGGAACTTATGGAGTTAACTATTTTTTCTTTAATATAAGTTTGTGTAGCTTAATACTTATTGTTTTGTTTTTGTGGTAACTACAGTTTTCTACTCCTAATAGTTACATACTGGCCAATCAATATCTGTGTATGGTTTTGCTGGAACTTCTGTATCATACCTTTATCTGATTACATGACATATTTATGTAATACTAGGTATTGACTTGTGCATGAGTATGTGTAGGTTCAATTCTATCCAGTTTTCTAGGTTCTATGAAGAATTAAATTGAAGATAGATTAAGGCTGTATTGTGGTCCGGGCCCGGGCCAAACGGGCCTGGGCTTTAGGCGGGCCGGGCTGAGGCGGTCCCTGGCCAAATGGTCCCGGGATTCACGATCCCAATGTGTGGAACCGGCCCACGGTGGTCCTAAGCCCACATGGTCCCGGGCTAAATGGGCCGGGCCTGCGGGCCTAACGGGCTTTTTTCGTTCCGGGCTAATTTTTTTAATTTTTTTTATCTAAGGCACTTTCTTGTAAACTATATATGTATATACTAGTATAAATTGCTTATATATAGCTATATAAATATATATTGTATGTATAGTATGTATATATAAGGGTGTATTATGTGTATATATAATTATATATTGCCTTATGTAATATATATTGCCTTATATATATGTGTGTGTATATATATATATATATATATATATGTATTAGAGATATATATAGTGCCTTATATATATGTGTATGTATATGTGTATATATATATATATATATATATACATACATACATACATACACACACATATATATATATGCTATTTTTGTTTTATCTAATGCACTTTCTTGTAAACTATATATGTATACACTAGTATGGGAGGGGGGTATTTATAGTTGAGAATTGGGAAAAAGTGTAATTATAAAAAATTTGGGGTTAAAACAAAGTTTGGGGGCCAAATGGCTATTTTTTGAAGTGCCAAACAGTTGAATTTTGATGGCCAATGACTAGATTTTAAAAATCTGACCGTTTTTTTTTTTTTTTTTTAAAATAGCTGTTGGGGCCTGTTTGGCCCGTTGGGCCCAGTTGAACCGGCCCATGCCCGCCTGCCGGTCCCGGGCTCACGGGCTATTTGGGTTGGACCGGTCGCTATGGGCTTATGCACCACTAGAGACCGGACCCGCTTGAACCGGCCCGTTTGGCCCGCGGTCCTGGGCCGTGCCCGGACCACAATACAGCCTTAAATAGATGTTGCATATTAACTATCTTTTGTCGAAAATGATGCATATTAACTTTGTTTATCTTCTCTTTTGTTTTTAGCCTTTCGAAAATAAGTGGACTCGTTCTACGAGTACCAATAGTTCTTCATCGCGGCAATCTGACAATCAGCCTGTAGCACCTAATCACACGTGAGTTCTTTGTGGCACAACCCTTTCTGTTCTGCATTAAGCTTTATGGTTTGAATGGAACTAATGGTTTGATTCTTCTACATGTGTAGCTGCACAGATTCTGACTCATGCAGACGCCAGATTATGGAAGATTTTAATAATGAGAAGCCAATGTGGTTGCTTACATGCTATGGTCATCGAAAAAAGTATGTTCTAGATCTTATCTTCACTTGACGCACTTTGCTAAATTATCTTGCCTCATACTTTGAGTTTCTCTCATGAATAAGATCTAGTGAAGATTATGCCATTTTTGTTTGGCGAGTCATCCAGCTTCTTTAATTAGTATTAAGATCCCCAACCCTCTCATTTATTTTCCAATTTAAATACTCATCCAGCTTCTTAAATTATTATTGGAAGTTAACGAAATGGAAAAATGAAGATCTCTAACCCTTCACTTTCGTTTGCCAATTTATTTACTTAGATCTCTTTTACTACTCAAACAACGAATCGTGCATTAATACAAATACTAGTTTAATTTGTTATTTGTGTTTTTCATCAACTATTATACCCATATTTGTTCTTCTAACTTGTAATTGACGACCTGGTAACTGACAGTCTTTTGGAGATGACAATTTTTCAAACCTTAGACTCCTAGTCGGAGGAACTTTGGTTGGAGAACTGATTCCATCTTCCCCTCTTGCTATCCATGTTTTTCAAACTAAACTATTGTACGAAGTTCCCTTGTTGCAACTCTTCTAGAGAGAGTGTACTCTTAGTTTCTACTCTTTCTCTATTCTGAAACTAAAAGGAAAACAAAAAGAAGCAAAATTTTATTTTATGGACCCCTGCATATATCTGGTGGGCTTAGGTTCAAGTTCTATCTGCATTGCCTGTTTCATGAACTAGTAGATCATACAGATTGATCAAGAACTGCAACTTCTTTTGTATGCAGCGGTCCATGTGATGTTATCGGTGATGTTAGCTATGATGAGCTACGAGCAGCAGCATATGATGATGCAAAACGTGGACAGAGCTTGATGTCTATTGTAAGACACCACCTTTGCTGCCTTCTTTTGCTCTGTATTCTTGGCTGATAATGTTCGATGCAATTGAAAATTGTTGGTTTCATATCTGTATATATGCCTTAAATGGAACTTGTTCTCAAAATTCAAGCAAAGAATTTTATCTTATCGGGAAGGAAGACTTCTAAGTGAAGCAGAGTGCTTTAGATTAGTTAGAAAGAGGGATACATTAACATGATCACGTTTTTCCTCTTCCATGACCTGGTTGAGTTTTCTTTTCTTCCTTCCTCCCCTGAAAATATGTTGAGAGAGGAGCGAGTTCACTTTGAGTAATGATTTCTAAAAATTTTGCAGTTTGTTTTTTGGGAAGGATAATGATGATACTTTGATATGCTTAGTGCAAATGATAGATTTTCGTAGTGCTTTTTTGATAAGGACTATCTCAGACTTTCACCCACGCTCTGTTATATTTTACAAACAAAAAGACACTTTCCATTTAAAGAGTAGACCATTTCTGCCCTTTGCCTCCAACTTAGCAAACGGAATCCTTGTTGACATTTATCATTATTTATCATCGACACATAAGCTGACGCGTGGATGACATGTATGCTGACACGTAAGGCCTTAGAAAACTTGTCAGCAGAAGCTAAACCTCCAAAGCCTCCTCTTTAGACTGTTATTTGTAGTCTCAAGTTTCTCAACCCCAAGCCTCCCTTTCTACTGGCTTCATCACCTTTTCTCATTTTGCTAGGTCATACTTGAACCTTCCCACTTGAGCTAGATGTATCTGCCTTAATTTCCCAAGTGGATTTTCCGAGTTAGAACAGACTACAGTTCCATTGCTGCTTCCATATGAAATTCTCACCTTATCTTGGCTCACTTCTTTTACTATCCAGGGAAAGATAATAATTGCTGTTTCAGATTTGTATAGGTTACTTTGCACCGATTCTCAGTAGACCTTTTGCTAGGGCTGGAACTGGCTTGGTGCCAATCTTTGACTATCTCATTACTTATCAGTAAACTCTATCATAGTCTTCGTCTAAAAGCATCTTATGGTCTTGCTTCTAAGTTTTTAACAAACTGTTTTCTGTCATCGTGTTAATGTAGGTTGAGAGAGAGAGGAACATGCTTAATTCTAAAGCAGCTGAATTTGAAAATCTATTACGGAACTATGTAGCTCCATCAACTTCTGTTCCTAATGCTCAAAGTCCTTTTCCTGGTGCCGCGCCAAATGCCTCGTTGAGTGCTCAAAGTCCTTTTCCCGTTACAACGCCGAATGCCTCATTGAGTGCTCAAAGTCCTTTTCCGGGTGCCGCACCAAATGCATCATTGAGTGCTCAAAGCAGTTTTCCTCCTTCAGCCTCAAGTTTTAGTCAGTTGGGAGCTTTACTGAATACAGGGTTAGAACTGATGCAGGGTATTACCTACATTAGTGCATTTGCACTAGAGCTTTTGGCTTCTTAGTAATTTTTTTTATTTAACAGGGCATCTGCTGCACCAACTAATACATTTGGGCAACCCAGTCCCCTTGGGAACTCTGTTAAGACATCATCAAGTTCTTCTGGGGCGAATGCTTTTTCATTTGGGAATGCAGGTGATTTAACGCGGTTTTCAAGTGTTATCAATTCTTGATTATGCATTTTATTTAGCTCGACTTTGTTTGCAGGATCAGGTTCCTTTGGCTTCGGAAGCCAAGTTACTTCCCAGTCACATCAAAACCCTTTCACTCCCAGCAATATTTCAGCAAGTTCCGAGAGGAATCCATTTTCTACCTCAATTACCTCGCAACATTTTCCTAATCCCTCTGGCGGCCAACTACCTACTACTCCTCAGGGGAATTTTTCTGCTTCAGTTGCGGTGTCCCCTGTCAACATCAACTTGACGTAATTTCCAGTAGTTACTTAACTTACCATAATTATTATATTTAGACTCTTGAGAATTAAATCATCAAATATTTCGGTTTTTTCATTTTCTGTTGAAATGGTAACTTACTGATGAGGTCCTTTGGGGAGTTCTTGTTTTGCAGGAATGCTGCATCGACCGAGGAATTCAGTGGGGATAACAGCATTTGGGCAAAGAAGGAATGGAAAATTGGGGAGGTAAGCTCGTAACATATTTTCCTTGATTTGGGCAATTTTGAATCAAGAGAGTTTATAGAAAACACTAAATATAAAAGTAAAAATTACTTTCCTTGAAGATGGAGAAGATGGTGCATCTGCAAGCATGTCTACCTATGTATTTGATTTAATGTTAGCGTAAAACAACAATATTTATAACATATTAAAGAATTCCATCGTTCATGTTTTTTAATTCTTGTTGTTTTTTCAGATTCCAGAAGAAGCACCCCCAGACAAATATATCTTTTAGGACTTTTTCTGGCACCTGCCTATTGAAGGTTGTCACTGTAAATTAGATACAGAAGAAACTTCTTTTTCGTGGCGTGGTTAATTGTTGCAACAGCAGAGAATGTTGGAGATAAGATGAAGTTCCTACGTCGTTATTCTTGTGCAAAGGGTCTTACTATATCTTCTTCTCCCTTTATACACTTCCAGAGAGGGGTCAAATATCGTTTTCTCAGCTGTTGAAAGGGTTGTAATATCATCAAGTTGTCAGCTTGTATAAGCTATCAGTTGTGTGACAAGAAAATGTGGGATCAAATTCATTTTAGTTTGTAGGTGAAAAGAGGAAACAAGAAATTGATAAGATCAGTCGCGATATTTTTTTAGTACTGTTATTTGAGAAGGTATAGTAGTGGCTACCCAAATTGCATTTACTAAAAGTATCAAAATTTTGTTTTCTCAAGTTGCCAATTCATTTGCATTGTATTTTCTCTTTCTTGGATGTACAAATTAGAGCAACTCATAACCTCACTTTACCAATATGCGTCAAGAACAATCTTCACTAGCTTGTAGCAGTAACTCTGCTACAGATTTTGATACTGTAGATTTGTACAGCAACATGATGTTCTGCTCAGAGGTAGTAAAATGTGTGCTGTGCTGTGCTGTGCAGTGCAGTGCATACTCATGAAAATACTTTCACCAATATATAATAAGCATACAGACGCTCTGTTACCAAGTTTAAGAGCTATGAAGACGCGTAATTCAGACAAGATTCACAACAAAATGATTAAACGACCTTCATAGCTGGTAATGACAGTAACACCAGAAAGCCATTAACTTGTACTGATTTTTGATTAAGGTCCAATGGAAAAAGACAAGGCAATTGCAGGACTATAATATTCAGTTGCATAACAGCCTTGAATATCATAACTCTTAACTGTCTTATCATCTTCTACTAACTCCCACTTTGGCTGTTTGGGTCTATTCACCAATGCAGACCATTATAAGCCTTGAAATCACCTGCTTCCAACTGGAACTAGTCTTCAATCTAGTTGGTCAACCTTAAACAGCAGTTGACATGTACCCGTTTCACGGTAGTGGAACAAAAACATCAGAAAGTTTAAAAAATAGGATTTGTTCTGGATGCACAAGGAGAAGATGGAGATAATAATTCTCTTTCAGCTCTTACTAGCATTAGGGGACACTTCAGTCTTGTTGTCTGTCGCAGTGGTAGTTCGTGCTGAAGGAGGCACGTAAATTCTTGCTCTTTTCAATATTTCAGCAACAACCCAGTGCTTACGCTTGCTCAGTGGTCTTGAATGATCCAACTTAACCTGAAATTGGAATTTCATCCAGTGCTCAACATCTTGTTCACAGATTACACCAAATCTAGCTACATTTGAGAGTTATCGATCTTAAATAAGCAAGCGGGAAGTTAACAGAATGATTCCATGTTAAGATATAATGCAATGCCCACGAAGGACATAATTTAAAGTTCTACTGTGATGACATTAAAGGACTAAAGTAAACCATCCTGACAGATCAGTTCAGATATAAGAGTTGCACCTGCTGCAGCTATATAGTACAACAACATACCTAGTGCATTCCCACAAGTGGGGTCTGGATGCAGCAGTAAATAATAATTTGACGAGGGAAAAAGTAAAAGAACCTTTAACCTTATCAAAAAAAGAAAGTAAAAGCAAAAGAACCTTTAATCACATGAAGCAAACATATACATCATTTACACTTAAAATTCACCAAGTCTATCTGAATCCTCACATCTTTCCGCCAACTTAAAATAGATACATTAGGTTTTCCTTACAGCCACCCCCCTTCTTTCTCAAACTCATGGTTAAAAGCGTTTTATACTTATTAATATTCCAATGGGAAGTCTCACCTTTTCTCTCTTGTATAACTCCAGGTGTAATATAATCAGAAATGCCACAAACATAACACATCAATCAACCACAATACAATCCCAAATTAATTGCGGTCGTTATATAAATCTCAACCAGTTCCACCTTTCTTTTTTGATAGGGTAAAGTTTTATTAAGAAACGGTACCAAGACAGTACTGCAGCAAATACAAAATCCCAACCAGTTCCACTCTAATTTAGTCTTCAGAGGTGTATCATAATTCGACTATAACCTACCGGAAACCCACACTCTTTATCCATAGTTGGGACCTGGAAATACCATTATTCACAAAATTTCAACTTAAAATGAAAAGGACTTCACCAACTTCATGTACCCTCAAGCAGGTACAGGAGGTAGGAACACATTGCCAACCAAGAATTTGGATAAAAATGAAGCTCCAAGATGAGTCTAGGGCATGCATAATTTTAAGTGATTATTTTTCATTGAAACAAACAATTATTTTGGAGTCCAATAACAAGCTCTCATACGAGCTCCTGGCAATTCATTTCGTAAACTATGGCCATTTTTGATTCTACAATATTTTCTCCATTAATGACTCCAGATTCTTTCATTTCATATACAGATCATTTCCTTCCCGAGTGCATTGACGGTGCGCTTTAACAATATATTGAAGAATGAGGGGCAAAGCGATTGAATGTGATCAAGAAAGATCTTTTCTTCTTCTTATATATAAGATAAGATTGTGTTTGGATCTGCATATGTTTGGTAACGATTTTGCGAGTTTACAAGCTCATAATTAAAACTCTTGAATGATCAAAGACCAAAATTATATCATCAGCAACATTTTCATCAAAAAATTTCAGTTTTTTCACCAACTTCATGTACCCACAAAAAATGGCCAACCAAGAAATAGGAAAATGAAATGAAAATCTATAGTGAGCGTAGATATGGGTAAATTTAGGTGCTTTTTTTGTGCATTGAAACAAAATTTATTTTGAAGTCAATTGCGAGTTGAGAAGCTTATAAAAAAAGCTCAAGTAATCTAAGACTAAACAAACAAAATAAAAGCACGCGCGCACACACACACACATACAGAGTGAGAAAAAATGGATTACGCGATCACCGATATTGCACTCGTTCTTCTCGTCATGAGCCATGAATTTGGAGGTGCGCTTCACATATCGATTGTAAAGCTTGTTGTGGAAAAGCCGATCGACTGCCACCACTACTGATTTCTGCATTTTGTTTGACACTACTCTCCCTACCACCGGCTTCATCGCAATTACAGAGCTAAAACCACCGTCCACGGCCTAAACCCTGCAATGTCGACTGTGACGACGCCGTTAAATTTTGGATTTCGTTTTTCACTAATAAATTCATATATTGGTGACCATCTTCCCTTAAGTTTGCAATAAGTGGCTTTTTTAGATCCACGTAATTTGTTCTGCTCTACATTATCAACCCTTGTTATTATTATATAAGGGCGTAATGACTTTCTCGCCACTTAAACTTGTATAACTTTTGAAAGTCGATATTCAAATTTTCGTCTTTCCCATTTAAACACTCAAACTTAGGGCTATGCATAATTTGGTAAATACCGAATTACCGTACCGAAATCGAAAATTTTGGTATTTGGTATACGGTATTTTGGTATTTGGTTTAAGTTTTAAAAAATTAATATTAGGTTTGGTATTTGGTATTTTAAAATAAAATACCGAAATACCAATACCGTAGCGAAATATATATATTATATTACACAAAACATCTATTATCAATTATAACATAAATATAAAAAATCTAAAATTTTACTTTCCTTTATTCTCTAAATTCATCAATTAACTCTAAATAGGTAACAAGACATTTCTAATGATCAAATATTCTTTTATATACAATTTTCTCTATTTGGGTCCATATTTGCTAGTTTTGGACAAAATTTTTGTCAACAAACATTTTCATTTTGTATTTTTGGGTATTTTCATTAAGAATATTAGAGTTTATGGCTCTATGCACTAGTTAGTATTCAAACCGAATAAACCGAAGTTACCGAACCGAATAAACCGAAACCGAAAGGAGAAAATCCGAACCATACCGAATTTTAATTAGGTACGGTATTGGTATAGGATTTTAAGAAACTGAATACCGAACCGAAATGTCTAAATACCGTACCGTACCGACCGACGGACATCCCTACTCAAACTCGTGAAACCTATAACTAATAAACACATTTGACCGTTGACCCATCTCATGTGGCGTTAGTTGGTCCTAGTCAGCCTGCTGCGTGAGTCTCACGACGTTTAGGAGCGTGAGAGCCCTCTTCCCAACGCCCAACGGTAAAAAATGGGGCCTATTTAAGTGGGTTCTTATTCCTTCAATGTAAAACACATTATCCCTCTATTCCCTCTATTATATAGCATTTGAAGCTTCATTCCTTCATAAATCTGAAGCTTTCTTTATTTTTTTTTCTTTTTCCAGACTGTGATAATGAATCAAAGTCTTGTATTTTGTCATTGTGGAGTTGAAGCTCATATTTGCATCACTTGGAAGCCAACAAATCCGGAAGAAGGTTTTATGGGTGCTCAAACTATGGTCGAGCCAATTCTTGTAATTTTTTTAGGTAGTTTGACCCACCTCTTTCAGATCACTATAAACAGGTAATTTTAGGGTTGTTATCAAGAATTAGAGAGAGAGAGAGATCGACTACGGCGTAGGAAGAGGGTGAAAATCATTGTAACTTTAGTTGTTGTAGTAGCACTAATAATTATAATTTTCTTCTTAGTCTAGTTAGCACTAATTAGTATCTTCATAACCCTATGTACAATGATAATGATAGAATGAATGATGTATTTTTTGTGGAATGAAAAGCAATTTTGACATAAACAAGCACACATATATAAACAACCAAGTTCAATCAGCCTTCTTGGTTGACAAAATTAGCACTGAATTGCTGCCTAGTAGCAGAAATAGTTTAAACATTGTTCCAAAAGAAAAGTCATACTAAAACAGACTTAAGTTAACCTACAAATTAAGTTCTGCAACTAACAGACTTAAGTTATCACAAAAAACAAACATTCAGTCATCTTCAAGGTTGAGATTGGTTGATGTTTTGCTGAGATTGGCTCAAGTTTTGACATGGAGACTGGCTTGGCTGAGATGAAGAATGGACTTGAGGTTGGCTAAGGCTTGCTTGAGTTTATCTTCTCCTCAACTGTTGTTGAAGTTGCCTTTGCGATATAGCATTTCTTCCTTGCCACCTTAGTCCAGGTGCACTATATCCAAGATCGATATTGGTCTGCCCATTATCCACTACTTTTGTAGGAGCAGAATGTACCATATCTCTTGATCCACACTGCATAGGAAGCCAAATTAGCACCCAAACTACTAATATATAAATAAAAATTCAAATCCTCAATGATCTTACCCTTTCCATCACTGTTCCTGTATCACTAAACAATATACCAAATCCAGTAGTTCTTGGTCTTCCTCAAAGTCCACTACCTCTTGGCCTTCCTTTAACACTAGCTATAATATCCTCAGAAGTTCTTGATCTCATACTTCCAGTATCCTGATGTAAGATAAAATACTATCTAGTAATTTAAAAATCATGGTCCTAATATAGATTAACTAAAGTAAAAAATGAATACTTACAGATGCACTTCAACAACTGATGGTTGAGTATTTCTAGTCCTGACAGTTCCAGAATCACTTGTAGGACCTGATTGTTGAGTTGTTGTTTGAGCAGCATGTGATGGTTGAGTAGCACCGGCATTACTGGTTCCTGCTGTTCTAGATCCTTGTACTTTCTGAAATTTCCAAAATATAAAATGAGATATAGAAACAACCAAATTACAAGACACAATCAGAAACAAATTGAATTCATTACCAGGATAGGACACTCTTTCTTGTTATGGCCTATTGTTTTACAATTAGAGCATGTCATTGGTATCCCTTTCCTTGATCTCCTACCAAACTTTTTTTTAGGTTCATCTTGAGCTCTTTTTCTATTTTTCTTAGGTCTACCAGGTATCTTGGTAATTATAGGAGGCTCAACAGTTGGATTCTGTGTTGATGGCCACATCTCCATGTTGGTTACTGGCTGTATGTAACAACTAACAACCTTTAGGTATGTTTCTTTCCTGTACCAGTGGGTTACATAGTCAGCAGGCACAAATCTCTTAAAAACATTGCACATATTGCATGGGAGCATGATATTTCTTTGAGCTGCCATGCTCTATATGTGCATGTATTGTTGGACAAGTCAACAATATATTTGTAAACCCCATGTTGTATCTCATACCCAGTGTCCCCATTCTATTTAAATTCATGCTTAACAGCATATTGAGATTGTTCCTCTCTGTACCCCATTGCCATAGGAGATACATCAGAAATCCACCTTGTTGCAAATTCTCTCATGCTAGTCATCCTCTCCATCACCTTGACTCTAATCTCTTTTAATATGGTTATGATAGACTTGTGCCTAGCAGACAAGATCCAATTGTTAAAGCTCTCACACATGTTGGTCTCCACAGAATCACATTTACTCCAATCTTTGAAGAATGCTCTACACCAACATTATTTTGGGTATCTCAGCAAGTCCTCAATGATCTTACTATCACCTAATTCTGCCAGCTCATCTATCTTAGCCTTCAAATATGCTACAAATGAAGCCCTTGCACAGGCCAAGAACTTCTTCCTTCTTTCTTTTCTTTTCCACTTTTGTTTCCAGTTGCTCCATATGTGTTTTGCACACATTTTGTGCTCAACATTTGGCAATAACTCAGAAACAGATGTAACAAGTCCCTTAAGCAACAAGAAAAACAATTAGAATATCAGAAACATATATAAAGTAGACAAGTAATTAAAGGAAGAACAGGGGTGAAGTATATACCTTCTGCATATTAGAAATGATGGTCAGCCCTCACCTTAGGATTTTGTGAGCTGCAGATCATGTATCAAGCATCTAAAAAACCATGACCATGTGTGCTTTGTCTCCTTTTCAACCACTACCCAGGTAACAAGGTACATTCGGTTGTTACCATCTTTACCAATACATGATAGTAGCTCACTCTTACACACACCCTTCAAAAATGCTCCATCAAAGCCAATAACATTTCTACATCCTTCAAACCAAGCCACTTTGCAATCATGTAGACAAATACAAATACCCACAAATACCTTTTTACCAAGTATTTTTGGAGGTCTTCACAACAACAGTGCTGCCAGGATTTGTAGACCTCAACATGTCAGCATAATCATATATTCTAGCAAACTCCTTCTTGTAATCACCAAGATACTTACCCATGACCTGATGTTTAGCCCTAGCATATATGGATTTTTAATCACTAAGATACTGACCCATGACCTGATGTTTAGCCCTGGCATATATGGATTTTCCCACATACACACCATACTTTATCATAATCAAATCTTGCAACTTCCTAAGCTTTATGTCAGGTTGGTTGATAATCTTGTCCTTGAAATATTTAGCTACCCATGCTGTATTAGCCATCTTGTTTCTGGTTGCTCTAAAACACTTATGAATAGGGTAGTAGCTGCTGACAATGAAATCCCCTGTGTGTCCCTCCAAACTTCCCAAAATATGTCATCTACATCTTATTGAGTTCACACATTTTGCCCTAACCATATGTTGCTCATTAGGCCTCAACTTAATTTGAACTCTTCTTTGTACAACATAATCTTGCAAAACAGATTTGAACTGCTTCACATTTTCAAACACCATTTCCAACTGGATTTTTTTTTCTTACAAGCAGGATCAAAGTATACCGTGCTACTGTATCTTCTTAGTTGAGGGTTGTGCACCCCATCTTCTTCAACTACTTCATCATCTGTATCCTCACTACCTGGATCTGAACTGTCCAGATATTGCTCATCCCCTCCCAACTTTCCATCATAATTGGATCCCCTGTCTTTATACATGTCTCCAAAACCAGGGTCTATACCTACAGGTCCACTAGGTATCTCATTAGTATTAATTTCACTAGATCTTAATTTACTACACTTTGCATTCACTGTAGCCTGTCTGACAACAACAACTTCAGGTTCTAGGTCACTTGTCTCTCCAACAATATCCTCATCAGAACCATATAATGACTCATCTGTATCATCATCTTCAGAAATAGCCTCATAATTTTTATCCTCACTCTCAGTACTTAGCTCACCACCCTCAGCATCACCCTCAAAATCAGTTGCTAAATGAAAGTTATAGAACTCACCTTCATATTCACTAGACTCTTCTGTTTCAGAATCACTTTCAGCAGCCCTCTCTTTACCCTTCCCATGAGTGTTATCACCCCTATTTATATCATTGTTAGGTGAGTATATTGCCCTAGCATTAACATCACTTGTTTGCCCATGTGACCTTTTATTAAAGCCAAATGGCTGAACATTAGTGGGACCCACATTTATACTACCACTACTTAACATTTCATCTAGGTCCAAATCAAGACATGGTGTATTAATTGTGCGATATATATACACATCAATAAAAGCTCCATCCTTAAGGTCTTGACAGAAAGCTAACACATCAGCATCATATTTCAGAAATCTAAATTCTCCTTTTCGGTTAATTTTACATGCATATTTATCTACTGTTAAGTATCCCATATCCTTAGCCCAATCATGAAAATGAATTATATGTAATTCATCAATGTCAGCTTGAAGAACAACTGGCCAAGTTTGCTCGTTTATATACCTCATAAATGGGTCAGCCACTAACCACCCTAGATGATGAAACTGTAATTTCACATAGACAACCATTGAAACCTATAAAAAAAGAGGGGCCAAGTGAGATACACTTCAACCCTAAAAAGCCATAAACTTTAACAAAGTGGGAGACAAGAATATTTTGATATTCAAAAAAGCCTATTTTTAACCCTAAATGTCATATCACTCATGAAAAAGACAAACCCCTAAAATAAAGTGAATATACGACTGTTTTTCCCAAAATCCTAATATAAAATTCCATAATTTGTGCATGTATACAAAAGCCCTAATTGTTTAATCCCAAATGCCAGATCAGACATGAAAAAGATAAAACCCCTAAAATAGAGTGAATATTCAAGTGTTTCTCCAAATATAAAATCCTTAATATAAAATCCCAAAATAACAGATGAAAAATTGTGCATGCAGACAAAAATAGCTTTCACTATCAAACATTACCCACATTATTTCACAAGAAATTAGAAGACAAAATAGAAAACGACATCAAAAGAAATAAACTAACCTTCAGAGCCTATAACTTGACTGAAATCGAAAGCTCAGACCAAACGAAGCTCGATCAGCTTTTGATTAAAAGAGGGGGGGGAGGGGGATCCCAATCGGTTGGTTTTGGAGTGATTACAATTAATTTTGGAAGGGGATGACTAATGTTTAGGCCATTGCTTCACCTAGGTTTAAGAGGGGACGGTTGGTTAGAGAGAGGAAAATAGATGAAAAATGGGGGAGGGTTTGTCGGTGCACTGATTAAAAGAGGGGGGGGGTTAATTTCATGCCCTTGACGTGTACCAGTCTCATTGGTCATTTGCTGACTGGATGGACACGTTATCGAATGTGTAATACACGCGCGTAGAGTCAAGGGTAAAATATGTTTATTAGTTATATGTTTCACGAGTTTGAGTGTTTAAATGGGAAAGACCAAAGTTTGTTTATCGGCTTTCAAAAGTCCTACAGGTTTAAGTGGCCAGAAAGCCATTTCTCCTATAAGTTAGGGAGAGTATACCCACTTTAAGAAAAATAATTACTCGTACAAGGTGAAATACCATAAATAAATCTATGGTATGTTATTTTCCCATAATTGTTTTTTATACAAATAGCGGTGTTTGAGTCAGTTTACATATCTATTTCATTAGGTTCTTACCATTATCACTTATTAATATAAATATCAAGTAACTTTACTTACCAAGAATTTAAAAAAAGTGATAAAAAGAAATCGTCATGTTTTTTGTCTTTGATAGTCTTGTACATATGATTAATTAATATGAAATATTACCTCAATTTTGTTTAACCAGAAAATAGAAATTTCGGTCAAAGCTTATTTTTAGAAGAACTCGGGTTACTGATAATCAAATAAAAAAATAATTGTGTAACGAGAAAGGAAAAATTAGATTGAGAAGTAACCAAATATAAAGCAATGTAAATAAGTATATTTCAATAACCATCTGTGTCTCCATGTAAATGTTAATTCTCTCCCTTTTATAGCTATTTCTAAGTACTACATTTCTTTCCTCTCATAATAGATCCATTATGAGAAATTAATGACATTAATGAAATCTTATAATTGGCAATCATAACTGTTTCGTGATATTCTATAACGTTCCCCATCATTTATGCTCATTAATTGCAAATATTACGTATCTGTACTTATTGCTATCTTGGTTCATTCCACTGGTGTCTCTTCAAATTATCAAGAGACCCGAGTAATCATTCCTTCATGTTTTCTTGACCCTTTGCCCGTACCTATTAAGACCCGCGTCTATTTAAGTACTCTTTGCCAGCTGTCACTCTTCTATTAATCCACGTTTCTTGACATGTCATCCACATAATTAATTCCAAATGTTAACTCGATTTTCCTTAATACTGATAGTCCCCCAACTTGCTATTTATTCAACAATTGAATATTTCGGAAGTGGATCTCATTAAAGCGGAAATCTTTCCGCTGTTCCCACATAGCATTATACCTTTTTCTGAACTGATGCTTCGCATGTCACTTCCATTTAATGCGTGTGACACGTGGTGCCTTTTGACTGGTTCTGCAGTTCCTCAACGTCTTTTAGGTCTTTTATACTGCTGCATCAATCACGAAGTGACAGTTTTCATAATGACGTTTCCATCATTACCTTTTTGTTTGACGGTTGCTTCTGAGTATAAACATACCCTTTGTCTTTTCTTTCACAAAAAAGTTTCTCGTACTTTGCAATTCAACCTTTTCTTCACCTTCGTATAGTTATGTCTTCTTCAAACCCTGATCCTCAAAAGGTCCTTATCGTAGATGAATGTGACGACCCGGCCAGTCGTCTCATGAGTTACAGCTCTGTTTCCCCCATTTTTGCTTCTTATTGCTTTGTTTATCGGTACTATGTGTTATCGGGTTGATTGGCTCGGGTTCAAAAAGGTTTTGGTAAAGTTTGAGACTCTTAGTCTCTTTTGAGTGAGTTTAAGTTGAAAAAATCAACCGGATGTTGATTTATGTGAAATAGGACTCGGATGTGAATTTCGATGGTTTGGACGGCTTTGGGAGATGATTTGGGACTTAGGAGCGTGATCAGAATGGGTTTTGAAGGCCCAGAGTAGATTTAGGCTTGAATTGACGAAGTTGGAATTTTGGCATTATCCGGTTGATAGGTGAGATTGTGATATGGAGGTCGGAATGGAATTCTGGGAGTTGAAGTAGGTCTGTTATGTCATTTGGGATGTATGTGCAAAATTTCAGGTCATTCGGACGTGGTTTGATAGACTTTTTGATATAAAGCAGAATTTGGAAGATTTTGGAATCTTAGGCTTGAATTCGATGTGATTTTGGTGTTTTGATGTTGTTTTGAGCGTTCCGAAGGTTGGAACGATTTTGAATAAGGTTATGGTATATGTTGACATGTTTGTTTGAGGTCCTGAGGGCCTCAGGATGGATTTGGATGGTTGATAGGGAGTTTGGAGTTTTGGAGGAGCTGCAGAATTTTCTACTTTTGATATTTCCACACCTACGGATTGGGACCGCAAGTGCGACTCCATAGATACGAAGAGGAGGCCGCAGAAGCAGAGGTTGGCCATTTGGATCTTGACCGCAGATGCGGTGAAAAGGGTGCATATGCGGGACCGCAGGTGCGATTCCTGGGCCCAGATGCTGCCCGGAGGGACTTAAGTGAAAACCACATAAGCGGTTCATGGACCGCAGGAGCGGGATTTTGGCCGCATGTGCGATTTTGTTGGGCCAGAAAGTATATAAACTCCCTTTCGCGAATTTTGAGTTGTTCTTCACCATTTTTATTCGGGTTTGAGTTTGATGGAGCTATTTTAAGAGAGATTTCGAGGGGATTTCATTGAGGTAAGGATTTTGGACCCTAAACTCGTTTCCATGGTGTTATTTCACTTATTTGACTTGAAAATTAATGGAAATTAAGGGTTAAAAATTGGGAAACTAGGGCTTGAGATTAGAGACCTTTGAGCAAGGGTTTGAGGGGTAATTTGTGATCGGATTTTAGTACTTTTGATATGTATGAACTCGTTGGAAGATAAGAAGTCTATTGATATAAATTTTATCGAATTCCGAGACGTGGGCCCGGGAGTCGAGTTTTGGTTAATTTCAAGATTTGTGTTATAATTTGATTTATTTTGAGTGAACTTTGTTCCCTTAGCATATTTTGATAGTTATGTACTGATTTTGGCTAGATTTGGAGCATTCGAAGGCCGATTCGAGGGGCAAAGGCATCGCTAGCTAGAGTTTGGACCGGGTAGAGGTGAGTAATGATTGTAAATGTTGTCCCAAGGGTATGAAACCCTGGATTTTACATCGTTGTGCTACTTTAAGGTGACGCACACGCTAGATGACGAGCGTGGGGTCGTGAACCATTAAGGATTGTGACTTAGTCCATCCCGTATGACTGTTTTATTGCGTATTTGATTGAAAATTGTTTGCTATCATCATTGTTTGGGCTGAAAGCCATATTTGGGCCTTGTGCCAACTGTTTTGGATCCTTAGGGGATTTTTACTACTATTCCTCACTGTTTTGACTTTAGACTTGTATTCAGACATGCTATATTCTATTGTTTTCATAACTCAACCATATTTGGGCATCATATTTTACTGTGTCCGAGTGGCTTTTAGAGATTTCTGACTGAGTAGGGCTGAGGGGCTGTGTTGTGAGGTATTGAGCTGATTCATGATTATGAGGCCGAGGCCTTGATTTGTACGCCACAAGGTGGCTTGATATGAGGCCGAGAGCCTGTTTGATTATGCCACGAGATGGCTTGATATTGTGCTTGGGCCGTAAGGGCCGCTCCCGGAGTCTATACACCCCTAGTGATTTTGGGTACCCAATATGATATGTGATGTAGCCCGAGGGACTGAGGTTGTTCCAAGTTATTGCCCGAGGGGCTTATTTCTGTTGGTATTGTGCTCGAGGGGCTGATTTTATGTGTTTATCTTTTCTCGCTACTTTTCATTCGCCTGTTTAACTGTTAAAAGATGTTTAAAAGAGGTATTTACTTAACTGAGGTGTTTCTACAAGTTTTCACTATTTTGTTGCATTGTATTGATCTTATACTGCCTCTTTATAGCATGTTGTTGTGCTTTACGTGATTTCTTACCTCTCAGCTGCTTTTACTTTTATTATTCACTGAGTCGGAATACTCACATTACTCCCTACACCCTGTGTGCAGATTCAAGAGTTTCGGATCCCGCCAGTGAGGGTTGATTGCTCCCAGCATGCTATTTGGAGTCCACTAGGTTGCTGCTCGGCGTTCGCAGCCCAGTGTTTCTCCCTCCTATTTTACTTCCTTTGTTCTAATTCTGTAATAGACTGTATAAACTCTTTCATACTCTTAGACTTATGTTAGATGCTCATGATTGGTAACACCCCGATGTCGGGCTGTGTTGGTTTTCAGCAAATTGTACTATTTCACTTTTATATTGGAATTATTAGCATGTTAATGACTTAAATTGTGTTATTATAATTGTTAAAATGAATTGGGAGTTGTGTCGGCTGACCTTGTCTTCACGAGAGGCGCCATCACGACCGGGTCCGAATTTAGGGTCGTGACAAGTTGGTATCAGAGCCTAGGTTACATAGGTCTCACGAGTCATGAGTAGGTTTAGTAGAGTCTCGCAGATCAGTACGGAGACGTCTGTGTTTATCCTCGAGAGGCTGTAGAACCTTTAGGAAAACTTCATATTCTTGAAATTTTCTTGTCGTGCGAATCTGTTGATCCGAGTACTAAACTTCTGTTATTCTATTCTCTCACAGATGGTGAGAACACGAGCGACCGGTCAGGATGGATGACCACCAGTACCACCAGCTAGGGCCACTAGAGGTCGAGGATGCAGTCGAGGTCGCATCAGGGGCATGGGTGTAGCCCGCACAGCAGCTAGGGCATCACCTACAGATCCACCAGCCGCCCCAGTTCATGATCAGGTCCTAGTTGTGGACGCTCCAGCAGCACCAGCTCAGCCCATTGTGATTCCGGGTCTTCAGGAGGCCCTGACTCAGATTCTATCAGTATGCACTGGCCTAGCTCAGGCGGTCTTAGTTACTACAGCCGCAACTACTTCTTAGGCCGGGGGAGGCACTCAGACTCTCATCGCTCGCACACCTGAGCAGGTCGTGCAGGGACTTCAGACACCGGGGGCACATCCAGCCTAGCCGGTTGCAGTTGCTCAGGACTATGTAGCTCTTGCCATGCCAGAGGACAAGCAGCGTAGGTTGGAGAGGTTTGGTAGACTTCAGCCTCCGACTTTCAGTGGTGTAGAGAGCGAGGATGCCATGGGTTTCTTGGACAAGTGTCAGACGATTCTTCATACAACGGGTATTCTGGAGACTAGCGGGGTCACTTTCATTACTTTTCAGTTTTTTGGAGTTGCCTTCACTTGGTGGGAGGCTTATGAGAGGCGTAGGCCTGTTGGTGCAGCACCCCCACTCCCGGAAAATAGGCCTATGGGAAGGGTTGTTTTGGAAACGGTTATTAAACCATGGAAATAGAGTAGATACGTTAACGGTTACAACCGTTACAATAGAATTTGGATAAAATCAGCACACTTTAGATACTAAACCGTTCTAGTTGATACTTAACTGTTACCATAGTTCTTTTTTTTTTATAGGAACGGTTGTATGAACCGTCCCAATAGGCCTATTTGTAGTAACGGTTCTAGAAAGTTTTTAATATCAGAACGAGTATTTTGTTCCCTCCTCGTTTTTCCCCCTAAATTTTGCTAAACCCGCCAATATAACCCTTTTTTCTTTTATTTCTTATTTATTTTATTTTGGTAAATATAAAAACTAAATTAAAATTCCTCACATATTGTCGACACTTTCGATGCTCGATCTCATCGGTAACTCCCAAATCACCTTCTTTGGCAAATTACCAGCAAACTCTTAAAGACCCAAATCACCTTCTTTGGCAAATCACCAGCAAATTCTTAAAGAAAATTCCCAAATCATCTCATTGCTGTTGGAATGGGTTCGTTTTTATTTTCTTTGTCTTTTACCTCAATGAGTTTCCTTTATTAAATCCAAAGCTGGAATCGACAATCATAGCAACCCAGCAAACTCTTAAACCCATGTCCTAAATTCCCAAATCCCTAAATTCATTTGTTAACCAAAAATCCCCAATCTCGATTGGTAACCCAAAACTCCCAAATCCTCAAAGTTCCAAACTCCATTTGTTTCGCTCGAAGGATTTGAAGAACAGCGATTACAGGTGAAAAAAAATATTTCAATCGCGAGAAAGTTTTGACCCAAAAAGCAATCAGTGAGAAATCAACTTCAGGTAATTTTTCTTTTCTTATTTGCGCATTATCTTCTATAATCGTTCTTTTTTTCTTTAAGCTTTATGGTGTGAGTAGTGTATATGATTTCTTTCTTTCTGTTGATGTTTTGAACCCAAATTATTTGGGTTTAATTTTCACTTGGGTATAGTAACATGGATCAAAATTTCTTTGGGTAACTATTCAAAGATCAAATTTAACATTATTTTTTTTACCTGTTTTATCTACTTCTTTTGCTTGATTTTACTGCTCAAACTGCTCCTTTTTCTTCAAAGTCAAAGATTTTTTTCATCAAGAAGTTGTGCATAAAACTTTATTATTAATTGACTGCCATAAATTGACAGCGTTAATTTTCCTCCAATATTCTATCCAGGTATTGAGTTTACAATAGACATGTTTTATTAAATCTTGAACCCAAAATAAGTTTACATAATTAATTTTGGCATGATTTACTTAGAATTCTGATAGAGTTCACTGTTTTCTTCAAGATGAAGCCTTTTATAATTGTTCTTCAAGGTGTAGGGACTATTGATTTTTTCTTTATTGGCTCCAATTCTGAGTCGCTAAACATCCTTTTTTATTGGAGAGATTTGGTTTCAGTCCATGCTAATGTTACTTCTGTTGTTTAAAAGTTAAGTGTGAGTGGAAGATCATTTCCTCATCGTAGTGTAGTGAGATTACATAATTAAAAGAAAATATAAGTTCTATTTTGCAACTAGCAATTAGAAGTAAGAGAAATCTTTTGAGTATTGTGCACCATGTATACTGCAAGTAATGAACTATGCAAACATGTTTTCTTAAATAGGATATCAAGTAGTTCATGTATCATTCTATCCTTCGTCAAAATAACATAAAGTTTAGATTGTATGCGTGAGCACGTGATTTTGCCCTATGTGAAATACTCCTACAAATTAAAGAAATAATTTTTTTCCAACTATTTGCAATTTCATAGGATTTTTGTAGGAATTTGTGTTAAATGTTTGCATTTTCTGTGCATGTTTATTTTTATTAAAATCATAAAAAATACAAAAATTCCATGCATTGCATTTAGGTCTTTATTTTTATTATTTAGGATTAATTAATTAATTAATTATTTTATAAAAAAATAAAAATAAAAAATAGCTCATGTTTACATTTTACCTTTTAATTTTTAGATCAGTGCTTTTAGGATCACGTAATCTTTATAATTATTTTAATTAGGTAATTAGTATAATTTTACAATTTAGATAATTTAGGAATTTAATTTTAGGATTTCATTAATTAAAGAAAAATAAAAGAATAGTTGAAAAAAGGGAATTAGAGAAAACCAAGAAGAGGCTGCCTTAACTTGGGCAAAAAATGCTGAAGCCTAAGTTTCTTTACCACAAGACCCGCCCCAAATTTCCCCCGATCCAAGCCCAAATCAAAACACCCGGTCCAGTCTTCTCCATCATCAAACGACCCCGTTTTTGGGCCCTTATCATCACAGTCGTTGATCTTATGTGATCCAACAGTTGTGAACTGGGAACTAACTTTGTATAAAGCTGTCCTAACAGCTTCCCCCCCATTTCGAACTCCCTCATTCCAGCTTCACCCCTAACTCTAGTTAATCCACGCCGCCCCCAAAATTCCCAAACACACCGGCCGGCGACGTAACCCCAATCGAACCCAAGTTCATACCACACAATCATCACCCACCCCTGTTCCCTAATTCATCACAACTTTCCCCAAAATCCTCACCTATTTGTCCCAATTTCAAATCTGACCCAGAAATTGAAAACCCTAATTCGTCCCTTTTTGAAGTTTTAAATGGATTTTAAGGTTGATTTTGAGTCGGAATTTATGTCAATCGATTGTTCTCATTAAGAACAATCGATTAGCATCAATTTCGGCTCGTTTCAAGGCTCACCGAATTTCATGCAAAATCAAAAAGACCGGCAAAACTTCGTCAAGTGCTGCCGTTCGTCGACTCGCTTTGTTGCTCAAATGTTTCCGGCCAAAACAGTACATATTATTTCCCTCTCTTGTTGTGTCTATTTCTGTTCGTCTTATTATAATTAGTCCATTTGTTGTCGACTAGTCTAATCTTTTAAAATAATTTGTTTAGGTTAATTGTATGTTAGGATTAATATTGTTTTTTTTTTCTTGTTTTCTTCTTCTTTATTTCTATTTGATTTTCCGGTTTGGTCTGGTTTATTTGGTTTAGATAGTAGTTTTGAATTAATATTTAAATTATTAAAGTATTTTGTTTGGATGGTTCATTTGTGGTTCAGATTTCTCTTTCTTTATCTTTATTCCTTTTCTTTTCTTCTTCTTCTTTTTCTTTTGATTAAGTGTCCAGTTAGCTTTTAGGTCGTAATCTAGTTTAATTTCATTAAATGCTCATTTTGCTATATTTGGGTCTATACCTTGGTTTCATGGTCATCTCTGGCCTGGGCAGAAGAAGCCCATTCATATGGGCTTGGGTCTTGGGTCAATTTGACCCATGGTTGACTCATTTTGGGGAGTAAATACCAGACTGTCAGGACGTACTTTGGGAATTGAGGTTTAGGGAATATTTTCGGTTAAGAAAGAAGTTTCTAGAGAATAAGGCAAGGCTTGCATGCCAAGAAAGGCAGGGGTCCAAACATTCTCTTTAAGGGACTTGGGGGGTCAAAATAAAAAAGGAGGAGTACCTGAACGTGAATTAAAAACCAAGCTCTGCTGCCATAAAACCCTTCTATAAGAAGCTCACTTGCTAAAATTCTAGGGAAGATATCAAAAACCAAAAAAAAAAAAAAATAGAAAACAAAAAGCGGCTGAAAATCTTTATAGTTCTTTGAGTTAGATTTCTTTTCTTTGGGAAAAGGTTTCAAAGTGGTATTTTCTGGGGATTTTCTAGCTTTCTAAGCTGAAGTGAGGATTGGTTTTTGATGCTGTTTGGGTGAACTTTCATTGCTTCCTTTGCTGTGAACCTGCTACTGCTTTGCTGCTAATAGCTGACTTCTAGCAAATTTTGGTTTTGTTTTTGTTGTATCCAGGTACACATTCGAATCCTTGGAATGGAAGTGAATGAAATGATTCTTGTAACCTTAGAGCTGATGTGTAAATGCTAAATGAAGTTTGATCCTCAATTGTTTAAGCTTCAGTTTTCGTTTTAAGTCCGATATTTTGTTAGTAGTTTAGTATTTTAGGATCTTCTTAGTTTGTTGATTTCGTTTAAGTATTTCTGATTTGCATGATAGTCAACAATTTATTTTAGTTGGGAATCCTACATATGAGTGCTTAAGTTAGTTTGTCTTCTCATGTATTGTTCATGATAACTCTATTTAGATGTTTCATTAGAGGATATTGGTTAGTATCTCATCCATGTTTGAAAGATGCAATGTGTAGCTACTAACTCACTTCAGTTGAATACCTTTAGATTTCAACATTGTTAAATAGATCATATATTTGATGTCAATATGGTTACTGCGTAGGTTAAGTCATGTTTTAAGCTTGTAATTCATTATTAAAGGCATGCTAAATGAATTAGAAGTCTATAATCTTATTATTCATGCATGTTTAGTTTTCCAGAATTTTGTATAGTTTCTTGTTGTTATTTATGAATTAAGAGGTATGAATATCAGCCATGGCCTTATCACTAAGAGCCTACTTGCGAATATGTGGGTTTGATTTTGGCCCCATAAGTAGGCTCGTCTGTCACGGGCCCAGAGTGACCAGATCCGGTCTTATTCTGCTTTGGGCTCAATTTTGAGCCCAATGGGGTTCAACCTTGGCTTGTTTCTTTTAATCAGGTCTTGCTTTTAATTAATTTCAATGTGTATTTTATGGGATTGTTGGGCTTGGCATCAGCCCAAACGAAATAGTCCTGATCGTATTAGGCCTGACGAGATCTTCAAGATTCATGCCTTTTTGGGCTCAGTTTCGAGCCCAGGTAGTCCCAACATTTTGCTTCCCTTAATCGAATATTAATTTGGGCTTGTTGCTGGTCCAACTTCCTCCAAATAATCAAAGGCCCAGCATATACACCAACTTTCTTTTCTTTCAACTAATAGTTATATAAGAACATCCTTAGATTATTTTAGTTAGATATAATTCTTAAAAATGGATTGAGGTGTGCCATTATAATTAAATCACCTATGGCCCTCTTATTAAGCATTATAACTTAGATACTAAAAATAAATCTTGTAGTTTGCTTTAGGCGCATTAATTAAATAATTATCATAGCTACGGATACAGTTCCCGTAACGTAGTTGTGATTTGTAATTGCTATAATCCGGGTGTACATTTCATGTGACCCAACTTCAATTTCCAATAAGGTTAAATAGAACGTATCGTGAACCGCGGGTGCATTTCATGTAGCGTGGTTTATGAGGTGTTTTAAATAACCTTAAATTTTCCTAAAAATAGTAAAAGCGGTTAGAAAGTTTTAAAATGCACATAAGTTTTAAAATATGTAATTAATCATTTAATTAGGCCATCATAATAGTTGAGCGACCATGCTAGAACCACGGAACCCGAGAATGACTAACACTTTCTCCCGAGTTAACAGAATTCCTTACCCGGGTTTCTGTGTTTTACGGACTGTAAAACAGAGTCAATCTTTCCTCGATTCGGGATTTAAAACCGGTGACTTGGGACACCATAAATTATCCCAAGTGGTGACTCTGAATTTTAAATAAAATAATCCCGTTTCGATTGTCACTTAAATTGGAAAAAACTCTCCTATACCCCTTCCGCGGGTAGAAAAAGGAGGTGTGACAGCTCTGGCGACTCTGCTGGGATAATAACCCAGAACTTCTGTTTCAGGGTTCAAGAATTCGAGCATAGAATAACTGTTATATATGGCTTTTATATATTATCTGATTTTTATATATTTGAGCCTAATGTGCTAAATGTTGCTTTTTACTGCTTTGATATTATCTGAATTGTATATAAACTACTACGAAACCCCTCTCTTCCAATCTTCTGAGAAGTGCATACTGGCGTGACTTCTTTCTGTTAGTGTCATACCCTAATTAGAACGAGGTTCGGACAAGTTGTAAAGCTGGATGATCATTTGGTTACCGGTAAGCTGCCCCCCCCCCCCCCGGCTTGAGTTGTCCTCTTGGGTAAGCCAGGTCTAGAACAATACACCCAGGTTTTAAACTTAGAATAACACAGCCTCATGTCGGATCCCTAGTAGGAACGTTTATTTGCATCATGTGCAATTGACCTTGGGGACTCAACACAGGGGTTGGGTCCGTCTAGGACAGGTGTGACCGAAAATAAAAGACCAACCTGATGCATTTTTTACGTGCTACATGTGCATTCATTTGTTTCGGCTTGCATGTTGACCGGATTCTGGGTTAGGTAGGAAAATCAAAGAAAAACCAAGTTTGAGGTATGAGAGAGGATTTCACTCGTTTCCAAAAATGGTGTCCAAAATATGCCGAAACTCTGTCGAATTTTTGAAAGAAAAAGAGAAGAAAAAGATTTCTTGAAAAAAAGAAGAAGGAAAAAGGGGTTTCTTGAGAAAGAAAAGAGTTAGTTCAAAATGGTTTATGTTTTTCCTCCTCGTGTCAAAACTGGCCGAACTACGTGGGTTTGATTCTCACCGATACGTAGGCAACCATCATTGGGTCCAGCCCCGCTTTTTGAAAAATTTTGAAAAAATATATGAAATGCCATCATTCTTGTCGTAAATAAGTAGGTGATGCCGTTTTGTCTAAATAGCCGAATGTCCCAGCGGGACACCGGAAGGCTACTTTGCAAAAATAGCAACCAACGGTTTCTTTATTAATTTTGGCCATCTAGCGAACAAATCTCTAAGAACTTTCATTCCGAAGTAATGAAAGGCCGTATTCCCAAAAGTAGCCCTGATTTATTTTATTTTTTGTAAAAATAAGCCTTTTGTCAGTTTTCAAATAAGATTCACTTTGTCTTTAAACCAATCGCCTTAATCTAAATGTGCAGAATGAGCACGAGTCAAAATTTACCAATGAAGGTCATGTCCAAGATTCCGTTGGATCTACACATGTGGTGGGAAGATTTGGGTAAAGAAGGACGAGATGTGGTCAACCTTTATTTGGGAGGGCTCACCGGATTGCTGAAGATTAGGCCTAGAGGAGACATAATAAGGGCACTGGTAACATTTTGGGACCCATCTCACAACGTCCTACATTTCTCAAATTTTGAACTCACACCTACCTTGGAAGAGATAGCGGGTTATATAGGAAGTACTGAAGGTCTAAGGCTTAAGTACCTGGTCGTTCCAAGGGCCATTACCCCTCACAAGTTTCTGGATTTTCTAAAAATAAGCAGGTTGGTCCAGTATGTAGATTTGGCGGTTGGTTTTTCCACTCTACGCTTCATATACCAGAGGTACGAGCATGTAGAAAGATTTGACAACCCGAAAAGTGGGATTTGTAGCAAAGGGAACCGATCAAAATGGGATGAGCATAGGGATTCGCTTTCATGTTAGCTCTCTTAGGTCTCGTGGTGTTTCCCCGGAAGGATGGGAATATTGATATGCAGGTAGCTGGATTTGTCAATGTTTTGATTACCAACGCCAAAAGCACCCTCACCCCTATGATAGTATCTGAGATATACCGAGATCTCATGGCTTGTAAAGATGGGGTAGACTTTTTCAAGGGGTGCAATTTGCTACTACAAATGTGGATGACTGAGCATCTGTGTCACCGCCCTCGATATATGAATTACGGATCTACGGGGAAGAAGAGCTGCATTGAAGAGTTCGACACAAAGGTCTCAGGGTTCAATTTGCCAGTAGGGTTTGGAGATTGGGTATCCCGTCTTCGCTCCATAACAGCGAGACAAATAGAGTGGACACTGGGTTGGTTTCCTATTGAAGAAGTTGTGTATATGCCTGCCACCGGTCTTTACTTCCTCCTAATGGGCCTTCGAAGCATTCAACCTTATGCTCCATACCGGCTGAGGAGACAGTTGGGAAGATGCCAGGTGGTGCACCCGGATGAATATCTTAGTGTTTATGCGGTCGAAATTAGCTCTGACGGCCAATTTCATGAAGAAACAGTTCTTCATATTTGGAACGAGTGCCAGTATTTGACAGTAAACACCCGAGTGTGTGACTTGTCTAAAGGCGAGGTCTCACCTACCTATCTTGCTTGGTACAGAAAGAAGAACACTACAAGGGTCGAACCTGAAAGACCAACCAAAAGGCCCTACATCCAGGAATTTGTCGAAGCATCGTACGAACAGTGGGCCTGGTTGACCAAGGAGAATGAGTACAGGGCCACAATATGCAAGTTGGAAAAGCAAGTCAGTGATCTTCAATTTGAGAATGGTTTGCAAGCTGCCCTGGATGAGGGTGAAAAGAAAAGGTTAGCCAAAGAAAATGACGCCCTCCGAGCCCAAATTCAGGAAATGAAAATAACAGCCAAGAACCCCGTCGGAAGTACAAAAGATGAAAAGCTTATAGATAACCTTAGGCGAAAAGTGGGTGAATATGGTTTTGATCTGAAAATGACTGAGGGCGAACTGGCAAAGGCTCGAACAAAATTGGCTAAGAATGCGGAGGAAAGAGCATGCTTTGTCCAACAATTAAAAGGAAAATATGACAATGGAATCATGGGTCTGAAGAAAAGGGTCAATGTCCTTGAGAACAAAATGACCAAGCAGGCAAGAGACTTCAAAGCGGAAAGAGAATACTGCTATGCCCTGATGTCGCAGCTAGAAAAAGACCTTCAGCAGCTTCAAGAGCAAAATCATACAGCCGAACAAGTTTTAGGGGCCAGATCACAGCAGATCAGACGGTTGCTACAAGAGAAGGGTATTATCAGGGAGAGGGTTAGGAGGATTGCGGACTACATTGTGATGAAGTGCAATGAATGCGAGGACATGATCAGGTCCATATTCTTCACTTCAGTTATGATTTTTGTCCGGCAAATCATGGATGACCTATTTCGCCTCCAAGAAGATATGGCGCATAGGCCCGCGATGAGACTGACTGATGTCCCGCGGGCCCCTAGAGTAGCAGTTGAGGCACTCATGTATTTCTGATTTTATTGTTCGAGTCTGTATTTTCAGTTTCTTTTGGAGTTCATTAGTCTACTTTTGAGTCTGTATTTTCAATTTTCTTTTGGAGTCTATTAGTCCACCTTTCGAGTCTGTTAGTTTTTATGTTTAATTCTATAGGAGAAGTCATTGTAATCAGGATGTTTTTATTTTTATTTTATTTTATGAAAATTTGAAAACCCAAAAAATATATCTTTATTTTATTTTGCATTTATCCCCTGAACTACGTAATGATCTGATTCATGCGGCGTCATGTTACGTAGGCAATCCCCATAGGATTCGATCATAACCATAAAATGAAAAAGAAAAAGAGGAGAGAAAATAAAAGAAAATTAAGGGGAAAGAAATAATGGCAAAACGAGAGAGAAAAGCGAGTGCAAAATAAAAGGGAAGTAACAAAAACAAGTGGGAAAGGCCAATAGTGATTAAAGAGGGATTAGAGTAAAAAGAAAAAAAGAGAAAGAAGAGAAAGCGCAAAATGAGAAGAGTTAGTTAAAAGTCGGGATGAAGCATGCAACCGTTCAAATACATGATAGAAGCTCTAACTGTTTAGGTGCATTGCATCCCAAAATGTGTGGTTGCCTATCCGTTAAATCCTAAACACTAGCAAGTTGCTGTTGTCATTGAGAATAGGAAGGTGGTTAGTTTGTTTGGTATTCTGGCAACCCATCCGTACAACACCAGGTCTAAAACAAGTTGATCATGTCTGGCCAAGAACTGGATACAAGTATTATTGATCCACCGAGAGAGGTGGAGGAGTCTGAGGTTGGTTTGAAAGAGGAGTTACATAAGTTGAAACACCAGATGGCCGAAATGTACCAGGCATGGATGAAAGGGTATCCACCACCATCATACCCCGCCAACCCTGCTTTCATCACGCCACTAGCTCAATCCCAAAAACCTCCCACTGTTGATTCATCTCCACAACATGCACCAAGCTTCACCCCTTATCACCACTTCCCAAACCATACAAGCTCCACTAGCCAAAACAACCCCATACCCCCCTCCACCAGCTACCCCTGTTTTCGTAGCACCTCCACCAGCTACACTCCATCGATCTTTTAGTGAGCCATTATTCCAAACCCAAGATAATCAGTACTATCCCCTAGAGCCTACTTTCAAGGTCCCAGATCATTACTCCTACACTCCTCGTTTCGACCTCCCTGTTGAGATTGAGAAACCACCTAAAAACCCAAAACAAGAGGAGATGTTTAGGAAGGTAAGACGCCTAGAACAATCGCTCAGAAACATGCAAGGGTTGGGAGGTCAAGTAAGTGTAGCCTACAAAGATCTGTGTTTGTTCCCTGACGTACAGCTACCTGTTGGGTTCAAAATGCCCGAATTTGACTTGTATGACGGGCACAGAGATACCGTGGCCCACTTAAGGGGATTCTGCAATAAAATGAGAGGAGTCAGTGGGAAAGATGAGCTGTTAATGGCATACTTTAGCCAGAGTCTGAGTGGTGCGGCATTGGAGTGGTACACTTGTCAGGATCACAACAGATGGTATACCTGGGATGATTTGGCCCAAGCATTCGCTCGTCATTTCCAATACAACATCGAGATTGGTATAGATCGTTTGTCTTTGACTAAGATTGAGAAGAAGCCTAGTGAAAGTTTCAGGGAATATGGTTTCTGCTAGAGAGAACAGGCAGAAAGGGTTAACCCTCATATGGAGGAGAACGAAATGGTGGAATACTTTCTTCAGGCCTTGGAGCCTACTTACTTTGGTCATCTGATCTCGGCCATAGGTAAGTCTTTCAATGAAGTAGTAAAAATGGGAGGAATGGTAGAGGAAGGGCTCAAATCAAGCAAGATCATGAGCTACTCTGCCATCAAAGCAACTACGCAGGCAATCCAGAATGGCACCGGAGGCGTGCTTGGGAAAAAGAAGAAAGAGGATGTCACTATGGTCGTATCAGGATCGTGGCACGGCCTGGGGATTCTCCTACCCACTATACCCAACCTTGACCCCAGCTTCAAACCTATACCCCAACTCCATATAATCCATCCCAACACTACTTTCCCCCACCAGAGCCTCAGTACTCAGTCAGGCCACCCCAATATCATGTCCAACATGCACAGTCATATGCTCAACTCCCTCTTCACCCGCAATGCAGTGCCCCAGCTTCACGAAACCCTTACCTACCTCTACAAACATACCATAACCCTACTGGTCCAAATTTTCGGGCCAAGTCGGAATTCAAGAATGAAAGGTTGCAGCGGAAGAAAACTTTCACCTCACTTGGGGAATCTTATACCAGCCTATTTCAAAGGTTGAGGTAGTTGGATGTTCTGAGGCCAATTGAGTCAAAACTACCAAACCCCCCTCCCAAGAACCTGGATTATTCTCTCAGATGTGCGTACTGTTCTGATACTCCGGGGCACGACACAGAAAAGTGTTGGCATTTGAAGAACGCCATCCAGGAGCTCATTGATACGAACTAGATTGTGGTGTAGAGCCCAAAAGCACCCAATATCAATTAGAACCCATTACTAGCCCATGCTGAAACGCACATGATTGAGATAATGCACAAAGATGGAAAGCCTAAGAAGCCTTCACAATCTGTCATGATGATCCGGTCTAGTGGAAGTAAGTCAGTCAAGGACCTGGTTGTCACAAAAGCAATAGCTGAGGGATCGGCAGACAAGTTAAGCATGCCAAATGATAATTCAGCTGTGGTAGTTGAAAAGAGGTCCCCAAGTGATGTTGTAGCAAAGCAAGAAAAGCCAAAGGTGATCGTGTCTGGGGTCGCAAGTAAACCAGTCATAATTGTGGAGGGTGCTCGCACGAACCCTATTATTATCAAACCTGTGACCCAACTGCCGGTAGCTAACACAAGACTGTCCCATGGAACTAAGAGCGAGTGACAGTGACCTATAAGGGGAAGGAAGTGAAAGAGAAAGTTAATGAGGCCGAGGGATTAAGTCGTTTGGGGAGATGCTTTGCCCCGGAAGAGTTAAGTAAAGTTAAAACACTCAGAGACAATCCATTTCTAGTGAAGAAACCGGTCACTAAAGAAGAGGTGGAGGAGTTTTTGAGAAAAATGAAGGTACAAGATTACTCCATCGTGGAATAGTTGAGAAAGACTCCTGCTCAGATTTTCCCACTATCATTGCTGATCCATTTAGATGAGCACCGCCGGGCTCTGATGAAGATTCTAAACGAAGCCCATGTCCCCGGCAAAATCACAGTGAACCAATTGGAGAAGATTGCCAATAAAATATTTGAGTCTAACAGGATCACATTCTCAGATGATGATTTGTCTCTGGAGGGTATGGAACACAATCGAACCCTCTATCTCACAGTGAAATGCGAAGATTCTATGGTCACAAGGGTGTTAGTTTACAATGGTTCCAGTGCAAACATCTGGCCTCTCTCTACTCTGAACAAGTTAAAAGTTGATGAGAAGAGGATTCACAAGAACAATATATGTGTCCGAGGTTTTGATGGAGGGGGAAAAGACTCTATTGGTGACATCATGCTCGAGTTGACAATAGGACCATTTGAATTTACCATGGAGTTCCAAGTACTGGATGTGGCCGTTTCTTACAATTTGCTATTGGGAAGGCCTTGGATACATGTTGCCAAGGCAGTTCCATCTTCTCTACACCAGATGGTGAAGTTCGAGTGGGATAGACAAGAAATCGTCGTGCATGGCGATGAGAACTTATGTACTTTCAATGATACCTCCGTCCCGTTTGTTGAAGCTGAAGAAGATAAGGGGTCGTGGGTCTATCAAGTTTCCTAAACGGTGTTGGTTGAATAGGTTCCGGAAGGGGAATACATTTTAGGTCCAAAGCTAGCCTCTGTAACCGTCATGGTGTGAGCACGTGATTTTTGCCCTACATGAAAATAACTCCTAAAAATAGACCAAAAATAATTTTTATTGATTTTAGGAATTTTTCTTTATTTATTTGCATTTCATGCATTTTTAATCATAGAAAAATCCTAAAAATTGTCATTTTTACATATTTAACTTTTAGTCTTTAAAATCAGCATTTTTTTCTTTAGTTTCAAGTTAATTAGTTGTTTTAATGTTAAAAATAAATAAAGAATTTTAATTTCTACAAAAAATAGATTAATTTAGTATTTTAATTAATTAAAGAAAAAAAAGGAGAAAAGGAAATTAGGAAGAATATCTGTAGGTTTTGTTTCTTTTAAAATACTTGGCTTGGGTCAATTCCTAAAAAGAGGTCCAATTTCCCTCTTTCTTGCCATACCCAATACCATACCCAAATACCCTAATCCCTCTAATAAAAGGAGATCCCTAACACAAAAAAGGGGGCAGCTTTTCTCCCTTTCTTCGGAAATTCCGTTCTCTCTCCCATGGCCATTCTCTGAAGAACAAAACAAACGACCCTCCTCATCCCTTCAACGCCACAACCCTTGAACACCCATAAACAACCGGCCACCCCTGCTTCTTCATCGGATAACCAACGACCCTTTCATCTTCTCTTTCACCGAGCAACCAGTTACCAAATCCATCAGAAAACAGATCCTCCAACCAAACGGGCACCCTCTCAATCTTCTTCATCACTTCTCACTAAGAAAACAAGAACCAGAAACCTAGCCCCCTTCTCCCTCACTCAAGAACGGGACGGAAGAAGCATATCTAAAAAACGCACACTCAAAAAAGATGAACAAAAATAGAAAGAACAATCTGAAGTTCGGTGTTTGTTTGAAGATACTGCCGCTCTCCTCCATGTTTCTAGGTTTCATTTTTTGAAAGTTGGTTTTGATTTGGGACTTTGTTGCTGGGAAGTTTTTTGCTAAACTCTTCTCATTCGGATTCCAGACTTTTGTTTGGTCAAATTGGTTTGTCGAATCGCTTGGTCACTGTTTATGTTGCTGAAGCTGTGAGCTGTTTAGCTGAGTTTTAATTGATTTTTTTTGGAGCTATAAAACTACGTTCCAGGTACCCCTACTTGCTTCTTACTTCATGTGGATGCTCAGCTTAATATGAATATGGTCAATTGAACACGATTCTGTTGTTAAGTTTCGTTAAATTCTGAAATCCTTACATTCCAAATCTGTTCTTGTTCTTATAACCTGTTTGGTCAAGCTTCTCAAGAGAAAAAATGCTTTTTTTCCCAAAAGCATTTTTTTTCCTAATTTGAGGTGTTTGGCCAAGCTTATTTGGGAAAAAAAAGTGCTTTTGGGAAGAAGCAGAAGAAGTTTCAGAGAAGCAGAAAAAAATAGCTTCTTTCCAAAAGCAGAAGCAGAAGCAGTTTTGGCTTTTCTTCTTACCTAAAATACCCTTAACAAAATATAGTATATACCAAAATAACCCTTAAACCTAATACTTAGGATATTAATTTATAAATATTTCTTCTTATTTTTAGGAAAACTTTCTAATATATAGTGACTTTAGGGGTGAATGCTTTTATATTTGTTGAAGGAATTTTAATATATTTAACTTATATTAAAAGAATTAAGTACTTTTTAATTTTATTTTCATATTTTACTTAAATAAAATGAATTTTTTTAATTATTGCATGTAATAACAAAATTTTGATATTATTTATTTACTTATAATATTAATTATTAAGTAAATCTATTCATGTCCTTATTCGTAATTTGACACTTAAAAGCACTTTCTAAAAAGCTTGGCCAAATTCAAATTATTTCTCAAAAGTGCTTTTCAGACTGATTAGCCAAACACAAACTGCTTCTCTCCAAAAGTACTTTTTTCAAAAGCACTTTTGAAAAAAGTACTTCTCAAAATAAGCTGATTTCTCCAGCTTGGCCAAACAGGCTATTAAATTCGTCATGTGTATCTATTAGTGTAAGTTGTAGCATTTGAGTTTATTAATTGGCTAGAAATGAAGGCTAAAATCGGCTATCCTTGTAAAATGGCTATTGCTGCAATGTCCAAAGAGGAGTTGTCTCTGTGAGTTTAATTCACAATTGCACTAAATGAAGACCATGTATGTTTAATACTATTTGTTTGATAAAATAATTTGAAGAAGAAAGTTAACATGCTTTTTTAAAAAAAAGCATATTGGGTACAGATAAAGAGAAAAGAAAACGAAAGACTGTCACGTGCTAAAAAACCGTACATATTGGAGAATGGAACATTTCATGTTTAAAGTTAATTTTTTTATAATTGCTTCATTTTCTAGTTGGTCTTTTTTCAGATTCCTCATTACTCATTATTGATAATTTCTACTTATTTGTTATGTACTTGAATGTCAAAGTTTGGGGCTATTAACGAATTTGTTGATAGTATGCTGGAATTGGTACTATTGTCTTGGAATATTGAATTGCGCTAAACCGCTGTAGAATTTTGTTCATAACGAGACCTTTTTAATACCCAAAGGATATCATTGAGTTAAACAGGTTCTATAGCCAACCCGTAGAGGATATGGCTTTTACAATAATCTCAAAGTATTCTAGAAAAATAATTCATGAATATTCGTAGTTTGCTTCAGTTGAGTAAAACCCTTTAGAATAATTCGAGGCGTGTCATGCCAAATGAAATCTCAAAATGCATGGCCCTCGCTTAACTAATATTTTAATCCTTAAAAATCGAGGCGTGCCATTTAGTTAAATTTTTATGGCCCTCACAAAGTTGAAAATGCGTAGTTGCTTTAGGCGCGTAATTTAAAATTACCTTCCTAAACTCGGGTGTGCATTTCATTTGACCCAAATCCAAATCCTAACAACGTTAAATAAAATATGTCGCGGATCGCGGGTGCATTTCATGTGGCGTGATCCAAAGACGTGTTTTAAATAACCTTCCTTAAAATAATTTAAAGCGATTTAAAGTTAAAATGCACATAGGTTCAAAAGGTTTTTTTTTAAAATCAGATAAATAGGCCAATAATAATAGTTGAGCGACCGTGCTATGTCACGACCCAACCCCCGAACCCGGTCGTGATGGCACCTCTCGTGAAGACAAGGCTAGCCAGACCAAAACGGAACACCTCTTTTAAATAGTTAATCATCATAAACAGTAATAACATATAATATAATACTCATAAATTGCGGAATATTACGATAATAACCGCAAGAACCATCCCGACACAGCTCAAATCGGGGTGTCACAAATCATGAGCTACTATAGAATCTGCTATAGGTTTACAAAGTACGAAATCCGATACAACAGTCTGAAGAAAACATAAATGATAGAGGATAAGAGAGACAAGGGGTTGCGGACGTTAACAGCTACCTCGTAACTCCAAATCACTACTTAGCCTGGACAGAATCAGCGCTCAGGTGCGGACTCTGCTATGCCTGAATCTGCACACACGGTGCATGGAGTAATGTGAGTACTCCGACTCAGTGAGTAATAATTATAAATAATGGCTGAAAGTATGAAAACACGTAAAGGCACAAAGCAATTCCATATCAAGCAGTAAAAATCACTTAAAGCAGTAAATCAGTGAAGAAATCAAATGATATTCCTTTTAAAACAAGTAAAATCGATAATTTAACAGGTAAATAACAAGTAGAAATCCGCCCCTCGGGCACAGTATCAATCGCTCAGCATAGTATCAGCCCATCGGGCTCACTCTCAGTACAGTATCAGCCCCTCGGGCTCAGTATCAATCACTCAGAACAGTATCAACCCCTCAGGCTCACTCTTAGTACAGTATCAGCCCCTCGGTCTCAGTATCAATCACTTAGAACAATGGGTACCCGTGCTCACTGTGGGTGTGCAGACTCCGAAGGGTCCCCTTACGGCCCAAGCGCTATATCAAGCCACCTCGTGGCATCATCACTCAGCATATCCTCACATCACTCAAGCCACCGCGTGGCATTTAAAGTATCTCAGGCCCTCGACCTCATATCACTCGGCCTCACATCACTCAAGCCACCGCGTGGCATAAATAGTAACTCAGGCCCTCGGCCTCATATCACTCGGCATATCCTCACATATGGCCCTCGGCCTCACTCAGTCCGGAAATCATCATAAGCCCCTTGGGCATTAGTAAAACAGTAGTTCTCAGCCTAAAACATGATGTAGAAATATCATTTAAGTTTCAAATCTGAGTAAAGTGGGTGAGTTTGTAAAATAGTAGATATCAACAGGACTGAGTTCAAATAATAAGTCAAGTAGTGAGGAAACAGTGATAAAAATCCCCGGAGGGTTCAAATAGTTGGCATGAAGCCCAAATATGACAATCAGCCCAAATCATAATGATAACAAATGAATTTCAGTCAAATAGTCGGTAAAATCATCAATCGGGATGGACCAAGTCACAATCCCTAGTAGTGAAAAACCCCACGCTCATCATCCAGCGCGTATCTTGCCTCAATATAGCACTACGATGTGCAATCCGGGGTTTCAAACCCTCAGGACATCATTTACAACCATTACTCACCTCGAACTGGCTAATTCTCTAGCTCGCGACGCCTTTGCCCCTCGAATTGACCTCCACACATGTCGAATCTATCCAAAATCAGAATGAATACGTCACAATATGCTAAGGGAACAAAGCCCAAGCAAAAACATTCGAAAAATATCAAAAATCCCAAAATTAGCAAAACCCGAGCCCCGGGCCCACGTTTCGGAATCAGGTAAAATTTACATTTTCAGAATCCTCATACCCTCACGAGTCTAACCATACGAAATTATCCAATTCCGATACCATTTGGTCCTTCAAATCATCATTTTATATTTTTGAAAGGTTTTACAATTTTCTTCCCAAATTCCATTCCAAATCACGAATTAAATGATGAATTTAGTGATAGATTCATGTATTCTAGCCAAATCTGAGTTAAAATCACTTACCCCGATGAATTTCTTGAAAAACCTTCGAAAAATTGCCAAAATCTGAGCTTTCTAGGTCAAAATATAAATAAAACCCAAAACCTCATATTTATAGGTACCCCTCAGATTTCAGCTACCGCGGGCCGCACCAAATCGACCGCGGTCCGCACAAGCTAGTGCGGTCCGCGCAAAAACGACTGCGGCCGCACATGCCTTCCTCTGCAGTGGCAGGCTTTAGTATTTTAACCATAACCTTTTGTACAGATCTCCAAATTGCAATATCTTTACCTTTCTGGAAACTAGACACGAAGGGCTACAACTTTCGCTTTTGAATTACTGCAAAATTCCTTGTAGATAAAACTATATGAGCTTCCGAAGTTGGACCAGCGGGAAGGTTCTTCATCGCGGTCGTGCCCACTTTTGTGCGGTCCGCGCGACGCCTACCGCGCCCGCTTTTGTGCGGTCCGCACAGAACTCACCGCGGGCATACTCATTTTTGTGCAGACCACGTGGGTGAGTTCCAGGGCCTGCAACCCTCCTGGACCTGCTACAACTATGATTTTTGGCCTAAAATATCCCGGAACCTACCCGGGACCCCCAAAACTTCAAACTAATTGTACCAACACATCCCATGATATCGTTCTAACTTGTTCAACACTTCGGAACACTTACAACAACATCAAATCAGCAATTTAACATAGGATTCAAGCCTAAGAACTCCAAGAACTCTTAAATTATGCTTTCGATCAAAAGGTCTATCAAATCTCGTCCGAATGACCTGAAATTTTACACACACATCCCAAATGACACAACGAAGCTACTGCAACTCTCGAAATTCCATTCCGACCCCTATATCAAAATCTCGCCTATCAACTAGAATTTGCCAAAATATTAATTTCCCCAATTCAAGCCTAAATCTTCTCTACAACTCCAAAACCCATTCCAATCGCGCTCCTAAGTCACAAATCACCTCCCGAAGCTAACCGAACAATCGAAACTCACTTCCGAGCCTTCTAACACATAAGTCGACATCCGGTTGACTTTTCCAACTTAAGTCTTCTTAAAAGAGACTAAGTGTCTCATTTCTTACCAAATCCTGTCCGAACTCGAACTAATCAACTCGATCACATAAAACATGGATAACGAAGCGTAAAGAAGCTAAAATGGGGGAAACGGAGAGGTAACTCATGAGACGACTGGCCGGGTCGTCACAGCCTCCCCAACTTAAACAAACGTTTGTCCTCGAACGAGTCAAGAAACATACTTGAAGCCTCAAACAGATGAGGATATCTTCTCCGTATCTCCCTCTCGGTCTCCCAGGTAGCCTCCTCCTCGGGCCGACCTCTCCACTACACTTTCACTGAAGTTATATCCTTTGACCTCAACTTCCGAGCCTGTCGACCCAAAATAGCTACTGGCTCCATATCAAAGGTCAAATCATCATCCAACTAAACCATGCTGAAGTCCAAAACATGAGAAGGATCCCCAATATACTTCCGGAGCATAGAAATATGAAATACCGAATGCACACTCGACAGGCTGGGTGGCAAAGCAAGCTCATAAGTCACCTCCCCAATCCTCCGAAGCACCTCAAAAGGCCCAATGAACCGCGGACTCAACTTGCCTTTCTTCCCAAACCTCATAACACCCTTCATGGGCGAAACCTTCAGCAAGACCTTCTCACCAACCATATAGGACACATCTCGAACCTTCCGGTCAGTATAACTCTTCTAACGCGACTGCGCTGTACGAAGCCTCTCCTAAATCACCTTCACCTTCTGTAAGGCATCCTGAACCAAATATGTCCCCAATAGTCTAGCGTAGCCGGGCTCGAACCAACCAACCGGAGATCTACATCGCCTTCCATACAAAACCTCATACGAATCCATCTGAATACTCGACCGGTAGCTGTTATTGTAAGCAAACTCTGCAAGCAGTATAAACTCATCTCATGAACCTCCAAAGTCAATAACACAAGCACGCAACATGTCCTCCAATATCTGAATCGTACGCTCGGACTGTCCTGAGTACCCAACTCTCGCTGAACAGATTTCAAAACTAGGAAGTAAACTGAGTACCTCTATCTGAGATGATGGAGACCGGAACACCATGCAACCGAACAATCTCCCGGATATAAATCCCTGCCAATTGCTCTAAAGAATAGGTAGTACACATATGGATGAAATGCGCGGACTTGGTCAGCCGATCCACAATCACCCAAATAGCATCAAACTTCTTCAAAGTACGAGAAAAATCACTCACAAAATCCATGGTGACTCTCTCCCACTTCCACTCGGGAATATCCATCTGCTAAAGCAAGCCACCCGATCTCTGATGCTCATATTTTACCTGCTGATAGTTGAGACACCGAGCTACAAATCCCACGATATCTTTCTTCATTCTTCTCCACCAATAGTGCTACCTCAAATCCTGATACATCTTCGCAGCACCCGGATGGATAGAATACCGTGAGCTATGGGCCTCTTCCAGAATCAACGCTCTAAGCCCATCCACATTGGGCACACAAATTCGGCCCTGCATCCTCAACACACCATCATCACCGATGGTCACATCTCTGGCAACACTATACTGAACTCTGTCCTTAAGGACAAGCAAATACGGATCATCATACTGGCGCTCTTTGATGCGATCATATATGGAAGACCGAGAAACCACACATGCCAACACCCGACTGGGCTCCGAAATATCCAATCTCACGAACCGATTGGCCAAGGCCTGAACATCAACTGCAAGGGGTCTCTCCCCATCTGGAATATATGACAAACTCCCCATGCTCACTGCCTTTCAGCTTAACGCATCGGCCACCACATTGGCCTTTCCCGGATGGTACAATATAGTGATATCATAATCCTTAAGCAACTCCAACCATCTCCGCTACCTCAAATTAAGATCCTTTTGCTTGAACAAATGCTGAAGACTGTGATGATCAGTGAACACCTCACAAGATACGCCATACAAGTAATGCCTCCAAATCTTCAATGCATGAACTATGGCAGCCAACTCCAAATCATGAACGGGGTAGTTCTTCTCATGGGGCTTCAACTGACGAGAAGCATAAGCAATAACTCTACCCTCCTGCATCAAGACACAACCAATCCCAACTCTTGAAGCATCATAATACACAGTATATGAACCCGAAGCTGATGGCAAAACCAACACTAGAGCTGTGGTCAAGGTTGTCTTGAGCTTCTGAAAGCTCTCCTCACACTCGTCCGACCATACAAATGGAGCACCCTTCTAAGTCAACTTGGTCAAGGGCGATGCAATGGATGAAAATCCCTGAACAAACCGACGATAATAGCATGCTAACCCAAGAAAGCTATGAATCTCTGTGGCTGAGGGCGGTCTAGGCCAACTCTGAATTGCCTCTATCTTCTTTGGGTCAACCTGAATACCCTCGCTGGACACCACGTGTCCCAAGAAAGCCACTGTACTAAGCCAAAACTCACACTTGGAGAACTTTACATAAAGTTTCTCCTCCCTCAATCTTTGCAACACAACTCTCAAATGCTCCGCGTGCTCCTCCTAACTACGCGAGTACACCAGGATATCATCAATGAATACTATAACGAAGGAATCAAGATAAGGCCGGAACACGCTGTTCATCAAATGCATGAATGTTGCTGGGGCATTGGTTAGCCCGAAAGACATAACAAGAAACTCATAATGACCATATCTGGTCCTGAAAGCAGTCTTAAGAATATCTGAATCCCTGATATTCAACTGGTGATAGCCCGAACGAAGATCAATCTTAGAGAACACTCTCGCTCCCTGAAGCTGATCAAATGAATCATCAATGCGAGTCAAATGATACTTGTTATTAATTGTTACTTTGTTCAATTGTCTATAATCAATGCATATTCTCATCGTGTCATCCTTCTTCTTCACAAACAAAACTGGTGCACCCCAAGGGGACACACTAGGCTGAATGAACCCCTTATCTAGGAGTTCCTGAAGCTGTTCTTTCAGTTCCTTCAACTCTGCTGGTGCCATACGATATGGCAGAATAGAAATGGGCTGAGTGCCCGGCACCATGTCCATACCAAAATCAATATCCCTGTCCGGTGGCATGCCCGACAGGTTTGCAGGAAACACATCGGGAAAATCCCTCACAACTGGGACAGAATCGATACTAGGAGTCTCAGCTCCAACATCCCTCACAAATGCTAGATATGAAAGACAACCCTTCCCAACCATACATTGGGCCTTCAAGAAATATATTAATCTACTAGGAACATAATCAGTCACACCATGCCACTCGATCCGCAGTACACCTGACATAACCAAAGTGACTGTCTTAGCATGACAGTCTAGAATAGCACGACACGGAGATAGCCAATCCATGCCCAAAATGACATCAAAATCCACCATGCTCAATAGCAATAGGTCTACTCGGGTATCCAGACCCCCAATAGTCACCATACATGACCGGTACACACGGTCCACAACAATAGTATTACCCACCGAGGTAGATACATGAACAGGTAAAGTAAGAAACTCACGGGGCGTACCCAAATAACAAGCAAGGTATGATGACACATAAGAAAAGGTGGAACCGAGATCATATAATGCAAAGGCATCTCTGTGGCAGACTGAAACAATACCTGTAATGACAACATCCGAAGCAATGGCGTCGGGTCTGCCTGGAAGTGCATAGAAACAGGCCTGACCACCCCCTGATCGACCTCCCCCTCTGGGGCAACCCCTGGCTGCCTGACCTCCACCCCTAGCTAGTTGGATAGGTGGTGAAGTAACTGGAGTAGAAGTCGAGGGCTGACCCCTCTGCTGGGACGAACTAGCAACACGACGAGGACACTGCCTCCACACATGTCCAAACTCTCCACACCCAAAACAACTCCCAGGTGCTGGAGAAGGGGACTGAAGGGAACCCATCGCACTGGAGTGACCAGCTGATGCACTCGGCATAGAAGAACCCTGAGCTGATAGGGCATGAGATGAACTTTGGGCTGGAAGGGCACTGAGTGATGACTGGCCCCATTGAGATCCATGATGACCATGACCCGAAGATGCTCCGCGATACTTTGGGCGGGATGACGGAGCAGGCCTGAAAGAACGGCCTCTACCATGCTGAAACTGGCCCCTCAAAGAAGCACCACTATAACTGCCAGATCCTCGAGGCTTCTTGGCATCCCTCTCCTCTCGATCCTGACGGCGAATCGTCTCAATCTCGCGAGCAATATTGATCACCTCCTCGAACATTGCACCCAACACCCTCTCTCGGGTCATAAGAATATGGAGGTGATAGTTAAGGCCATCAACAAATCTCCTGATCCTCTCATGGTCTGTCGGAACCATCCAAATGGCATGACGAGCCAAATTAGAAAACCTAGACTGTGACACAGTCATATCCCCCTGTCGCAACCACTCAAATTGTCTACACAGCTCCTCTCTACGGGACTGCGGCACATACTTCTCCAAGAAAAGAGTGGAGAACTGCTGCCAAGTAAGGGGCACTGCTCCAACCGGCCTACGCCTCTTATACGCCTCCCACCATGTGAAGGCAGCCCCTGTAAACTGAAAGGTGGTAAATGCCACACCACTAGTCTCAAGAATCCCTGCTGTACGGAGCATCCACTGACACTTATCAAGAAAACTCTGGGCATCCTCGCCCTCGACACCATTGAATGACGGAGGCTGGAGTCTACCAAACCTCTCAAGACAACGCTGCTCATCATCCGGCATAGCTGGCACAACAAACTCCTAAGTTGGTGCAACCGACTGAGCTGGAGGTGCCCCCGGTGTCTGTAGTCCCTGCACTACCTGCTGAGGTGTGCGAGCAACGGGGGTCTGATTGCCTCTCCCGGCCTATGAAGTAGATGCTGCTGTAGTGGCTGAAAGTGCCTGAGCTAGGCCAGTGCAAACTAATAAAATCTGTGCCAAGGCCTCCTGAAGACCAGGAACAATGATAGGCACAGCTGGTGCCTAAACTGGTGCTGCTGGAGCATCCATAGCTGGAGCCTGATCCGGAGCCAGGGCAGCTGGTGGATCAACAGGTGCTGCCCTCGCTGCTCTGCCTCTGCCACGTCCACGACCGCGTCCACGGCCTCTGGTGGCCTCAGTGGGTGGCACTGGTGGTCGTCCACCTCATCCGATACCGCGAGTCCTCGCCATTTACGAGAAAATCGAATAACAAAAGTTTAGCATTCGGATCAACAAGTTCGCATGATAGGGGTTTCAAGAATATGAAGTTTTTCCTAAAGGTTCTGCAGCCTCTCGAGGATAAATACAGACGTCTCCGTACTGATCCGCGAGACTCTACTAAACCTGCCCATGACTCATGAGACCTATGTAACCTAGGCTCTGATACCAGCTTATCACGACCCAACCCCCGAACCCGGTCGTGATGGAGCCTCTCGTGAAGACAAGGCCAGCCAGACCAAAACGGAACACCTCTTTTAAACAGTTAATCATCATAAACAGTAATAGCATATAATATAATACTCATAAATTGCGGAATTTAATGATAATTACCGCAAGAAACCATCCCGACACAGCCCAAACCGGGGTGTCACAAGTCATGAGCTACTATAGAATCTGCTATAGGTCTACAAAGTACGGAATCCGATACAACAGTCTAAAGAAAACATAAATGATAGAGGATAAGAGAGACAAGGGGCTGCGGACGTCAACAGCTACCTCGTAACTCCAAATCACTGCTTAGCCTGGATGGAATCAACGCTCAGGTGCGGACTCTACTATGCCTGAATCTGCACACACAGTAGGGAGTAATGTGAGTACTCTGACTCAGTGAGTAAAAATTATAAATAATGGTTGAAAATATGAAAACACATAAAGGCACAAAGCAATTTTATATCAAGCAGTAAAAATCACTTAAAGCAGTAAATCAGTGAAGAAATCAAATGATATTACTTTTAAAACAAGCAAAATCGGTAATTTAACAGGTAAATAACAAGTAGAAATTCGCTCCTCGGGCATAGTATCAATCGCTCAGCATAGTATCAGCCCCTCGGGCTTAGTATGAATCACTCAGAATAGTATCAGCCCCTCGGGCTCACTCTCAGTATAGTATCAGCCCCTTGGGCTCAGTATCAATCACTCAGAACAATGGGTACCCGCGCTCATTGTGGGTGTGCAGACTCCGGAGAGGCCCCTTACGGCCCAAGCGCTATATCAAGCCACCTCGTGGCATCATCACTCAGCATATCCTCACATCAGTCAAGCCACCGCGTGGCATATAAAGTATCTCAGGCCCTCAGCCTCATATCACTCGGCCTCACATCACTCAAGCCACCGTGTGTCATAAATAGTAACTCAAGCCCTCGGCCTCATATCACTCAGCATATCCTCACATATGGCCCTCGGCCTCACTCAGTCCGGAAATCATCATAAGCCCCTTGGGCATTAGTAAAACAGTAGTTCTCAGCCCAAAACATGATGTAGAAATATCATTTAAGTTTCAAATCTGAGTAAAAGTGGCTGAGTTTGTAAAACAGTAGATATCAATAGGACTAAGTTCAAATAATAAGTCAAGCAGTGAGGAAACAGTGATAAAAATTGCCGAAGGGTTCAAATAGTTGGCACGAAGCCCAAATATGGCAATCAACCCAAATCATAATGATAACCAATGAATTTCAGTCAAATATTCGGTAAAATCATCAATCGGGATGGACCAAGTCACAATCCCCAGTAGTGAAAGACCCCACACTCATCATCCAACGCATATCTTGCCTCAATATAGTACTACGATGTGCAATCCGGGATTTCAAACCCTCAGGACATCATTTACAACCATTACTCACCTCGAACTGGCTAATTCTCTAGCTCGCGACGCCTTTGCCCCTCGAATTGGCCTCCACGCACGTCGAATCTATCCAAAATCAAACGAATACGTCACAATATGCTATGGGAACAAAGCACAAGCGAAAACATTCGAAAAATATCAAAAATTCCGAAATTAGCAAAACCCGAGCCCCGGGCCCACATCTCGGAATCAGGTAAAATTTATATTTTCAGAATCCTCATATCCTCATGAGTCTAACCATACCAAAATTATCCAATTCTGATACCATTTGGTCCTTCAAATCATCATTTTACATTTTTGAAAGGTTTCACAATTTTCTTCCCAAATTCCATCCCAAATCACGAATTAAATGATGAATTCAATGATAGATTCATGTATTCTAGCCAAATCTGAGTTAATATCACTTAACCCAATGAATTTCTTGAAAAACCTTCGAAAAATTGCCAAAATCCGAGCTCTCTAGGTCAAAATATTAAATAAAATCCAAAACCTCGTATTTATAGATACCCCTCAGATTTTAGCTACAGCGGGCCGCACCAAATCGACCGCGGTCCGCACAAGCCAGTGCGGTCCGCGCAAACGGAGCGGTAACTCATGAGACGACTGGCCGGGTCATCACATGCTAAAACCACAGAACTTGGGAATGCCTAACACCTTCTCCTGTGTTAACAGAATTCCTTACCCGGATTTCTGTGTTCGCGGACTATAAAACAGAGTCAATCTTTCCTCGATTCGGGATTTAACCGGTGATTTGGGACACCATAAAGTATCCCAAATGGTGACTCTGAATTTAATTAATAATCCCGTTTCGATTGTCACTCAAATTGGAAAAACTCCCTTATACCCTTCCGGGTGTAGGAAAAAGGAAGTGTGACAGCTCTGACGACTCTGCTGGGGAACGAACCCAGAATCTTTGGTTCAGGGTTCAGAATTCGAGCTTAGATGAATTGTTATATTTGGCTTTACTTATTATCTGGTTTTATTCACATGTTTTGGCCTAATGTGCTAAATGTTGCTTTTACCGCTTTGATATTCTGTGAACTGTATATAAACTGCTACGAAACCCTTCTTCTCTCTGAGTTTTCTAAATCATTTGGGGAGTGTGCACTTCGTGTGACTTCTCTTATGTCTAGAGTCTTATCCAATTTTATAACGAGGTTCAGACAAGTTGCAAAGCCGGTGAAACTTCTGTATTCCCGGTACACTGCCCCCCCTCGACTCGAGCTATCGGCTCGGGTAAGCCAGGTCTAGAACAATAAACCCAGGTTTTAAACCTAGTATAACAAAACCTCATGACGGATCCCTAGTAGGAATGTTTGTTTGCATCACGTGCATTTGACTTTGGAGACTCAACACAGGGATTGGGTCTATCTAGGACTGGTGCACCCAAAATAACAGACCATCTTGATACATCCTATGTGCTACATGTTGCATTTATTCAAAGGTAAAAGGGTCATTTGGAGGACCAATGATAGTTGAGGGAAAATGAAAAATGAAAAAAAAAGAAAACGAGAGGGTGAAATGTGAAGATAAAGCGAGTAGGGCCCAATTATGCTTTCTGTCACATTTTGTTAAGGAAAAAAGAGCTTGAAAATTCAAAAAAAAAACAAAAAAAAAAAGATTTTGCACTTTTTCATCATTCTCCGTAAATCAGAAAATCAAAAAAATAAAAAGAAAAAAATCAAAAAAAAGGTTACATGTCTCATCATTTTTCAAAAAAGACAAAAAAATATGTTTTCTCTAAATTAGTTGTTTTTTCTAATTCTCGTCCGTATCCAATCTGCCCGAACTACGCATACCTAATTCTCGTCTTTCGGGGCGTGATACGTAAGTAACTCACATAGGGTCTGGTCTTCCTAGTAAATCTTCTTAGGTTCTTGGCTTTGCGGGGTTTTAGCCAAATTTTGCACTTCTAGCCACCTTTTGGCCACATAAGTCATTTTGCAAAAATAGCCTCAATCATGTCTTGCATGTGTTTAATAGGGAGTGTTGTTATCTTACATAATGTTGGTTAAAGTTTTCTCATACAGGTGTGAGCCTATTTACCGGAGTTCAAGCATGGCAGAGCCCCAGGACCATCTAGTCAGGATCGCTCATTCAGGAGTGGATTAAAAGAAGATTTTCTTTTCTTTTTATGCTTTGAGTCTGTTGTTCTTTTTTATGTCGTCCTTTAACTTCTAGCTTTGTACGGTAATGTCGAGTCTTTTGGTATTGTGTTTCCTCATTTTGTATTGAAGAAACATGTGTAATAATGCAAAAAATTAAAAAAAAAAAGATTTTGCGGTTTTATATTTCTGTTAGATGTTTTCTTTAGAATACTAATTCTAGAAGTTCAAAAAATCTTTTGTGGCTTTCTTTAGGAAATTAATGTCTAGAACTCAAATAAAAATTGCTTTTATATTTCCTTTCGTATATTAAGACTATAAATTCCAAAAAAAAAGGAGAATTTTCTTTTAGTGCTTTTTTAAAAAGTTTTCTTTAAGATATTAATTCTAAAATCCAAAAAAGATTTTCGTTTGAGGTTCCTCTTTGGGAGATTAATGGAAAAATAAAAAAAAATATTCTTTCTATTTTCACTAGAATTTTAGGACATTGGACATAGAAGGAAAAAAAATGCTTTATTTTTTATTTATTATTAGAATTTCTCCTTTAGGCAATCAAAATTGAAATCCAAAAATATTTTGTTGCTTGTTTCGAAATCTTGCATCAGGATATCAAATGAAAATTCAAAATATTTTTCTGTGGTTTATTCTTTAGATTTTCTTCCTAAAAAAAAGAGTCAAAAAATATTTTTCTCTTTTAGGATTTTCCTTAATAAAGTGTTTGTTTCAAAAAGAAAAGAAAAAAAAATCTGTTAAGCTTGAGTTTAGAATATGATTATAGAACATTAAGTCTAGAAAATTCAAAAAGAAAAAAAAGGGGTTTTGCTTCTCTTATTTCTCTTTCCTCATTGGATTAGTCATTAAGGCAAAATAAAAAAGAAGAAAAAGAGAACATTAGTTTGTTTTGTCTATTCTCGATTTCTCCCGAACTACGCAAAGATTTGATTCATGCGGCGTCATGATACGTAGGCAACCTACATAGGGTTCGATCGAATCATTTTTTTTAAAAAGGAAAAGAAAAAAAGCAAAAAAAAAAAAGAGGGAAAAGAGGATGAAATCATGGGATGTGAGAAATGAGATGAAAAAAAAGAGTGATAATTAGAAGAAAAAAGATGAAGGAAAATGAGCAAGCAAGTGCTAGAAAAGCAAAGAAAAGAGAATATTCAAATGGACAAATTGGAATGATGCCAAGTGACCTTATGACCCTCGAAGTCATTCTAGAACCATTAATTGTGGCTAGGTGCATTGCACATAAAGTGAGATTATCTTATGTCAAATGCCCTAACGCTAACGTGATGACTTCATTTTGTTATATTCATAGCAGAAGGGTGGTTGGTTTGTGGTTTTTAAAGTGGTAACTCTTCTCTACAACGTAAAGACAAAAGGCAATGGCAGACAACAACAGAACTGAGTTGGTTGATACCGGTGCCCGGAAGAAGTTGGTTGAACAGGACACTAGTTTGGCTGATGAGGCAAGGATGTTAAGACAACACATGACGGACATGTATCAGGCTTGGATGATTGGGAAGGCACCACCCCCGCCACCACCTGGCTTCTTAGATGCCACCCTTACCCAAACTTTGGTACTTCCCAACCACCCTAGTATCTCCATCACTCTTCCTCCAATTACCTCTCCCCAAAATTTCCCTCCTGTCATATCCGCTATTCCCAACAATGAATACACACTCAAAGCTCATGATGCCCAATATTATCCCTCAAAGGTTTCCCACAAGGTTCCCGACTAATATAAGAAAAGCCTTCGGGATGAGCTTCATGCTGAAAATGAAAAGGTCACAGGAAAAGAAGGGCGAGATGAGATATCCGGGAAGCTGAAAAGCATAGAACAGTCTTTAAAGAACATTCAAGAGACGGGAGACCAGGTTAGCATGTCTTACAAAGAGTTGTGTACGTTCCCTGACGTTCACCTACCTGCGGGGTTTAAAGTACCAAAGTTTAACTTGTATGATGGGAGTGGAGATCCGGTAGCCCATCTGAGGGGTTATTGCAGTAAAATGAGAAGTGTTGGTGAGAAAGATGATTTGTTAATGGCATATTTTAGTAAGAGCTTGATTGGGGCAGCTTTGGAATGGCATAATCATCAAGATGTCGGTAAGTGGCATACATTGGGAGACGTGACTCAAGAGTTTGTGCGGCGCTTTCAGTACAATATAGACATTTTCCCAGAACGCTCCTCCCCATCTCAGATAGAGGAGAAACCCAAGGAAAGTTTTAGGGATTTTTGGCTCAGATGGAACAAACAAGTTGCTCGGGATAGTCTTCCTTTTGATAGAAAAGATGTTGTTGAGCCCCACCGACGATAGGGTCCAGTGGTCATTACTGCTAAACACTTTTAGCCTCAATACCGACCCCGTGAACATCCCCAAACTCCACATAATCCACCCCAATATTATCCGCTAAACAACATCCGGTCATCTGTCCAACCACTAGGTCACTCCCTAGGGCGAGCACCAGCATCCCAAAATTCTTGTGTGCCTTCACAGCATTTTCAAGCATCCAACAATCCTAGAAAACTGAGGCATGGAGGGAAACAAAGGCAAAAAGATAATTTCACGCCCATCGAAGAATCCTACACAAGCTTGTTTGAAAAGTTAAAGCATTCTGGCCTGATTGAGCCGCTCCTCGGCACTCCAGACCCACATGCAAAAGGATTTGATCTTGATGTACGATGCAAGTGCCACTTTAATATCCAAGGACATAACATTGAAGATTGTCTATCTTTGAAAAGGGAAATAGAAAGGATAATTCTAGAAGGGGTAATTGTGATCAATGACAGTGACAGGGAGCATGTGAATCCTCTTGGGAACTTGTTGACTAAAGTTGATAATATTGATGTTGGTAATGGTCTTGGCAATATTGATGCGGAACTCAGTGGCTAAGATGCCGAGCTTGGTAATTGGAAAGACACTCCTTTCTTGGCTAGCGGGGAAGGAGTCTTGGTGGTTTATTTTGTTGTCATTTATGTTGTCCGAGTTATTTCAGGGTTGTAAGCCGGATATTGTCTTGTGGATCAAACCTTTCTATCCTTTTATTGTGCCTACTTTGTTTAGTCGTAGTAGCTCGTTTAGTGTTGTCTGGGTTTGTTCCAGGGTTGTAACCCTAGTTATTTTGCTTGTTTTGTTGTTCAAACCCTTTCACCGTCTGTCTAATGCAATTTTCTGTTTTTTGTAATTTCTAGTCATTTTATTTAGTTCTCTTTTCTTTTTATAGTTCTTTTCCTGTTGACTCTAGTGACATGACATGCACGCGTAATTCTCAGCCTGATCTTTAAAAGTCAGTTTAGTCATGAAGCAATAAAACAATTTTGAAGATGATATGGACATTTGAGTGAAATAAGTAAAGACATTTTGTGATCACTTCAGGACCGAATTGTGTGAAACTGGGGCAGATAGAACATAAAGAAAACCTATCGAAATGCATCATGCCGCATCGGGTTGAAGCTAAAGGCAAGTTTGCCCAAATTGACAGGGGCCGTTCGTGGTAATGAGAGTGAGAGTGTTGTCCAATAGTGCTTTGTATTTAACGGATGTAGAAGGCAAATGTGTGGATATGGTTATCAATTCTGATACAGTCAAAAGATATTATGTGTGATTTCATTGGTTTGTTTAATTGTGCTGTTTGCATCTGGCACGCTTTGAAGATTGGAATGACGAAGGCATTTTATTCTGCTATCTAAACACTTTATAATTTGTTACCCCTTTGAGCCTTATTTGTTTTCTTTCATACCCCTATTTTGGAATCAGTAGCAAAGTTCAGAAACGCAAGTGCAAAAGATAAGTAAAGGGAAAGAGAGAAAAGAGAAAGAAAATGAGGGGGAAAAAAAGAATGAAAAGATAGAAGAAAAGAAAAAAAACTAGAAAGAAAAACAACAAAAAGAGAAACAAAATAAAAGAAGAGAAAAGAAAGGAAAAGAAAAATTACAACAACAAAGTAATTTCTATGTCATGAACTACGTTCTGATTCCTTTTAAGGATACGTAGGCAGCCTCATGGTTCGGTCCCATCAAATAAAAATTCAAAAGTCTCCAAGTGAAGAAACTGGGGCTGAAGTTGCGGTTGTAGTAAAAAATCTGATTCCAAAAGTTGTAATTTTGAACCCAATTGAGTTGTTTTGAGCCTTTTGATACCCTTTCTTTCTAACCCCATCCAAAAGCCCATATTACGGTCCAAAAAAAGACCTTCCGATCAGTCTTCGAGAGATGTCAAGGCAAGAAAGTAGAGGTGAATCATATCAGGGGCAACACTCCGGTCCAAACAAGGAAAATGAAAAATGAGAGAGTCTTATTGATGAAAACCCTCACGGGCACCGTAAAGCGATGAAAGCTGAGAGAAATAAAAAATGAGAGAGTCTTATTGGTGAAAACCTTCACGAGCAACTTAAGGCGACGGTGAGTTGAGAGAAAGAACAAAATGAGAGAGGCTTGATGGTGAAAACCCTTCGGGCACTACAAGTCGAATAAGGATCGCGAATCAGATTAGATAATCGAAGCATTGAAGCCTAGTTTCACGGTTTAGGGATATAACAAGAGTTGAACATCAGGCTTGCTTAACAGAATAGGCCACAGGTGCATGTCATGTTTATTAGAGTTGGTATCCACAACTGATAGGTTTCTACTTTGTAGTTTTCTTGTTAGGAATCATCTCTTTCCATTGTCCTTTACTCTGTTCCTTTTGTCTTGTTTACTTCCTCTTACTGAGTTTGTTTGGTCAGAACAAGTAAGAAATGACTTTAAAATTTGCCACCAGCTTTCCAATTGCACAAAACGGGATCTGGCTAGCACATCAAAGTGTCATAAGTCAGGAAAGAACAACAAGCACACTGAGTTGGTAACAGTCAACATGCTTTGGGATCCATGTGAAATACAAAGGTTTGGTATATATCAATTCATGAACAATGCAACAGATGGAGGGTGTTAGGTGAACGGATCAAAGGTATTTTCTGTGGTAAGATTGACAAAAGGGTGGTTAACTAGTGGCAAGCAAGGTTTTCCAAGAAGAAATCAAAGTTATCATGGCAAATGAGGGAGCAATAGACCTCAAGGCCATGACAAGTGGTTTAAGTCAAGAAAGAACAACATACGCAATGAGTGGGTGACAATTGTCGTGCTTTGAGATTCATGTGAGACATAAAGGTTTGGTAAATGTCAGTTCATGAACAATGCAATAGATGGAGGGTATTGGGTTTGAATGGAGAAGAGGTATTTTTTTGTGATAAGGGTGACAGAGAAATGGTTAGTCAATAAACAAACAAAGTGTTCGAGTGGAAATCAAAGTTATCATGGGAAGTCAAGGAGTAATCACCCTCAGAGTTCAAGGCCACAAATCAACCACCATGTTTAAATTCACAAAGTTTTCTTTGATTGAAACAGGGGCAGAAAATTTTGTTTGTTTCGGAAAAACCCTTCGTAAGGAAAGGCAAGCACCAGACAGGTTTGACCGTAAATTCTCAGGACCCTCCTAGAAAATGGGACCTAGTTTAAAATTCAAAACAATCATGAGTATCAAAATCTAGCATAAATGTAACCCAAAGGAATATAAGTTGGCTTCAAAGTTTGCATGCATGAGATAGGATTCAATTAGGAGTTTTCAGGACCCTCATGAATAATGGGACTTAGCTCTAAAATTTCCATTAGATAACAAGATTTAGAGGAATTCACACCTTTAGAAGATATAATTTGGATTTAAAACCGTCATCTAACTAGGAGTTTTCAGGACCCTCCTGGATAATGGGATCTAGCTTTCAAATTCTTAGAATGTTTGATAGCATGATTCATTTAACACTCACATATGTGCCCAGCTACCAAACTAGGGCAAAAAGTTTTCTTTGTTTTGTCTATTTCGTTGAAATCAGGCACCCACCTGGAGAACAAGGGAATATAATTCGAGTTTTTGGTAATCAGACACCTACCTGGAGAATAAGGGAATACAATTCAAGTTTTGGTAATCAGGCGCCCACCTGGAGAACAAGGGAATACAATTCGAGTTTTTGGTAATCAGGCACCCACCTAGATAACAAGGGAATACAACTCAAATTTTTGGTACTCAGGCACCCACCTGGAGAACAAGGGAATACAACTCAAGGTTTTGGTAAACAGGCGCCCACCTGGAGAACAAGGGAATACAACTCAAGGTTTTGGTAATCAGGCGTCCACCCGGAGAACAAGGGAATACAACTCAAGTTTCGGTAATCAGGCACCCACCTGGAGAACAAGGGAATACAGTTCGAGTTTCAGTAATCAGGCGCCCACCTGGAGAACGAGAGAATACAATTCGAGTTTTGGTAATCAGGCACCCATCTGGAGAACAAGGGAATACGGTTCGAGTTTTGGTAATCAGGCACCCACCTGGAGAACAAGGGAATACAATTCAAGTTTTGGCAATGAGGCGCCCACCTGGAGAACAAGGGAATACATTTCAAGTTTTGGAAATCAAGCACCCACCTGGAAAACAAGGGAATACAGTTCAAGTTTTGGCAATCAGGCGCCCACTTGGAGAGTAAGGGAATATAGTTCAAGTTTTGGCAATCAGGCGCCCACCTGGAGAGCAAGGGAATACAGTTGAAGTTTTGGCAATCAGGCGCCCACCTGGAGAGCAAGGGAATACAGTTCAAGTTTTGGCAATCAGGCGCCCACCTAGAGAACAAGGGAATACAGTTGAAGTTTTGAAAATCAGGCGCCCACCTGGAGAGCAAGGGAGAACAACACCAAAAGCATCTCAGATTACAATTCAAGTCAGCAACAAAGAAACTTCACATGGAAAATACAAGTCAACAAGGCAACAAGGAAATATGAACTGCAAGATCAAGTTTGAAGTTATAGATAGGATTCTTGTAATTCATAGATCATAGCTTAGTATAGCTTATTTTGTTTTGTAATGGTGTAATAAGAAGTTCAGTAAGCACTAGCAACAACAAAAACAACAGTGAAATCACAGCTTCATGGTAGTCTCAGCTACCAAAACTTCCCGAACTACACTGACCTGATTCCTTTATAGTCAAGGATATGTAGGCAACCTCAGAAGAAAGGTGCGGTCAAATCTTTTAAAAATGCTTCCCACAGAGTATTCAAACGGGCAATAATCGCTCGTATCCGCTCACTTTATCTTTGCACGAAAACTCTTCGTGTTTCCGAGCAAAGAGGGTCAGCTGTGAGCACGTGATTTTTGCCCTACATGAAAATAACTCCTAAAAATAGACAAAAAATAATTTTTATTGTTTTAGGAATTTTCTTTATTTATTTGCATTTCATGCATTTTTATTATTTTTAAATCATAGAAAAAATCCTAAAAATTGTCATTTTTACATATTTAACTTTTAGTCTTTAAAATTAGCATTTTTCTTTAGTTTCAAGTTAATTAGTTGTATTAATATTAAAATTAAATAAAGAATTTTAATTTCTACAAAAAATAGATTAATTTAGTATTTTAATTAATTAAAGAAAAGAAAAAGGAGAAAAGGAAATTAGGAAGAATATATGTAGGTTTTGTTTCTTTTAAAATACTTGGCGTGGGCCAATTCCTAAAAAGGGGCCCAATTTCCCTCTTTCTTGCCCAACCCAATACCATACCCAAATACCCATTACCCTTTACCCTAATCCCTCGCATAAAAGGAGATCCCTAACACAAAAAAGGGGGCAACTTTTCTCTCTTTCTTCGTAAATTCCGTTCTCCCTCCCATGGTCATTCTCTGAAGAACAAAACAAACAACCCTCCTCATCCCTTCAACGCCACAACCCTTGAACACCCATAAACAACCGGCCACCCCTGCTTCTTCATCGAATAACCAACGACCCTTTCATCTTCTCTTTCACCGAGCAAACAGTCACCAAATCCATCGAAAAACAGATCCAACCAAATGGGCACCCTCTCAATCTTCTTCATCACTTCTCACTAAGAAAACAAGAACCAGAAACTTAGCCCCTTCTCCCTCACTCAAGAACGGGACGGAAGAAGCAGATCTAAAAATGCACACTAAAAAAAAGAGGAACAAAAATAGATAGAACAATCTGAAGTTCAGTGTTTGTTTGAAGCTTGGGAATTTGTTTGCTAAACTCTTCTCATTCGGATTCAAGACTTTTGTTTGGTCAAACTGGTTTGTCGAATCGCTTGGTCACTGTTTATGTTGCTGAAGCTGTGAGCTGTTTAGCTGAGTTTTAATTGATTTTTTTGGAGCTATAGAACTACGTTCCAGGTACCCCTACTTGCTTCTTGCTTCATGTGGATGCTCGGCTTAATATGAATATGGTCAATTGAACACGATTTTATTGTTAAGTTTCGTTAAATTCTGAAATCCTTACGTTCCAAATCTGTTCTTGTTCTTAAATTCGTCATGTGTATCTATTAGTGTAAGTTGTAGCATTTGAGTTGATTAATTGGCTAGAAGTGAAGGCTAAAATCAGCTATCCTTGTAAAATGGCTATTGCTGCAATGTCCAAAGAGGAGTTGTCTCTATGAGTTTAATTCACAATTGCACTAAATGAAGACCATGTATGTTTAATACTATTTGTTTAATAAAATAATTTGAAGAAGAAAGTTAACATGCTTTTTAAAAAAAAGCATATTGGGTACAGATAAAGAGAAAAGAAAACGAAAGACTGTCACGTGCTAAAAAATCGTACATATTGGAGAATGGAACATTTCATGTTTAAAGTTAGTTTTTTTTTATAATTGCTTCATTTTCTAGTTGGTCTTTTTCAGATTCCTCATTACTCATTATTGATAATTTCTACTTATTTGTTATGTACTTGGATGTCAAAGTTTGGGGCTATTAACGAATTTTACTGATAGTATGCTGGAATTGTATTGTCTTGGAATATTGAATTGCGCTAAACCCCTGTAGAATTTTGTTCACAACGAGACCTTTTTAATACCCAAAGGATATCATTGAGTTTAACAGGTTCTATAGCCAACCCGTAGAGGATATGGCCTTTACAATAATCTCAAAGTATTCTAGAAAAATAATTCATGAATATCTGTAGTTTGCTTCAGTTAAGTAAAACCCTTTAGAATAATTCGAGGCGTGTCATGCCAAATAAAATCTCAAAATGCATGGCCCTCACTTAATTAATATTTTAATCCTTAGAAATCGAGGCGTGCCATTTAGTTAAATTTCCATGGCCCTCGCAAAGTTGAAAATGTGTAGTTGCTTTAGGCGCGTAATTTAAAATTACCTTCCTAAACTCGGGTGTGCATTTCATGTAACCCAAATCCAAATCCTTACAATGTTAAATAAAATATTTTGCGGATCGCGGGTGCATTTTATGTGGCGTGATCCAAAGACGTGTTTTAAATAACGTTGAATCTTCTTTAAAATAATTTAAAGCGGTTTAAAGTTAAAATGTACATAGGTTCAATTTTTTTTTTTAAAATCAGATAAATAGGCCAATAATAACAGTTGAGCACCCGTGCTAGAACTACAGAACTAGGGAATGCCTAACACCTTCTCCCAGGTTATCAGAATTTCTTACTCGTATTTCTGTGTTCGCGGACTGTAAAATAGAGTCAATCTTTCCTCAATTCGGGATTTAACCGGTGACTTGGGACGCCATAAATTATCCCAAGTGGCGACTCTGAATTTAACTAATAATCCCATTTCGATGTCACTTAAATTGGAAAAACTCCCTTATACCCTTCCGAGTGTAGGAAAAAGGAGGTGTGACACATGGTAGCAACTGAGATGTTGAAAAATGGTTTTGTGCCGGGCAAGGGTATGGGTGCATCTTTGCAAGGTATCATGTTGCCGGTGTCTTTGCGTGAAAATCTGGGTACATTTGGTTTAGGGTTCAAGACTACAGGGGATGATGTGAAGAAGGCTAGAAAGCTGAAAAAGGGGGCATGGTCGCTCCCTAAGCCAGACCCACGTCTCTCCAGGTCTTTCATCAAGGCAGGGGTCGTGAAGAGTCCAATGATAACAATTCCAAAGCCTGTGGTTGATTTTGATGAAGAATTGGTCAAGAGGTTCCAGAGTTTGTTTGATTAGGTGAACATTATAGAAATTGGGGAAGGTTCCAGCAAAACGGATGTGCAGTTTATTGGGTCGAAAGTGAAGCTTAACAATTGGGATGCTACTCATGTCCCTACCCGGAAGGAGTTTTGGTAGTTTGATTTGTTTTCCTTTCAGTTTATCTGGATTATTCCAAGGTTGTAATTTAGATTTTATTTTCCGTCTGTTTTGATGTACAAACCCTTCTATCCTTTAATTTCAATGAAATGCAATTTCCCTTTTCCATTACTCCTGATAGTGTCATTTTCTTTTCTTTCTTTGTACAGTTCTTTTTATGCTGGTTTTAATGACATGACATGCATGAGAAATCTTCGGCCAAGTCTTAAAAGCCAATCTAACTTTGAAATAATAATCCAAAAAATAGAGTGTGATGATGAAAAAGAATATGATAAAGATGAAGCATTTGAGGAAATTAGTAAAGAGCTAAGTCACTTTGAAGAGAAACCCAAGCCTAATTTGAATGAAACTGAAGCAATCAATTTAGGGGATCCAGATAATATTAGGGAAACCAAGATAAGTGTACACTTGGAACCACAAATTAGGGAGGAAATAATCAAAGCACTGTTTGAATATAAAGACATTTTTGCATGATCATATGATGACATGCCAGGTCTAAGTACTGACTTGGTGGTTCACAAATTGCCCACTGACCCGGCATTCCCTCCCGTCAAGTAGAAGTTAAGGAAGTTCAAAACTGACATGAGTGTGAAGATCAAGAAAGAAATCACAAAACAATTGGATGCAAAGGTCATTCGAGTAACACGATACCCCACTTGGTTAGCTAATGTTGTGCTAGTGCCAAAGAAGGATGGCAAGACCAGGGTGTGCGTTGATTACCGCAATCTCAACAAAGCAAGTCCAAAGGATAATTTTCTATTGCCAAATATCCACATTTTGATTGAAAACTGTGCCAAGCATGAGATTGGTTCTTTTGTGGATTGCTATGCGGGATACCACCAGATCTTGATGGATGAGTAGGATGCAGAAAAGACAGCATTCATCACACCATGAGGGACTTATTGCTACTGGGTAATGCCATTTGGTTTGAAAAATGTTGGGGCAACATACATGAGGGAAATGACTACTGTGGTCCATGACATGATACACAAGGAGATTGATGTTTATGTGGATGATATGATCGTAAAGTCAAAGCAACAGGCTTACCATGTCGGAGATTTGAGAATGTTTTTCCAAAGGCTCCGCAGGTACAATCTTAAGCTTAACCCTGCCAAGTGTGCATTTGGTGTTCCATCTAAAAAATTGTTGGGATTCATAGTTAGTCGTCGAGGCATTGAGTTGGACCCGTCAAAGATCAAAGCTATCCAAGAATTGCCCACCTCCAAGGAACAAGACTGAGGTGATGAGTCTGCTCGGGCGATTGAACTACATCAGCAGGTTTATTGCTCAACTGACGACAACTTGTGAGCCCATCTTTAAGTTGTTGAAAAAGGATGCTGCGGTCAAATGGACCGATGAGTGCCAGGAGACATTTGATAAGATCAAGGGGTACTTATCTAACCCACCTGTGTTGGTCCCGTCGGAACCCGGGAGGCCTTTAATTCTTTATTTGACAGTCTTGGACAATTTGTTTGGTTGTATATTGGGTCAACATGACATCACTGGCAGGAAGGAGCAAGCCATCTATTATCTCAGCAAGAAGTTTACATCTTATGAAGTTCACATCTCTTGAGAGGACATGTTGTGCCCTGACTTGGGTGGCACAAAAGTTGAAGCATTATCTGTCATCCTACACTACTTGCCTCATTTATCGCCTGGACCCTCTAAAGTATATCCTTCAGAAGCCTATGCCCATAGGAAGACTTGAAAAGTGGATGATTTTGCTCACAGAGTTTAATATCATCTATGTGACTCGGACCGCAATGAAAGCCCAAGCATTAGCCGATCATTTGGCCGAGAACCCGGTCGATGAAGAGTATGAACCATTGAGAACTTATTTTCCCGATGAAGAAGTGATGCATATTGATGAGGTGGAGCATGTTGAAGAACCAGTTTGGAAACTTTTCTTTGATGGAGTCGCTAACATGAAAGGTGTCAGAATAGGGGTTGTGCTCATTTCTGAAACAGGGCATCACTACCATGTTACGACCCAGCTTTGTTTCTATTGTACTAACAACATGGCTGAATACGAGGCATGTATTCTGGGTTTAAGGTTAGCGGTAGATATGGGAGTCCAAGAAGTCTTGGTCTTAGGAGACTCGGACCTTTTGGTGCACCAGATTCAAAGAGAATGGGAGACATAGAATTTGAAGCTCATACCGTATCGGCAATGTTTGCATGATCTTTGTCAACATTTTCGATCAATAGAATTCATGCATATCCCAAGGATCCATAATGAGGTTGCTGATGCTTTGGCTACCTTGGCGTCAATGTTGTACCATCCAGACAAAGCTTATATTGACCCTCTGCACATTCAAGTTCGTGATCATCAATTGTAATGTGGTTGAGAAAGAACTTGATGGTGAACCATGGTTCCATGATATCAGGGAATACATCAGGATGTGGGTATATCCGGTACAATCCACAAATGATCAAAAGAGAACAATTCGGTGTTTGGCTAGTGGAATTTTCTTGAGCGGGGGAATTTTGTACAAAAGAACTCCAGATCTTGGGCTATTGAGGTGCATAGATGCAAAAGAAGCCACGACTATCATGACAGAAGTGCATTCCGGGGTTTGCGGGCCACATATGAGTGCGTATGTTCTGGCAAAAAAATTCTTCGAGCAGGATATTATTGGCTCACCATGGAACGAGATTGCATTAGCTTTGTGCGCAAGTGTAATCAATGCCAGGTGCACGGATATTTGATCCATTCTCCTCCATCTGAGTTGCATACAATGTCCGCACTGTGGCCCTTTATTGCTTGGGTCATGGATGTCATTGGACCAATTGAGCCCACAACATCAAATGGGCACAGGTTCATTCTGATGGCCATTGATTATTTCACTAAGTGGGTTGAAGCTAAGACTTTCAAATCTGTGACCAAGAAGGCAGTGGTCAATTTTGTTCATTCAAATATCATTTGTCGGTTCGGAATCCCAATGGTGATCATCACAAATAATGGTGCTAATCTTAACAATCATTTGATGAAAGAAGTATGTCAACAGTTTAAGGTTACACATCGAAATTCCACCCCGTACTGCCCCAAGGCGAATGGAGCAGTCGAGGCAGCCAACAAGAACCTAAAGAAGATATTTCGGAAAATGGTGCAAGGTTCCAAGCAATGGCATGAAAAGTTGCCCTTTGCTTTGTTGGGCTATCGCACTACTGTTCGCACTTCAGTAGGTGCAACTCCTTATTTGTTGGTATATGGTACTGAAGCAATGATACCCGTGAAAGTTGAAATTCCATCCCTTCGGATTGTTGCTGAAGCCGAAATTGATGATGATGAGTGGGTCAAAACCCGTTTGGAGAAATTAAGTCTGATTGACGAGAAAAGAATGCAGTAGTGTGTCATGGCCAGTTATATCAAAAGAGAATGGCAAGAGCATACAATAGAAGGTGCGTCCCCAGAAATTTGAAGTGGGTTAGCAAGTATTGAAGCGCATCCTTCCACATCAGACTGAAGCTAAAGGCAAGTTTGCCCCAAATTGGCAAGGGTCGTTCATCGTAACGAGAGTGTTGTTCAATGGTGCTTTGTATTTAACAGATATAAAAGACAAATGTGTAGATATGACTATCAATTCTGATGCGGTCAAAAGATATTATGTATGATTTCTTTGTTCTGTCTAATTGTCGTTTGTACTCGGCATGTTTTGAAGATTGGAATGAGTAAGGCATTTTATTCTGCTATCTAAACACTTTATCTTTTGTTACCACTTTGAGCCTTATTTATTTTCTTTCATACCCCTCTTTGAAATCAGTAGCAAGTTCAGAAACACGAACACAAAAGGTATATAAAATAAAAAGAGGAAAAGAGAAGATAAAAAGAGAAAGAAAAGAATGGAAAAGAGTAAAGAAAAGAAAAAAAGAGGAAAGAAAAGAAAAAAAAAAGAGAGAGAAAGAAAAATAATAAGAGAAAAGTAACAAAAACAAAGCAATTCATATGCCATGAACTATGTTCGATGTAGGCAGCCTTACGGTTCGGTCCCATCAAAATAAATTCAAAAGTCTCCAGGCAAGGAAACTGGAGCAGAAGTTGTGGTTTTGTAAAAGATCTGATTCCAAAAGTTATAATTTTGAACCCATTCAATTTATTTTGAGCCTTCATGATATCCTTTCTTTCTAATCCTATCTAAAAGCTTACATTGCGGTCCAAATAAAGACCTTCCGATCAATCTTTGAGAGTGCCAAGTCGAGCAAGATAGAGGTATGATTAGCGTAGGGGCAACACTCCGTGATGCACAAGGGAAAATGAATAAATGAAAGATTTCTATTGGTGAAAACCCTCACGGGCACCATAGGGAGACGGATGATGAGAGAAATCAAAATGAGAGAGTCTTATTGGTGAAAACCTTCACGGGCACCGTAAGGCGACAGTGAGTTGAGAGATGAACAAATGAGAGAGGTTTGTTGGTGAAAACCCTTCAGGGCGCCGCAAGCCTAACAGGGTCAGTGACTTGGCGAAGAGATTGGGTTATGGAGATCCCGGGGCATAAAGTATGAAAACGGAAAGGTGATTGGTCGAACAGGCTAGGCTGATTAATCCGAAATGCATGTCATGATCATTAGTGCCAACTGCCTCACTCAGATAAGGCTCTTTTCCTTTTCTGCCTCAAACAGTCATCCTGTTTCAAGTTTTCTTCTTTATTTCTAAACTCTCGAAGTCATTGCATTTCATTTCTTTTGGGTTTACATCTCTAAGGATTTTCCAATGTCACCCTGGTTTAAGCAAGTAAGAAAGAATTTCAAAGCTTACTACCAACTTCCAAACTGTACAAAGCAAAGTGCGGCCAAAACATACCAGAAATAGCATGATGCAAAATGAAAAATAATGTGTTAATGAAAGTTCAAGTGGTCAAGCGGTTTGTGAATTTTGTGGAAGATACAGAGGTTCAAATTAGAAGGACAAAAATATAAAACAGCGGGTTGAGTACAGGTCACTCGGGTCATTCAAGTTCTTGTGGTTGAAATTCAGTCAGAAAGTCAAATAATTCGTGGCCAGTTCAAGGCAGCCAGTTAGCACAAAGCACGACAGTAAAAAGGCCACCTTCAGTAAGAATGTTGCAATCTAACCACCATATTTTTAAAACTGATAAAATTTTCTTTGATTGAAACAGGGGCAGGAAATTTCGTTTGTTCCGGAGGAACCCTCCGTGAGGAAAGCATGTATCGGGCAGGTTCGACCATAAATCTTCAGGACCTTCCTGGATAATGGGATTTAGTTTAAAATTTTCAAGGCCCTCCTGGATAATGGTATTCAATTTTAAAGGTTCTCAGGACCCTCCTGGATAATGGGACTTAGTTGAATTTCAAGACCTTCAAAGATAACAAGATTTAGCATAAGCTCTACCTTTAGGAAATATAACTTGACTTTAAAGCTTTCACTCTTAAGATGAGATTCAATTTGAAATTTTCAGGACCCTCATAGATAATGAAATTTAGCTTTTAAATTCTTAGAGATTTTAGGTAACATGATTCGATTAACACTCACAGATGTGCCCGGATACCAAATTGGGGCAGAAAGGTTTCTATGTTTATTTGTTTTGATTGTAATCAGGAGCCCACCTGGAGAATGAGAGAATACAGTTCAGGTTTCGGCAATCAGGCGCCCACTTGGAGAACAAGGTAATACGATTCAAGTTTTGGTAATCAGTAATCAGACGCCCACCTGGAGAACAAGGGAATACGGTTTAAGTTTTTGGAAATCAGGCGCCTACCTGGAGAACAAGAATCAGGTGCCCACCTGGAGAACAAGAATCAAGTGCCCACCTGGAGAACAAGGAAATACGATTCAAGTTTTGGTAAACAGGCACCCACCTGGAGAACAAGGGAATACAGTTTAAATTTTCGGCAATCAGGCGCCCACATGGAGAACAAGGGAATGCAGTTTAAGTTTTCGGCAATCAGGCGCCCACCTGGAGAACAAGGGAATACAGTTCAAGTTTCTACAATCAGGCGCTCGCCTGGAAAACAAGGGAATATAGTTCAAGTTTTTGGCAATCAGGCGCCCACCTGGAGAACAAAGGAATACAGTTCGAGTTTTTGGTAATCAAGCGCTCACCTGGAGAACCAGGGAATACAGTTCAAGCTTTTGGCAATCAGGCACCCACCTGGAGGACAAGGGAATACAGTTTAAGTTTTGGTAATAAGGCGCCCACATGGAGAACAAGGGAATACAGTTCAAGTTTTGGTAATCAGGCGTCCAGCTGGAGAACAAGGGAATACAGTTCAAGTTTTTGGTAATCAGGCAACCACTTGGAGAACAAGGGAACACAATTCAAGTTTCGGCAATCAGGCACCCGCTTAGAATCAGACGCCCACCTGGAGAATAAGGGAATACAGTTCAAGTTTTTGGCGATCAGACGCCCACCTAGAGAACAAGGGAATAGAGTTCAAGTTTTGGCAATCAGGCGCCCACCTGGAGAACAAGGGAATACAGTTCAAGTTTTGGCAATCAGGCGCCCACCTGGAGAACAAGGGAATACAACTCAAGTTTTGGCAATCAGGCGCCCACCTGGATAACAAAGGAATACAGTTCGAGTTTTTGGCAATCAAGCGCTCACCTAGAGAACAAGAGAATACAGTTCGAGTTTTTGGTAATCAAGCACCCACCTGGAGAACAAAGAAATACAGTTCAAGTTTTTGGTAATCAGGCGCCCACCTGGAGGACAAGGGAATATAGTTCAAGTTTTGGTAATCAGGTGCCCACATGGAGAACAAGGGAATACAGTTCAAGTTTTGGTAATCAGGCGCCCACATGGAGAACAAGGAAATACAATTCAAGTTTTGGTAATCAGGCGTCCACCTGGAGAACAAGGGAATACAGTTCAAGTTTTGGTAATCAGGCGTCCACCTGGAGAACAAGGGAATACAATTCAATTTTTTTTGTAATCAGGCGACCACTTGGAGAACAAGGGAACGCAATTCAAGTTTCGGCGATCAGGCACCCGCATGGAAAACAAGGGAACCCATTTTAGAATTCAATTCGCGTGAGCAACAACAGAAATTTGCCTCGAGAGTACAGGTTAACAGTTCAAGATGCACAATAGAATGGTAGAAGCAGCAAGACCAAGTTTAAACATGGTAGATAGAATTCTTGTATTCATAGATCATAGTTTAGCCTAGATTTTTTTTTTACTTTTTCTTGGTGTAATAAGGATTTATTAATTAATTAATTGTTTTATTAAAAAATAAAAAAATAGCTCATGTTTACATTTTACCTTTTAATTTTTAGATCAGTGATTTTAGGATCAAGTAATCTTTATAATTATTTTATTTAGGTAATTAGTATGATTTTACAATTTAAATAATTTAGGAATTTAATTTTAGGATTTTATTAATTAAAGAAAAGGAAAAGAAAAATAAAAGAAAAGTTGAAAAAAGGGAATTAGAGAAAAACAAGAAGAGGTTGCCTTAACTTGGGCCAAAAATGCTGAAGCCCAAGTTTCTTTACCCCAAGACCCGCCCCAAATTTTCCCCGATCCAAGCCCAAATCAAAACACTCAGTCCAGTCTTCCCCATCATCAAACGACCCCGTTTTTGGGCCTTTGTCATCACAGCCATTAATCTTATGTGATTCAACGGATGTGAACTGTGAACTAACTTTGTATAAAACTGTTCTAACAGCTTCCCCCCCCCCTCCCCCATTTCGAACTCCCTCATTCCAGCTCCACCGGCTGGCGGCGTAACCCCAATCGACCCCAAGTTCATATCACATAATCACCACCCACCCCTGTTCCCTAATTCATCACGGCTTTCCCCAAAATCCTCATCCATTTGTCCTAATTTCAAATCTGACCCAGAAATTGAAAACCCCAGTTCGTCCCTTTTCGAAGTTTTAAACGGATTTTAAGGTTGATTTTGAGTCGGAATTTAAGCCAATCGATTGTTCTCATTAAGAACAATCGATTAGCATCAATTTCGACTCGTTTCAAGGCTTACTGGATTTCATGCAAAATCAAAAAGACCAACAAAACTTCGTCAAACGCTGTTGTTCGTCGACTCGCTTTGTTTGCTCAAACGTTCCGGCCAAAACAATACATATTCTTTCCCTCTCTTGTTATGTCTATTTCTGTTCGTCTCATTATAGTTAGTCCATTTGTTGTCGACTAGTCTAATCTTTTAAAATAATTTATTTAGGTTAATTGCATGTTAAGATTAATATTGTTTTTCTTTTTCTTCTTTATTTCTGTTTGATTTTCCGGTTTAGTCGGGTTTATTTGGTTTAGTCAGTAGTTTTGAATTAATGTTTAAATTATTAAAGTATTTTGTTTGGATGATTCATTTGTGGTTCAGATTTCTATTTCTTTATCTTTATTCCTTTTCTTTTCTTCTTCTTCTTTTTCTTTTGATTAAGTGTCCAGTTAGCTTTTAGGTCGTAATCTAGTTTAATTTCGTTAAATGCTCATCTTGCTATGTTTGGGTCTATACCTTGATTTCATGGTCATCTCTGGCTTGGGCAGAAGAAGTCCATTCATATAGGCTTGAGTCTTGGGTCAATTTGACCCATGGTTGACTCATTTTGGGGAGTACATACCAGACTGTCAGGGGGTATTTTGGGAATTAAGGTTTAGAGAATATTTTCGATTAATAAAGAAGTTTCTAGAGAATAAGGGAAGGCTTGCATGCCAAGAAATCAAACATTCTCTTTAAGGGACTTGGGGGGTTAAAATAAAAAGGGGGGGGGAGACCTAAAGGTGAATAAAAAACCAAGCTCTGCTGCCCTAAAGACCTTCTATAAGAAGCTCACTTTCTAAAACTCTAGGACAGAGATCAAAAACCAAAAAAAAAAAATAGAAAACAAAAAGCGGCTGAAAATCTTTATAGTTCTTTGAGCTGGATTTCTTTTCTTTGGGAAAAGGTTTCAAAGTGATATTTTCTGGGGATTTTCTAGCTTTCTAATCTGAAGTGAGGATTGGTTTTTGATGCTGTTTGGGTGAACTTCCATTGCTTCCTTTGCTGTGAACCTGCTACTACTTTGCTGCTAATAGCTGACTTCTAGCATATTTTGATTTTATTTTTGCTGTATCCAGGTACACCTTTGAATCCTTGGAATGGAAGTGAATGAAATGATACTTGTAACCTTAGAGCTGATGTGTAAATGCTAAATGAAGTTTGATCCTCAATTGTTTAAGCTTCAGTTTTCGTTTTAAGTCTGATATTTTGTTAGTAGTTTAGTATTTTAGGATCTTCTTAGTTTGTTGATTTCGTTTAAGTATTTCTGATTTGCATGATAGTCAACAATTTTTTTTAGTTGGGAATCCTACATATGAGTGCTTAAGTTAGTTTATCTTCCCATGTATTGTTCATGATAACTCTATTTAGATGTTTCATTAGAGGATATTGGTTAGTATCTCATCCATGTTTGAAAGATGCACTGTGTAGCTACTAAATCACTTCAGTTGAATAGCTTTAGATTTCAGCATTGTTAAATAGATCATATATTTGATGTGAATATGGTTACTGCGTAGGTTAAGGCATGTTTTAAGCTTGTAATTCATTATTAAAGGCATGCTAAACGAATTAGAAGTCTATAATCTGATTATTCATGCATGTTTAGTTTTCCAGAATTTTGTATAGTTTCTTGTTGTTATTTATGAATTAAGAGGTATAAATATCAGCCATGGCCTTATCACTAAGAGCCTACTTGCGAATATGTGGGTTTGATTTGGCCCCATAAGTAGGCTCGTCTGTCACGGGCCCAGAGTGACCAGATCCGGTCTTATTCTGCTTTGGGCTCAATTTTGAGCCCAACGGGATTCAACCTTGGCTTGTTTCTTTTAATCAGGTCTTGCTTTTAATTAATTTCAATGTGTATTTTATGGGATTGTTGGGCTTGGAATCAGCCCAAACGAAATAGTCCTGATCGTATTAGGCCTGACGAGATCTTCAAGATTCATGCCTTTTTGGGCTCAGTTTCGAGCCCAGGCAGTCCCAACATTTTGTTTCCCTTAATCGAATATTAATTTGGGCTTGTTGTTGGTCCAGCTTCCTCCAAATAATCAAAGGCCCAGCATGTACACCAACTTTCTTTTCTTTCAACTAATAGTTATATAAGAACATCCTTAGATTATTTTAGTTAGATATAATTCTTAAAAATGGATTGAGGTGTGTCATTCTAATTAAATCACCTATGGCCCTCTTATTAAGCATTATAACTTAGATACTAAAAATAAATCTTGTAGTTTGCTTTAGGCGCATTAATTAAATAATTATCATAGCTACGGATACGGTTCCCGTAACGTAGTTGTGATTTGTAATTACTAAAATCCGGGTGTACATTTTATGTGATCCAACTTCAATTTTCAACAAGGTTAAATAAAACGTGTCGTAAATCGCGAGTGCATTTCATGTAGCGTGGTTTACGAGGTATTTTAAATAACCTTGAATTTTCCTAAAAATAGTAAAAGCGGTTAGAAAGTTTTAAAATGCACATAGGTTTTAAAATGTGTAATTAATCAGATAATTAGGCCAACATAATAGTTGAGCGACCGTGCTAGAACCACAGAACCTGGGAATGCCTAACAGCTTCTATCGGGTTAACAGAATTCCTTGCCCGGGTTTCTGTGTTTCGCGGACTGTAAAACAAAGTCAATCTTTCCTCGATTCGGGATTTAAAACCGGTAACTTGGGATACCATAAATTATTCCAAGTGGCGACACTGAATTTTAAATAAAATAATCCCATTTTGATTGTCATTTAAATTGAAAAAAACTCCCATATACCCCTTCGGAGGGTAGAAAAAGGAGGTGTGACAGTATGTTTACGTTCTCCTGTTTCCTTTATCTAGGTGAAAAGTTGCCTCAATAAAATTCCACGCACAATTAGCAACTCATCAAACTTTGCATCTATCATCTCATCAAGATAATGTCCACAACTAGCAACTCCCTTATAAGCCAGTATTCATCTCTTTCATGGCTTCAATTGTAGTGTAAATGGTCTTTGATGCCCCATCTGTTGTATCTATGATAATGTCCACTATTGTATCAGTTCTTGAATGAAACTTTGCATTCCCTCCTAGAACAAAGCATGTTGTTGTTCTATGAAAATTAATGTAAAAGGAGTTTCAGTTGTTTCAACATTTCATACTAGTATACTACTTTCTCCGTTTCAATTTATGTGGACATATTTCCTTTTTAAGCCGTGTAAAATAAAATGACCACTTTTCATATATGGAAATAATTTATCTTTATGCAGTGATTTATAGCCAATATATGTGTATCATTTCACAGCACAAGTTCAAAAGTCTTCTCTTTTTTCTTAAACTTCGTGCACAGTCATATATGTTCACATAAATTAAAACAGAATGAGTAATATTCAAGAAATAAGCCAACCATTTGGAGAATAACTTTTTCTTATCATGCCAAAATTGTTTTACTGTTTACGACTTTCTGGAATGTTCCACCCTTAAAAGTAGTGGTCAATGTCAAATTAGTATGCTTTTGGTTTATTTGGTTAGTTTTGTTGATTTACTTTTATCGTATAGGATATCTATGGATAATGGTTATAAAAGTTGGATGAATCTCCTGAGATGGACGGATGAGTATATCCGTGAAGTAAATGAATTTCTTGATAAGGCATTTGAACGAGTCGCCCAAGGAAATGAAATATTATGCCCTTGCAAAAAGTGCATGAATCGCTACTAGTATTATAAAAATATGGTGGAGGATCATTTGGTTGTTCATGAATTTGTTGGTGGTTATACCAAATGGGTTTTCCATGGGGAAGGATTTTCCTCGAGAAATACACCTCATCCAAGCAATGATGATGAAGGTTCTACCATGCGTGACGATATTGATGGAATACTTCATGATACATTTAGAAAAATAGAGGGTCAGGTAGGGGATGAAGAAGAAGTTGGGGAAAGACTATCTGAAGATGCAAAGAAGTTTTTCAAATTGCTGGAGGAAGGAAAACAAGAGTTATATCCTGAGTGTGAAAATTTTAGTAAACTGAGTTTCAATATTCGATTGTATTTGCTTAAATCATTGCATGGGTTGAGTAATGTGGCTTTCTCTGATTTGTTAGAGTTGATAAAAGAGGCATTTCCATTAGCTCAGGTACCGGAATCTTTCAACAAGGCTAGAAACATGATAAAAGATTTGAGTCTTAATTATGAAAAAATACATGCATGCCCTAATGATTGCATGTTATTTTGGAAAGAAAATGCTAATGCCGATAATTGCTCTATTTTTGGGTCTTCAAGATGGAAGAGCGTTGGTCCTTTGACTAAACCAAGCTCTAAAATCCCTACAAAGTTTTTAAGGTACTTTCCTTTAAAGCCTAGGCTTCAGAGGATATTCATGTGTCCTGAAACGGCCGCTGCAATGAGATGGCATACTAATGAGCGACCCAATGATGGGAATAAAAGACATCCTGCTGATGGGGAAGCTTGGAAGGCTTTTGATTCTTTGCTCCTAGACTTCTCTAGAGATCCTCAAAATGTTAGATTGGGTTTTTCAAGTGATGGTTTCAACCCGTTTCGGACCATGAGCATTTCTCATAACATGTGGCATGTTATGTTAATGAACTATAATTTATCACCATGGATTTGCATGAAGCCGAAGTATATAATGTTGTCTATGATCATTCCTGGTCCATTATCTCCTGAAAATGATATAGATGTGTACCTACATCCATTAATTGAAGAATTGAAGGAGCTATGAGAAACTGGGATATACACATTTAATGTTGAAACCAACCAATCTTTCCGAATGCGTGCTGCCTTATTATGAACAATTAGTGACTTTTCAGCATTAGCAATGCTTTCAGGATGGAGCACTAAGGGGAGATTAGCATTCCCCACTTGCAATTATGACACATGTTCTCAATATCTCAAACATAGTCACAAGATGTGTTACTTGGGCCATCGAAGATTTTTGCCTCGTGATCATCTATTCCGAAGAGATAAGAAGTCATTTGATGGTAAAGAGGAGCATAGACCTGCACCTGTTCCTTTGTCCGGTGAAGAAGTATTTGAAGAGTTGTTTGAATTCAACAATATCTTTGGAAAGAGCACTAAAAAAAGGCCTCGGAGTGATAAGGGTCTGTGGAAAAAGAAATCCATTTTTTGAATTGCCATATTGGGTGCATAACAAATTGAGGCACAATCTTGATGTGATGCACATCGAGAAAAACATATGTGATAGTTTGCTTAGGACTTTATTAGAAATAGATGAAAAATCAAAGGATCATGAAAAATCTCGCTATGACTTACAAGAAATGGGGATACAAAAGGAGCTACAACCAAGAATAAATAATGATGGAACTATAAGTGTGGCTAAATCTTATTTCTACATGGAACCAAAATAGAAAAGTTTATTTTGTACTTTCATAAAAAATGCTAAATTACCAAAAGGGTGTGCTTCGAATATTTCAGAATGCGTGCAAGTGAAGAAGATGAAAATATCAGTGTACAAGAGTCATGACACTCATTTTATAATGAATTACTTGCTCCACGCTGTTGTTAGAAAAGTGTTGCCCAAGAATGTTTCATTGGCCTTGATTAGGTTGGGAAATGTTTTTAGAGGTATATGTAGTAAGGTCATAAGGCGAAGAGATATTGAAACAATGTAGTCTGAAATTGTTGAAATAACATGCGAGCTTGAAAAGATTTTCCATCCAACATTTTTTGACATAATGCCACATTTGCCTATTCATTTGGTGAATGAAATTAAGCTTGGGGGTCCGGCTCATCTCCGTTGGATGTATCCCATTGAGAGGAATCTATGTAAGTAAAAGGCATTTGTAGATAATCGATCTAGTCCAGAAGCATCAATAGCAGAGGGGTTTGTGGCCGATGAGCGCTTGACTTTTTGTTCGAGATATCTACATGATGGCGTTAAGACAAAATTTAGTAGGTACCAAACTGTGGATGATGAGTGCTCTCAAAATTTGTCACCTATATTCCCTAATATAGGCCAACCAATTGGAAGCAAGAAAAAAAAAATACCTTTGTTATGGATTCACAGTTATGCTTTGAAGCACATCGATATGCTCTGTTCAATACTGGAGATGAACAAATGGAAAAGTTTATCGAGTAAGACAAATTATATAAATATTTATCTATATTTATATAATTTTTTTATTATATGATTAAAATTAAAATGTTCTTGATTGCAGGGAGCATAAGAATTTAATTGTTATTCGTAGCAGATCAAATGCACGGGTAAGAGCGAGGGATCACAGTCGGAAATTCAGCAATTGGTTTAAAGAGAAAGTTAAAGTTATTGTTGTGCTAGATTATTTAAGATGGCTAGCCAAAGAACTTAATATGGTAGCCAAAAGATATACTGCATATTTTATTAATGGTTACCGATTTCATACCAAAGAACGGGATTCCCGATGCAAGACTCAAAATAGTGGAGTGACTTTATCGGCAACAACAAATAGTTTTGCTAGTTCTAGGGACCAAAATCCCATCGCCGGTGAGGTTATCTATTATGGAGCGATTCAGGATATCATTGAGATTGATTATTGGGGTTGTTTTAGTGTTCTATTGTTTAGATGTGATTGGTTTCTTAATGAAATAGATGACTATAGGTTAACTGGGGTGCACTTCAATAGATTATGCAGTAGAGATGACCCTTTTGTGTTGGCATCACAAGTTTATCAAGTTTTTTATGTGGAGGATCCAATTGAGAAAGATGTATATTATGCGAGGAGCAAAGTACCTGTTGATTTGTATGATCTAGAGGAAGAGAACTGCCCTAATATTGGAGACACATTTTGGAAGGAACCTAATAATGACATTGGTTCTTCATTTAGATTACTTGATGTTGATATGAGATGGTCAAGAGATGATGTACCCGTTGATATCATTGATACTCCATCTAATGCACAAAATTGACATGATACAATGGTGGAAGCATCGGAAGAGGAGGATGGATTTGATGATACTGATTGGGACTGGATGGAAGCAGATGATTAATTAAGAAAATTTTGAAATTCTTTTAAGTATATTCTTTTTTGAGTGAGTGATAATGCCTTTTTTAATAAATATTTTATGATTATTTTTGTTTATTTCCTTTGTAAAAATTATTTGACATGCTTCAATTTTGCAGGATTTGAGAGAGATTCCAGATACTTTTGTTCGGTTGTTGAGGCCCGTCCCTTCTCCTATGTCCTCTTTGGTTTAGTTGGTAATATCTTTCCTCCATGAAATTATAGCAATATTATAGCTAATATAAATGATATTTGATCGTCACTCTCACGCGGAATGGCTTAGTTCATTCACATTATTCATTCAACTGACATCCGTTTATCTTCTTGATACAGCTCAACTTGAATGATATGCCAAAAAGGTATTGAATCGCCTTGTCATTTTGAATCCCGTTGAATGGCTGTGGTTTCGGGACTCAAGTCTGCAGTCGCCAGGTGAGACATTCGGTTCACGAAGCTGCAAGGGAACCGTCAGGTTGTAGTGGTTGAAGTAGATCCAAGCACCGATGGACTAAGCGAGTCAAATAACGCTGGTGCGAACCATGTTGGATGACGGGTGAGGGTGAGAAAGAAGTCCTGCTCTACTGCCCTGTGTTAAGCAAAGTGAGTTACTTCGTTCTCGGGCGAGTGCGAACTCGGTTAGTATACAAGATCATCAATATAGTAATAGGATGCATCTGCTGAAGGCAAGAGTCATGTAACAACAAGCTAGACCGAAGCTCAACCATAGTTGGTTTTGGTCGTTGAAGCTTCCGCCTTTTTCTACCTACACGGATGCCTTCCCTTCCTTGAAAATCGAACCTAGTCAAGCTATGATCCGATTTATAAGTAAGCATCTCTTGTAAAATATGAGCAACCCCAAACCCTTCTAGAGCCCAAACCTCCATTTCTCCTACCCGCTGTCCCCCCTGTTTGGCTTTTCCTCCCCGCCGGGCTCAGTTTGGGCTTTCCAGTCTCGTTCCCTTTAATTGCACGAGAAAAGGAAAACGAGATATCAAGTGGGAAGGCAATGACGGTGAGGGAAAGGCAAGTAGTCAGAAGCAGGAAGCATAGGAAATATCGACCTAAGAGATACTAGACCAGGTGCGAGAGGAAGGGATGTTGCTATTGATGGACCGGTGCTACCTCTGGATCTAAGAATCATGGAAGACGTAATTGAAATATGCACCTGGAATTAAATCACATTGGTATAAAGAGCCGGAAAGGAAAAAGAGGAGGAAAGAAGCAAGTCAATGACGTTGCCAAGGTAGATGTTTTTCTTTGCCTTTCAAGATATTGCGTATAAAGAGAACGATAGTCAATCCTCTTGGGCGGCCGAGAGTGTTATGTAAAAAGATTGCGAGCCAAAAACCCAATTTATACGCCCCCTTTCTTTATTTAAGGAGATTCTATCCAATTATCAGCCCCGACCCTTCTCACCTCCTACGAGTTGTCCGGCGGAAAAGACTGTCTAATTGTCCGAAGTGATTCTTTCTTGATTGGATGCCAGCTTTCTCTTAATTCCTATCGTGCACGTACATACAAATCTATAGGTAGTTCATCTCCTTCTAAGAAAAATATCCAAAGTTTTTATTTTTGATCGAATTCCGTCTAGTAAGCCTCGAGATCTTACGGATGCTATTGAGAATCGTCATTAACCAATCATGTATCGGACGCACCATCCCTTGAAGTAAGTAAAGGGCGCAAAGATGCAGATTTGACCCGCGCCAAGATGACGGATCCAGCCGTAGGTGCCTCTACATGAGCTTCGGGTAACCAAATATGAACTTTTGTTAGTACTTTATTAGAAGTGGCAAAATTTTCTGATCCTTGTTTTTGTCGTTCCATAGATTTTGGGGTGGAGATTGAGGGAAGCAATGAGAATAGAGAGAGTGAGGCAATGCTTAATGTGTTTTTTAGGGAGTGAATAAGAATAATCTCGGTTGTCTAGTTCTGTGGATGGATTCTGATTGGCTTTGGCACCTTTATACTTTACGGATTTTACCTTCTAGCGATCCTGTTCATATAATCTATGCTTTTGTTGGTTCAGGTCTATATGTAGAGCTGTTAAGAAAGTTGGGAAAGAATTCCCCAAGGATTACCCTTTTGGATATTAAAAACCAAGTTATTGAAACTGGTGATATGTTCATTCATCGTGGTACCAGGAACATAGGTGAAGTGAAACAGTCTCTTCTTCATGTACAATTTATTTTGACTATTTTTCTTCAAAAATTTATCCTCCAGTGCTTTCCATAATTTACTTGCAGAAGTTTCCTTTGTGTATGGATATTTCTGCTCTCTAGCAAGGTAGGATCGAATGGTACCGCAAGCAACACGGTTGATAATTCTCCAATCTTCTTCTCCAATAACATCTGGTTTCTTTTCTTCAATGGCCAGATCTAGCCCTTGTTGAAAAAGGACATCTAGAACCTCGCCTTGCCACATCCCAAAATGTCCGGACCCGTCAAAAATTTCTACCGCAAATTTCGCATTTGACACAATTCTTGTCATAAGCGAAGATGCCAATGATGACGTATTGTTGACACTTGATGTAGATTCTTCTTGTTTATTGTCTCCCATCTTTGACACAAATATTATTTAATAGCTGACGACACAAATCAAGATTATTTCCTTTCTGGTGTGGAAGATCAGACTAAGCTGCAACCACAGAGCATACTCAGACAGAACCTTGACTCAGTTACCAAGATAAATCTTTTCTGATGTGGAAGATCAGACTATGCTGCAACCACAGAGCATACTTAGACAGTACCTTGGCTCTGATACCAATTGTTGCGGAAGCCAAATGTATATAGTGTGAATAAGTCACAACTACTATACCAAAAATTATGACAGCCACCAAATAATAAATAAGACAATAAAGCAACAATAAAAGGAACACCAGAATTTACGAGGTTCGGCTAATTTTGCCTACTCCTCGGACACAACCAATATTTTATTCCACTCCAAAAATACAAGTGAAATAATACTAAAGAGAGAAGATACAAATGCCTTAAGAAGATAAGAAGGCAAATGAGAGGTGTGTTTAAATCCTAAACATTAAGCCTTCTTTTATAGGGGGAAAATCCCCCAACTCTTCTTTTCCCACCGATGTGAGACAAAAATATTTGCCAAACTTAACAAATCTCCACCTTGGCAAAATTCCACATCTTCAATTTTCTCTCAATAACAAATTTTGATTGTGTCTTCATCTTCAATCTTCAGTTTTCAACAATGTTGATCAAATCCAAACAATGTTGAAACTTGACCGCAGTCACCACCTTTGTCAGCATATCAGCAGGATTCTCCGTAGTATGAATTTTCTTCACCGTGACTCCTCCTTCTTCTATGATTTCTCGTACGAAATGATACCGAACATCAATATGCTTCGTCCTTGCATGATAAACTTGGTTCTTCGCTAATTGAATAGCACTTTGACTATCACAAAAAATTGTGATACCTTTTTGTTCAACACCAAGCTCCTTTAGCAATCCTTGAAGCCAAATTGCCTCCTTCACAGCCTCTGTAATAGCCATGTACTCTGCCTCTGTTGTAGACAAAGCAACTGTTGACTGCAAAGTAGACTTCCAACTAACTGGTGCCTTTGCAAAAGTAAACACATAACCAGTAGTTGATCTTCGTTTGTCCAGATCACCCGCAAAATCTGAGTCACAATATCCAACTACAGACTGATTGTCTTCCTGCTCAAAAACTAACCCGACATCTACAGTATTATGAATATACCGTAGAATCCACTTCACAGCTTGCCAATGCTCCTTCCCTGGATTGTGCATATATCTGCTAATAACTCCAACAGCTTGTGAAATGTCAGGCCTTGTGCAAACCATTGCATACATCAAGCTACCAACAGCATTTGCGTATGGTACCTTTGACATATACTCTCGTTCAGCTTCATCCATTGGCGACATAGTAGTACTTAGCTTAAAATGGGAAGCAAGTGGAGTACTAACTGGCTTAGTCTTGTCATCTATGCCAAAACGTTGAAGTACTCTCTTCAAATATTCCTTTTGAGATAAACAGAGTTTCTTTGAACGTCTATCTCTAATTATCTCCATGCCAAGAATTTTCTTTGCCTCACCCAAATCCTTCATCTCGAACTCCTTCTTCAGTTGAATCTTCAACTTATCAATTTCTTCCAAATTCTTGGAAGCTATCAACATATCATCAACATATAGGAGAAGATATACAAAAGAACCATCTTTAAGCTTGTGCAAATACACACAATGATCGTATTTGCTTCTCTTGTACCCTTGCCGCAACATAAACTCGTCAAATCGCTTGTACCATTGTCTAGAAGATTGTTTCAATCCGTACAACGATTTTTCAAGTTTGCACACCATATTTTCTTTTCCAGCAACTTTGAATCCTTCTGGCTGAGTCATGTAGATTTCCTCCTCCAAGTTTCCATGTAAAAACGCAGTTTTTACATCCATCTGAACTAGTTCCAAATCCAATTGTGCTACCAAAGCCAACATAATTCTAATGGAGGAATGTTTTACAACTGGAGAAAACACTTCATTGTAATCAATTTCCTCCTTTTGAGCATATCCTTTGGCCACCAATGTTGCTTTGTAGCGAACATCTACTTGGTTAGGAAATTCTTCTTTCTTTGCAAATACTCATATGCACCCAATATGTTATGAGAAACTCTTAGACTATATAAACTCTTTCATACTCTTAGACTTATGTTAGATGCTCATGACTGGTGAAACCCCGATGTCGGGCTATGTTGGTTTTCCGCAAATTGTACTATTTTGCTTTTATTTTGGGATTATTAGCATGTTAATGACTTAAATTGTGTTATTATAATTGTTAAAATGAATTGGGAGTTGTGTCGGCTGGCCTTGTCTTCACGAGGAGCGCCATTACGATCGAGTCCGAATTTAGGGTCGTGATAATGAACTTCCCCCTGCTCATACCAGAAGCAGGAGAGGTGGTAGGCTGCGTAGTTTAGGGTCAATCTCTGTTCGAGGTTCTTCTTCTCAACCTAGTTCTACTCCTCCATCATCTTCTAGAACTAAGGCTTCTGTTTCACAAAGGTCTTCTACTAGAAGTAGGGATTCCAGCGAGCCAATTCGTGAGCCTATAGTAGACGAGATTATCCCCGCTGAGCTTTTTTTATACTGATAGAGAGTCGATTAGAAACCAGGTCTCCTCTATGTCCTCTCATGATCATGCCGATGTTTATCCTTCACAAATTACTGAAGGTCTGTTCTCTGTTGTTCGTAGAGATTGTCATTGGAAGTTTGATTTTCCAATTCTGATCCCTAATGCAAATCAAAGGATCACTTCTTTCAAAGCTGGATTTTCTTTTGTGTTCACGTATCCCTTTACATTAGACTTTAGACCTCCTATTCATCTAGTCATTATTGAATTATGCCGCTTCTTCAATGTGTGTTTAGGACAAATTGGCCCTATTGTATGGAGGGTTGTTGCATGTTTAAGGTATTTAGCTAATTTGGCTCAGTTGCCTTTCACCTTTTACCATTTAATCCACCTTTATTCTCCTAAATTATTCCGTCATGGAGTTTTTACTCTAGTGGCGAGGTGTAAGAGGGTTTTAGTTAGCCCCGAGGACGATAAAGATCGTGGTTGGTGTTATACCCCATTTTAACACGAGTCAAATTAGAGTATAACATATTGGTAATCCTGAGGTTTAATTAATTTTAAGAGAGTCGTCACCTAATTAATTCTAAGATGAATTAGGACACCTATTTTAAAAGCATAAGTCAAACTCTTTTTTATGGTCTTAACCTAAAGATTCTAAGTAAGGGTTTTAAATATTTTAAAAGGAAGGTTTTTTAAAGCACCTTTTAAAATTCGTTAATAACGGTTAACCGGCCAAGCTTAGGTTAATAAGTTATATAAAAATATCAAAAAATATCATTTAAGGTATTTTAACAAAATATAGCTTACAATATAGTAGTTTAACTTTGAAAGACCTTAATAAACTTTTGAAGAATATTATTACGTAAACAAAGCTTATAACTAGTTAATATACATATATAAATTTGAAAGAATATAATCTTTTGAGAAAGACATTTGCTGATGATTAAAATATTTTATTAAAAAAGTGTACCTTTTCCTTTGCTTGTCTTCAAAAAAAGAATCAAGGTAAAAGGTCTTCATAACCTTTCAATTAGAAAGAAAACGTGTGCCAACAAAAAAAATCACATTTTTGTACTTTTTTAAAAAAAAATATTCACATTCATGATGTTATAAGAAATAATTTGTCAATTTCAACTGAAGCACGTCTTTTTTTTTGAAGTATTGATTCAGTTCCGAACTTATATAATAGAAACCTAAAATTTAAAGGGTGCTTCAAAAATTCTTTAAGAGCACTATTATATAAAATAGATAATATCTGTCAATAACTAAGTGAGAATACTAAGTGAAGAAGTCAAAAGTAAATCAACAATCCCAAGTTAAGTATAGAACTAAACTAACAAAAGAATATAACCAAATTGATTAAAAATTCGAAACATAGTAAATGTAAAATAACGAAGGCCGCCATAGGCGACCCCAAGCTTTCCGCTTGTTCTTCTTCTAGATGTCCATCATAGTCTAAGGCTCAATAGTAATGACTCCATGCTGGTATGGGTTGAGTCTTGCATTAAGACTCACATTGCTCCAAGTACATATGCCAAACAAAGAAAAAGAAAAGACGAGAATTAGAAATAAAGATATTGGCAATAAACTGAGATATATATAAAAGAACAGTAAACTTTGAATTGGATTCTAAACATACAGAAGGATTATTAACTCACATAAAATAAATATTTCTTTTTAAAAGCTTGATTAATCTTATACAAGCAAATTCATTAATCTCTAAATTTAGGCATATCTCCTTAATCTAAATATTGAGTTAACAGAAACTTTCCTTGTTCTTTTGAAATCTAAAGATGAAACAGATTAATCTAGCCAACATGATTATTAGAACTTATAATAACATGGTTTCTAATTCCATCTTAAGTCTTAAAATTAGATATTAAAATCCTAGCCGCGTGTTTTCTAGTAAAATGACGAAATGGCAACAGACTTAACACACATTAACACACAAAACATGCATTCTTAATTTGTCTTAAAGTCTTAAAACTAGATATTAAAATTGAAGGTGTTGGTTTATGTTTAGTCAACAATGACATGCCAATTGGAAGAGTTGGTGAAATGAGTTGGTGTGGATGCTAGGAGGAAGCTTCCTCCTTTGATGTCACCCATGACATCAAGAGGAGGTAGTTTGATGTCACCAATGACGTCAAGAGGAGGTCTTTACCTCTATAAATAGATGCACTTCTTCATTTGTAGAAACCATCCCAAAAATAATATAACGCATTGTAGTGAGTAGAGAGTTAAGAGTTAAGAGAGAAATTCTCTTAAGTGTAATTGGGAACTCTCCCCTTCCTTTGTTAATATTAAAAAGGCAACTACTCTCTGGTGGATGTAGGATTATTTTGATCCGAACCACGTTAAATCTTGTGTTCTTTCTTTTACGTTTCCACTAACAATTGGTATCAGAGCAACATGATTCTTTAACGATCCAAGGAGGAAGAACAAGCAAAGATGAGTTCCATGAAGTTTGAAATTGATAGATTCAGTGGATGCAATAACTTCAATATCTGGAAGATCCAGATGATGGCGTTACTGCGGAGGGAAGGTTCAATCCATGCTATTGACGGAAAGTATCCTAAGGATATATCAGCTCCCGACAAGGAGAAGATTGAAGGGGATGCATTGAGTGCAATCCAACTATCCCTTGCACCTAACGTGCTTTGTGAAGTGAGTACGGGTACCGAAGAGACGGCCAAACAGTTATGGGAAAAGCTAGAAGGGCTATACCAAGACCGATCAGTGACAACAAGGATGTTGTTACAACGGCGTCTTCACACATTTAAGATGGGGTCAGGTACTTCGTTACAAGATCATTTAGATGCGTTCAATAAACTTGTCATGGACTTACAGATTGCAGGAATTAAAAAGGAGGAGGAGACGCTTGCATGTGCTTTGCTATTTTCATTGACTTTAGGATATCGTGATATTGAGAATTCAATGATGTATAACAAGGAGCCTATCAAGCTTGAGCAAGTGCGGCAGACACTTAACTCTAGTGATGTGCGGAGGCACATTGAAGGAGATAGAGATGACCATGCAAGTGGGCTCTTTGTGAGAGGCCGGACTAGCCAACAGGGAAAGAGCAAATCAAAGCACATATCAAAGTCTCGTGTGAACAAGAAGAATACAGAGTGTTGGGGTTGTGGCAAGAAGGGGCACTTTGAACGAGACTGCCCAATGTCAAAGTCCAAGGAAAAGGCGAGTGCATCCACAGTTGAACAGGTACATGATTTTGATAATGATTATGTACTAACAACATCGTGTAATAATAATAGTAGTTATGGAAACAAATGGGTGTTAGACTCTGCTTGCACTCTGCATATGACGTTCCGAAAAGACTGGTTTAGCAGCTATGAGAAAAGTGGAGGAACCGTAGTAATGGGCAATAATGCAACTTGTGCAATAGTTGGCATTGGCTCAGTTCGGGTTCGCTGCCATGATGGAGTCGTGAGGACTATTACACAAGTCCGTCATGTTCCTGATCTGAAGAAGAATTTGATCTCCCTGAGTACTCTGGATGAACAAGGCTACAGGTACATGAGCGAAGCAGGAACTATAAAGGTGACTAAAGGTTCTTTAGTCATGCTGAAAGGCAAGCTGGAGAACGGCCTTTACACATTGGCCGGAAGCACCATTGTTGGCTCTGCAAATGCATCTACAGTGCAGTTATCTAATGATGACAAGGCAAGACTATGGCACATGAGACTGGGTCATATGAGCACACGTGGACTGGAGATGTTGAGCAATCGTAACCTTTTGGAAGGTGAGAAGATCAGCACACTTGACTTCTATGAGCACTGCATTCTAGGGAAGCAAAAGAATGTCAGCTTCAGCACTGGCAAACACAAGACAAGAGGAGTGCTAGACTATATCCATTCAGATTTATGGGGTCCCTCTAAACTTCCATCAAAGGGCAAAAAGAGGTATCTTCTCACTTTTATTGATGATTTTTCACGAAAGGTTTGGGTGCATTTTTTGAAGGCAAAAAGTGATGCTTTTGAAGCATTTAAAGAGTGGAAGATTTTGGTTGAAAATCAAATGGAGCGGAAAATCAAGTATCTTCGCACAGACAATGGCTTGGAGTTTTGCAATGAAGAGTTTAATGAATTCTGCAAGGTTCATGGGATCTCAAGACATAGGACTGTCAGGCATACCCCACAGCAGAATGGAGTTGCCGAGAGAATGAACAGAACTCTTCTTGAAAAGGCTCGTTGTATGCTCCTACAAGCCAAAATGTCCAAAGTATTTTGGGCTGAAGCAGTTCACACTGCTGCTCATATTGTCAATCGATCTCCAGCATCGGCAATTGACTTTAAGACTCCGAATGAGGTATGGTCAGGTGAACCCTCTAACTATTCATACTTACGAGTATTTGGGTGTCCAGCTTATTATCACGTTAATGAAGGAAAGCTTGAACCAAGGGCTAAGAAGGCCATATTCGTAGGGTATGTGGATGGAGTAAAAGGGTACAAACTTTGGTGTTTGTCTTTACTCAAATTTATAGTTAGTAGAGATGTCACCTTTGATGAATCCTCTATACTTGATCCCCGTAAAGTTTCCGTGGAGTTTTCAGGAAACAAGAACGACGAGCAGGTGGAGCTTCCGGTGGAGCTTGCCAAGGAAAAGGATCAAGAGACTCAGGTTAAAGATGAGTCAGAAGATGTAGACCTTGAAGAACTTGCTGTCAATGAACCATACACAATTGCAAAGGGGAGGGAGAAGAGGCAAACACGAGAACCGGAACGCCTTATAAATCAAGCAAACTTGATTGCATATGCGTTCGTAGCTGCACAAGAAGAGATTAAAGATCTGGAGCCCTCCTCGTATATTGAAGCAACTTCTTGCAAGGATGCCGCACAATGGCGGTTAGCCATGACTGAAGAGATGGAGTCTCTTCACAAGAATCAGACATGGGTCTTAGTGAAAAGACAAAAGGGGAAGAGGACAGTTGGATGCAAGTGGGTCTACCGAAAGAAAGAGGGAATTCCTGAAGTGGAAGATGCTAGGTTCAAGGCGAGATTGGTTGCAAAAGGATTCAGTCAGAAGGAGGGAATTGACTACAATGAGATTTTCTCTCCAGTCGTGAAGCATAGCTCAATTCGCGTGCTACTAGCATTGGTTGCCCAATTTGACTTGGAGCTTCAACAGCTTGATGTCAAAACTGCTTTCTTACACGGTGATCTAGAAGAGACAATCTATATGGATCAGCCTGAAGGTTTCCTAGCTGAGGGAAAAGAAGATCACGTATGCCAACTAAAGAAGTCTTTGTATGGTTTGAAGCAATCCCCTAGACAGTGGTACAAGAGGTTTGATGCATTCATGACTACACATGAATTCTCAAGGAGTGCATTTGATAGTTGTGTGTATCACAAGAAGATGTCTGGTAACTCAATGATTTATTTACTGTTGTATGTTGATGATATGCTTATTGCTGCTAACAACATTACAGAGATAAATGCTTTGAAGAAACTGTTGAGTAAGGAATTTGACATGAAGGATTTAGGAGCTGCAAAGAAAATCCTTGGTATGGAGATTTCAAGAGAAGACGGTGTTGTACATCTTTCTCAGAAGAGGTATATTGAAAGGGTTCTCAAGAGATTCAATATGCATACGTGCAAGCCTGTAAGTACACCATTAGCTCCTCATTTTAAACTTTCAGAGTTACAAATGCCTCAGTCCGAGGATGAGGTGGAGCATATGTCAAAGATTCCTTATGCCAGTGCAGTTGGTAGCATTATGTATGCTATGGTATGCACACGTCCAGATATTGCTCAATCTGTAAGTGTGGTAAGTAGATACATGTCCAGCCCAGGAAAGAGGCATTGGGAAGCTGTCAAGTGGATATTGAGATATCTCAAAGGAGCTTCTGGTGTTGGTCTGACCTTTCGAAAAAGTGGTGGAGGTATTTCAATTCTCGGTTATGTAGATTCTGACTATGCAGGAGATCTTGACAGAAGAAGGTCCACAACTGGATACATCTTTACCCTCGTTGGCAGTGCCGTCAGTTGGAAGTCGACTTTGCAGTCGATTGTCGCTTTGTCTACGACAGAAGCAGAATACATGGCAGCAGCGGAGGCGGTAAAGGAAGCTATCTGGTTGAAAAGTTTAGTAGCGGAATTGAGTTTGGTTCAGCTGGAATCAACTCTTAGATGTGATAGTCAGAGTGCTATTCATCTAATGAAAAATCAGAGATTTCATGAGCGCACTAAACACATTGATGTCAGATTTCATTTTATTCGAGATGTTGTTGAAGAGGGAACTATCAAGGTCGTGAAGGTTATCACAGACGATAATGCTGCAGATATGTTGACCAAGATAGTCCCACTCGCTAAGTTTGCACACTGCAAGGACTTGGCGGGGGTGTGCATCAACTGATGCAACTCCGAAGAGAACAGTTGTTAGGTGGAGGTGGTATGTTCAACAATGGTTTGATTCTTCTTGTTTCTTACAACGGGGTTGCCCAGTAAGCTTAGAAGTTTTGGCCAGAGTTGTTCACACGCACGCTCGAAACGCAAACCAAGGTGGAGATTGAAGGTGTTGGTTTATGTTTAGTCAACAATGACATGCCAATTGGAAGAGTTGGTGGAAAGAGTTGGTGTGGATGCTAGGAGGAAGCTTCCTCCTTTGATGTCACCCATGACATCAAGAGGAGGTAGTTTGATGTCACCAATGACATCAAGAGGAGGTCTTTACCTCTATAAATAGATGCACTCCTTCATTTGTAGAAACCATCCCAAAAATAATACAACACATTGTAGTGAGTAGAGAGTTAAGAGAGAAATTCTCTTAAGTGTAATTGGGAACTCTCCCCTTTCTTTGTTAATATTAAAAAGATAACTGTTCTCTGGTGGACGTAGAATTATTTTGATCCGAACCACGTTAAATCTTGTGTTCTTTCTTTTACGTTTCAGCTAACAAAAATATTCTAAATAGCATACTATCTATTAACAGTGAAAGGAAATGGTAGTATTAAATTTTCCAAAGCACCCAAGAACTTACTTAAATAAGTTTCCAATATCATATGTTAGCTAGGTCTCCCCAACTTCTTTCCATTTTAGTTATAAACCCAATTAGGATCATCACAGTAAATACTTCCTAACGGAACTGTTGTTTGGGGTGTGAACTAAAAGACTACTTCATTTCATAAACTAAAAGTTTTCAGTCTTTTGCAAATACATATAATAACAATATACCAATGTCCAAAAGTATTATTTATATTGAGCACCATCATGTACTTAGTCTATTTTATTAGAATGCTAATAGATATCTCTGAAAGAAACTCCGAACTACATATTCTTACTTTCATTCCTTACTACAGAAGTTGTTTTTAGCTATTTTCCGGGCTTAACAAATGAGGTGATAAAATTGTGGTTGTGAGACTTTAAGATAATTAAAAGAAATATGGATCTAACTTTCCATATATAGTTTCTCATAGTTCATAAATAGTCCTAAGAAAACACATTTTCTACTACACAAATAATACTAAAACCTTCAACTAGCAAAGGAAAAAGATTCTTATCACATGGTTGGTTTCTACTATATAGTTAGTAACTAAACATATTCTTGGTTTTTTTTACAATTAATTTCTTAACACGTGATTTCTAAAAAAAAACAATTAACACAGAATGAAAAAAAAAAAAAAAACTTGAGTTAACGGCTTAACAAAGCATGTCGAAAACTTGAAGCCGTGATGTCTAAAACAGGAAGAAAAAAAAAAAGTGAAAGCGGACATTTTCACAAGCAAACACTAAAACATGGACTCATCCGAAATTGCAAAAATCTAAAAGAAGGAGAGGGAGAAAAATAATCGACCTTTTGTAGTGCAGCAAACTGGAGCGATTTTTAGCAGCTACTCAAATCTTCGGATTCGGATTGACAAACTCGAAACACCACCTCTGTCACAGCTAGGAACGACAAAGGTAAGGGAGAGCAAGTCGAAAATTCTGAGAGTATCTTAGGGGGTAAAAAAGAGTGGAGAACTATAGTGTTTAGAGAATAAGAACGATGGCTTTTTTCCTTCTTTTTTTTTCCCATCCCTGAAATTGTCACCAACACCCCTATTTATAGGAGACGATCCAGGGTTAGTTTTGGGCGGGATTCTTGAAGGGTTAGGGTTTCAAATGGCTAAAGAACCGTTTGAAATGGCGTGTAGCAGGAGGCAAAGGACGATAGGGATAGAGAGAGCAGCGATTTGGTTGCCACAATGGTGAAAATTTTGGAGTAAACAAAAAAAAGAACCTTTTACCTCTGGCGTCTTGATTGTGAATGGCAAACGAATTTGAATTCTTCAGTCAAAGTGCTTGAGTTTGCAGATAATTCCTTAGAATGGCCGCACAAATTTTTGATTGATACAACCTAGGGAGAAACACACTACAAAAGCTAGCTATTAAGGTGGGAGAGTCCAAGACTATATAAACCCCACATCAACACTTTGTAGTACCGATGTGGGACTCAAGTCTCATTCCTTGCAATAGTTCATAACAAACCACCACGCTCCGCATCCGTCGTCCTCGACGGCTGTGCACTAGACAGTGGGCATAGAGGGTGGTGGATGGCTCTGATACCATTGATGCAACCTAGGGAGAACCACACTCCAAAAGCTAGATATTAAGGTGGGAGAGCCCAAGGCTATATAAACCCACATCAACACTTTGTAGTACCGATGTGGGACTCAAGTCCCATTCCTTGCAATAGTTCATAAAAGATTATAAGATATGAGACTCAAATTTTGCTAAGAAAAAAGAAAGAGCCAAAACCCTCAGCTATGGCAGAGAGAAAAGAAGCGTTCTTTTCTTTGAAAGAGGGAAAGAGATGGAACCTTAATCAAATTTGATTATAATTTTAGAAATAAATCCAACCGTTGGATTAGATATATCTAATGGATGAGATTAATCCTGATATAAGTAAATAAGGTATAATAAAATAAATAAAGGAAGCATTTATTTGGAATTCTCTAGAAGATAGAAAAAATGATCTTGACTATTAATTTAAACTGGACTAGATCTGATGAATCCATGTGGCATGGTGTGGGGTCAAAGTGTGAAGGGATGAGGAGGGCATGCATTAGGCATGTGTTTTTGGTTGTTGGGAGCCTAGGTATTGCTGACATGGATCTTATGTGGCGCCTACATGGAGGTAGAATAGAGTAGATGGGCTGGTAGGTATGGGCCTCCGATTTGAGCTATTTTTGTGGCCTGGTTGGTTGATTTATGGGGTCTAGAAATCTGAAAATGTGTTATAAGAATTGATCCCATTTTAAATAACATTGAATTTTACCAAGATGATCCAATTTACATTTAAAAGTCCTTTTTCACTTTAAATTTTACTATACTTCCATAATTCTAAAAATTTATAATAAAATATATTATATTATATTATTGTAAAAATTAATATTTAGTATGTATGCATTTATATATAGAATAAGAAATAGAGAAATAAATTGTAGTTGGCAAATAATGTTTGTATTAATTATTACGATGCATTAGCATTAAATAATAATATGATAGTGCATAAGTAACTAAAATAATAACAACGATATAACTACAATAAATAAATACGCTAAATTATATTAAGACTAATAATTATATTTTATTTTAAAAATCTTGAGGCTAAAAAATATAACGAATGTTTTGGATAAAAATATGTAAAATATATTTAGTAAATTATTAAGAATTAGGAAGTATAGAGAAATTGATTATGAAAAAGGAGGGCCAAAATTGGTTGTCAACAACTGGTACGCCCGATTTGTTGTTGCTCATACGAAAGGTTAGTAGGTGAAGAAAATATTCCTTGAGAAGTGGAACTTTACACGTAAGTTTTTCTTACAACTTTCTCTTTTTTTAAGAGATTGTACTTTCCGTAACTGTTTTCTTTTTCTTTTTCAGCAACCATGGGAACTGTTGAAGAGATTCTCAATTTTCGTGGTTGGGTAGAAAAATTGTTGACAATTGCTCCGATGGAGGTAAGGTCCTGGAAGTACCTTTCGAATAGGTTTGGCTGGAAGGTTAAAACTCACGGTAAAACTTTTTTATTTTCTCCGTTTTTCCTTTGTCTATTCTATCTTTAGAATTTATTAACCCTTCTTTTTATTAGGGTTTCCTATTCGAGGAATGAGTGTTGAGTCAGTCGCAACTTCTAGACTTTCTTTGGCAAGAGCTCAGGAGATAATCTTGAATTCTTCACCGAAAAGAAAGGCTGATAGACTAAAAGATTCTGAAGATGAAGAGGATCGGGATGGAGACTCTCTAGTGCGTAAGCCACGGGCTAGAAGACGTGTCATTTCGGATGACGAAGCTACTCTTCCTCCTTATTCTGTTTCTATGACCGAACCTGCTGAAGCCACTTTAGTGAGTTCTGATGAACAGACGTCTGTGGCACCTCATGACTCTGTTGAACACCTCTTTTCACGTGGGTTTGAAAATGAAAATTTTGACTTGGTTTCTGAGGAAACGCCTCTTGCCTCTTCTCCTGTGCCAGTTCCAATGGAATCCTATGTGCTCATTGCCACCGTTGTTGTTTTTGCTCAACCCAAAGCTATTATAACTTCTTCAACCGTTCCTTCTACCAATACTTCTTGTCATGAAATTGGTTCTTCAAGTCAGGGCAATGAAGCAAATTACCATTGAGGTTCCTGCTGATGGTAATCTTCTGAAGAAGTCAGGCCAAGCTGATGTATGGCTAAAATCCTTAGTAGGTCCGGTGGAAAAGTCAAAACTGGAGAGTCATAGTTCTTTGACTTGGATGAACGACATTGTGCAATCATCATTGAAGGTATAGGCTTCTCTTTTTACCTTATGTAATTTCCATTTACTAGGATTCTCATCCTTTTCTTTTTATATAGATTAATCTCATCGGTATGGAGATGATGAAAAAGGTTTCTCATACGAAATAGTTGATGCATGATTATCAGATTGAGGCTGATAATTGGAAAGAGCAGTATGAAAGTCTTCAGCTTGAGATGAAAGTTTTAGAGGAGAACAAATGTACCTTGGAGCAGTAGATAAAAGTTATGGCAACAGAGCTAGCAGTTGAGAAAGCTTCTTCCAACCAAGCGGGCAAGGACAAGCACTTTCTTGAGTCATCTTTTGTTGAACAACTTTCCAAGGCTACAGAAGAGATCAGAGGTATGAAGGTCTTGTTGGATGAGAAAGAAGTTTATAATGGTGAGCTTGTTCAAACACTCACCTAGGCCCAAGAAGATCTTCGAGTGTCTTCCGATAAGGTTAGATTTTTGGAGAATTTGCTTGCCCCCTTACAGGCTTCTTATGATGTTGCTTTAGCCGAGAGGGAAGAGCTTAAGAATGAAATTGACCATTAAGAGAGAGATTGTGAAACTCTTGAGGACAAGGCTGTTGTTGAAGTCAGTTGGGCCATTTTGAACACGTTCCATGACACTCTTATGGAAGTAAGCCAGGAAGGTTTTAACTTAGATGCTGAAGTAGCAAAGATTAAGTAAACGATTGAAAAAACTCAGCAAAACCAAAATTTTTCTTCATCCATAACTGATATTCCCGAAGGTGTTGAATCTAACCCTGATGTAGTGGATGTTCAATCCCCTTCTGATCAAGTTGAATTTTCTATTGCTGATGATGCTATCTTGAATACTGGTTCAGAACCTGCTCCATAGTGAAAGTTTGATTGTGAAGTTAACTAGTTTTTTTTTTATTATTTTGGTGGTTTTACCCCTGGTCCCATTTAGGGGAAATGTTTTTTGATAACATCATACCTCCAGTCCTTTTCGGGGGCTTTTATAATGATAATTAGGTTAAGACTAAGTTTATACTTAGTTTTAACTAAGTTATTTAAGATATTAAAAGTTTGTGCTCAACTTTCATGATGCCTTTGATTTGAGTTTCTGTTTACTCTTTTAGTGATTTGCCCTTGCTTTTTCCTTTAAGTTTAAGGCTTTGTTTTCCACTTCAATTTTAATATGTGGGTTTTTTATTTACCCTTTTAACTTTTACATTTAAAAATGCTTTGTTAATTTCATTGGTTTTTGAATCAAGCATGAATTATAAAAGAGGACCCTTTTATATACGACACTTAATGAAGAAGACGTATCAACTTCATAATGGTGTAAACATATAAAAGACGAAATAGGAACACACATGTTTCTTGAAATAACTTTGAGAAAATTTTTATTTCATTCGAACTCAAACTTACATGTATTTAAGTAGCATCTATAACTCTTCCCTAACTGCTTGCTTTATAACAGATTTGTAAAAAGAAAATCCAAGGGTTTCTTTATGACCCATGACTAAATACTTCCTTTAACTTAAACATTCGTAATACTTCATAGGTTTTTGAATTAGGCTTGTGTTTTTGGCTCGTGACTTTGCTCTGAACTTGATATTTGTTGAATAGACTTTAGGCTTGACTTGAAATTTGATTGTTCCAGTCTTCTTTGACTTCCTTATACATATATTATATGTATATTATATAGTCCCCCAAGTGTTTGAGCTTTGAAGTATGAAATTTCGAGCACTTGATTATTCCTTCCATATGGTCCTTTTCCTAAAAAGGAAAAACATACGGGACTCGAAGGTATAGTTTAAATGAAGACTGCTTAACCCATTACATTTCCATCAGAATAGTTGTAACCCTAGACCGGAAATTATATTTCTTCTGTGTGTCTTCCAGGTCTAATTTCATCATTTAGTGTGGGCTAGCTTTTTGCCTATCATCTAAAATTGTTAGTGTAACTTTAACATTTCAAAAAACAAAAATCGTAAGTGAGGGTACCTGACCGTGGGTATTTCCTTCCCTTAGAAATAGTACTTCTTCAAATGAACATCATTCCAACTCGAGGGTAAAATCTTTCCATCCATGGTTTCAAGTTCATACGCTACTTTTCCTGCGATACCGCGAATCTTGTAAGGTCCTTCCCAATTTGGACTCAACTTTCCTGCATTGGCTGCTCTTGTGGACTAAAAAAACTTTCTTGAGTATGTAGTCCCCAATCTTGAAGTATCTGCGACAAGCTTTCCGATTGTAGTATCGCTCAATAACTTGTTTTTGCGCATCCATTCTTATTAAGGTAGTTTCTCTTCTTTCTTCAAGTAAATCGAGATTTACCTGCATCTCCTCTTCATTTGACTCCTCTGTAGCTTGAGTATATCTCGTACTTGGCTCCCCTATTTCAAATGGAATTAACGCTTCAACGCCATACACAAGTGAAAATGGTGTTTCTCCCATACTTGTCTTCGTTGTTGTTCGGTAAGCCTACAAGACTCCAGGTAGCACCTCTGGACACTTGCCTTTTGATTCTTCTAGTCTTTTCTTCAAGTTGATGATAATAACTTTATTTGTTTGACTCAGCTTGTCAATTGGCCACTGTATGATAATGTGTCGATGTAATCCTCTTAATTTGCCAACTTCGGAAAAATTCTATGATTTGCGCACCTATGAACTGCGGTCCATTATCACACACGGTCTCTTTTGGGACTCCAAATCGACATATGATGTTTCGCCAGATGAAGTCCCTTACCTCTTTTTCTCATATCTGTTTGAAGGCACCCGCTTCTATCCACTTAGTAAAATAATTAGTGGGTACTAACAGAAATCATACCTTGCCTTTGGCTTGTGGTAGTGGTCCCACTATATCCATCCCCCACTTTATAAAGGCCATGGTGCAATAACTGGGTGTAATAATTCAACTGGTCGGTGCATGTTGTTACCGTACCTTTGGCACTTGTCATATTTAGCCATAAAATTTTCTGCTTCTTCTTCCATTTTTAGCCAGTATACCCTGCTCTAATTAAAGTTTTCACTAAAGATCTTCCTCCGACGTGATTTTTACAATGTCCCTCATGTACTTCCCCCATTACATATCCTGTTTGAGAAGGTCTGAGACATCTTGCTAGAGGGCCGCCGAACATTTTTCGATGTAGATTGCCCATGTCTAAACAGTAACGAGCAACCTTTCGATGAAGTGCCTGAGCCTTTTTCTTGTCTTCAATTAATATTCCGTACTGCAAAAAACTGACAATCTCGTTTATCCAATCCCAAGTTAAATTATTGAAATTTACCTCGTTTTTATCTTGATCAATCACTGAATGAAACAAATATATTACAGAAGCGTTTTCTTCATTTGTTACTTCTGCAGCTGATGCAAGGCTAGCCAACGCGTCTGCTTCTGCATTCTCTTCTCTCGGTATCTACGTGATTTTCCAAGTTTAGAATTGTCTAAATAAATCCCGTGCCTTTTCTAGATATTGCTACATCCTTGCTTCTGCAGCTATATAAGTCCCATGCATTTGGTTAACTGCGAGTTACGAATCGCTTTTGATTATGACCTACTCTATCCCGAGCTCTCGTGCCAATTCTAGACCTGCAATCACAGCTTCATATTCTGCTTCATTATTAGTAATGGGATGACATTTTATAGCTTGTCGTATAACCTCTCCCGTAGGTAGGATCAGGACAATGCCCAAACCTGCTCCTTTTACATTTGAAGATCCATCGGTAAATAAGGTCCAAACACCTGGATTAGACCCGTTAAATACCTATAGTTCTTTTTCTGCCTCTGCTTGTATCCTTACGCTAAATTCTGCCACAAAATCTGCTAAAAATTGCAACTTTATTGCAGTTCTAGGTTGATATGTGATGTCATATTCACTTAGCTCTATAGCCCATTTGGCTAACCTACCTGATAACTCTTGTTTATGTAATATATTATGTAAGGGGTAGGCAGTTACTACAGAGATAGGATGACATTGAAAATAAGGCCTTAATTTCCTAGATGCCATAATTAATGCTAGTGCAAGTTTTTCTAAATGAGGATATCAAGTCTCAACATCCAACAAAGACTTGCTAACATAATAAATTGGAGATTGTTTACCTTGGTCCTCTCGAATTAATACGGCACTTACCGCTACTTCCGAAGCAGCAAGGTAAATGAGTAGTTTTTCCCCATCTTTTGGTATGGCTAGCAATGGTGGATTTGACAAGTATGTTTTTAAATTTTTGAGCGCTTGTTGACATTCTTCAGACCATTCAAATTGATTTTGCTTTTTTAGGGTTGAAAAGAATTTGAAGCACTTTTCCGATGACTTGGAAATAAACCTTTCCAAAGCTGTTATTCTTCCTGTCAACCTCTGTACTTCTTTTTTGCTCGTAAGTATATCCGGAATTTCCTTAATAGCTTTAATCTGCGTGGGATTTACTTCGATGCTACGGTTAGAAACAAGGAATACCAAGAACTTACCTGATGACACGCCAAATGCACATTTCTTGGGATTTAACTTCATGTTAAATTTGTGAAGAATCTAAAATGTATCTAACAGATGTTGAATATGATCCCATGCTTGTTGTGATGTGACCAGCATATCATCTATATACACCTACATGGTTATTCCTAGATGTTCTTGAATATTTTGGTCACTAGCCTCTGGTATGTGGCCCCAACATTCTTTAGGCCGAATGGCATAACTTTGTAACAGTAAGTCCCCCTGTCTGTGATAAAGGAAGTTTTTTCTTCATCTGGAGGATCCATTTTAATCTGATAATATCCTTAATAGACATCTAAAAAACTTAGTAATTCATGTCATGTAGTAGCATCAATTAGTTGATCTATGTGCGGTAATAAAAAGAATCTTTAGGGCAAACTTTATTTTGATCGGTATAATCTACACAAACTCGCTACTTACCATTCTTTTTGGGTACTACCACAGTATTAGCCAACCAATTTGGATATTTTACCTCGCGGATGGACCCGATTTTTAAAAGCTTTTGTACCTCATCTTGAATCACCTGATTCTTGAAGGAACCTTGCTTCCTTTTTTTTTTCTTTTTTGATACGTGGGTATGATGGATCTTCATTTAATTTGTGGGTCATTACCTCCGGTGGTATACCTGTCATATCTGAATGCGACCAAGCAAAACAATCTGCGTTAGACTTTAAAAATTCAATCAACTTACGTTTCTTCTCCAGGTTGAGCTTGGTTCCAATGTAGACTTTTCTGTCCGGCCAATGTACAAATAGTACCATAGCTTCCAGTTCCTCGATTGTTGTTTTGATATTTTCATTTTCTTTTAGTTCTTGAATAGTATCAGGCCTCAAGTCTACATCTGTTTGCTTGTCTTCAGTTGAGGCTTGTGTTGCTGCATCCTCAACTAAATTCTATAATTGCTATTTTCGTCACTTTTTGCGCATGAATCAGTCACGGAGTTAATGCTTCGAGAATCCTGTTGGTCACCACGGATTTTCCATATTCCCCATTGTGAAGGAAACTTGATAGCTTGATGTAGAGTAGATGGAACAACATCCATTTCGTGAATCCATGCTCTGCCGAGAATCATATTGTAAGCCATATCCATTTCTATCACTTGAAATTTGGTGTCTTTGACTACTCCTTCTACGAATGTGGTGAGTATTATCTCCCTTTTTGTTACGGTGCTCGAGTTGTCAAAACCAGACAAGGTGCGTGCCGTGGGTATCAACTTATTATTGGCTTGCATCTCGTTTACCACTCTCAACAGAATGATATTCACAGAACTACCTGGATCAACCAAAACTCATTTTACATTAGTGTCATGTACAAGTAAAGATATTACCAGTGCATCATTATGTGGGGCCAGCACGCCATCTGCATCATCAAATGTTATACTATATTCTTCCAAAACCAGTCAAACTCGCTTCCCATGAGTGACTATAATTTTTGACACCTTCTTTGTTGTCGTATATGTTACGCCATTGATATCCTCCCCTCCACTTATGACATTAACCGTTCTCTTTGGTGAAGGAGGTTTTGGCGGTTCCTTCCTATTCTTCATATATGCTTGCTTTCCCTTTTCACTAAACAATTTAGTTAAGTAACCCTATTTTAATAAATGCTCTACTTCACCTTGTAGCAATCTGCAATCCGTCATTTTGTGACTGTGATCGTTGTGAAATTCACACCAAAAATCGGGATTTCTCCTGCTTGGGTTTGATCTCATTTCTTTTGGCCACCGTACCTTGTCTCCCATGCTTCTTAAAACAGCTTCCAACTCGGATGTGCTAACATTAAAACTGTAGCCGCTGATTTTTGCTTTTGAGCTTCTGTCATCATCTCGCGTATCTCGCATGTTTCTTTCTTTTCCGAACCTTGACGATGAACCTGACTCTCTACCCCTTGATCTCGGATCATACCTTGGGTTTTCCTGTTTTGAACGCGAATCCCTTCCCGCTGGTCCCATATAAGGTTCGTACCTATTTTTACCGGACCTTTTTCCAGTTTCAACTCATCTTGAACTCACTCTTTCATCTTTCTAGGACTGAATGATAGTATCTTCTTCTATCTGCAGCTTTGTGTTGTATCTATTGTAAACATCATTCCAAGTTGTTGCTGGAAATTCTCGTAAGCTTTCTTTAAGTCTTTTCGTGGCTTCTGAGCTTTTTTCATTCAGATTACTGGCAAAAGCCATAGCCGCCCAATTATCAGGTACACGTGGAAACATCATCCTTTCACACTGGAATCTATCTACGAACTCTCTGAGCAGCTCCGTATCTCCTTGTTTTATTTTGAAAATGTCCTCCATTCGTTTTTCAACTTTTTGGGCTCCCGAGTGTGCTTTGATAAATGAATCTGCGAGCTCAGCAAAAAAATCAATAGAATTTCTAGGTAAAAGAGAATACCATGTTAGTGCTCCTTTCGTGAGTGTTTCTCCAAATATTTTGACCAACACTGATTCGATTTCTTGCTTGGTCAAATCATTGCCCTTTAAACCAGTTGTAAATGCAGTTACGTGATCCTATTGATCAGTTGTTCCATCGTATTTTGAGATATCGGGCATCTTGAATTTCTTTGGAATTGGCAAAGGAACGGCACTTGGCTCTCAAGGTTGTTGAGAGTATTTTTCCATATCTATCCCCTTGATTACGGGCGGTACTCCAGGTATCTGCTCTATGCGATCGCTTTGCTCCTTGAGCTGTTTCTACAAGGTTAGTACTAAACTTTATAAATTAGAATTAACTAGGTTACCTGACCCTCCATCACGAGATTCGCTGGGAGTTCCTCTATTGCCTGAGTTAACGAGTCTTGAAAGAGGATTTTCTACGGTTACGTTGTTGTTTGGAGGTAGAGTTGGTGGTACAGCCGGCAACCTGTTGACAAAAGCTTGAAGGACATTGCTGACCTGTTGAGCGATTAATTGTTTCAATACTTCATCAATAGTTGATTACTCTCATGCTGCTTTTTTATATTTGTCAGATCCGTCAGGAGTCCCTTCTCGAGATTGTTGAGGAGAGTGTTGTGGTGAGGGTACTGGAGTTCCATCACATTGTTGGTTTAGCTGATGTTGTTGATTTTCTTGGTGTTGTAGATTTTGTTGGTTGTTGTTGTTGACATTTGACGTGTTTGTTTTGACCGAAGAATTGATTTAGAAAGTAAAAGATTATCATATTCCCCGTAACAGAACCAATCTATTTAACTAGAAAATAGAAATTTCGGTCAAAGCTTATTTTTAGAAGAACCTAGGTTATTGATAATCAAATAAAGAAATAATTGTGTAATGAGAAAGGAAAAATTAGATTGAGAAGTAGCCAAATATAAAGCAATGTAAATAAGTATATTCCAATAATCATCTGTGTCTCCATACAAATGTTATTTCTCTCCTTTTTATAGTTATTTCTAAGTAATACGTTTCTTTCCTCTCATAATAGAGCCATTATAAGCAATTAATGACATTAATGAAACGTTATAATAGGCAATCGTATCTTTTTCGTGAAGATTCTATAACGTTCCCCATCATTTATGCTTATTAATTGCAGATATTACTGTTAACAATCTGTATTTGTAAATTAATTCTGAAAAAATAGAATAACGTATAAACAGAAAATGTAAAGAAACTAAAGTTAATCCGAGCCCACTGAATTCACAGTGTTTCCTTAAGGAATTTAATCCCCTCCTAGTACCCAAGGTTATGGATTATTCCTCCCAGGATAGAACGAATTACACACTGGTGTAGTGGTACTTCAAACCCCAGTGTTTTAGCGAACACAAAGTTCGGTAGTAAATCACGCTTATTGTTGCTTTGTTTGATGTTAAAAGTATGTAAAAGAAGAAGGAGAAACTCAAAAAATCGTATGGAAATCTGAGAGAATGGACTTATATTTATAGCCAATGTTGGGTTGAAATCTGAAGAGGTGCAACTCTTCAGAACGACTGTTTATGCAAAACGACAACAGTATAAATGTCATAACATAAATGGCTATTTACTCAACAATAAAAAGGAAAAATAAAGAGGGAAAATTGAAGAGGGTAGTTAATTTTTTGTTACCAAAACAGAAAACGAAAATATGGAAACGGTTGGATTTTAATATTAATACTTTGAGATTTAATATTAATATTTTGTTATTAAAACGGATATTTAATAATATTTCTATTAATATTTACTATTAACAAATAAATTTGGTCCAAAAAATCAATCATTTGACCGAATCCGAAGCTGAAGCCGAGCCGAGTGACGATGATGACGGCACGAAGCTTGCCTTCTTCTCAACTCTTTAAGAGCTAGAAGAAGAGCAATTGCTTATATACCCATTAAAAACCTCTTCCTCTTTCAATATGGGACAATGTTCCTTCATCAAGGAGGAAACTTAAAATTTCACTTAAAAATTTCATTTCCCCCCATTTTTCATTCACCCTCTTTTAAGTCATACTATACTTAAAACCCAACAATTATGTATCTGTACTTTTTTGTTGTCTTGGTTCATTCCACCGGTGTCTTTTCAAATTATCAAGAGACCTGAGTAACCATTCCTTCTTGTTTTCTTGACCCTTTGTCCGTACCTATTAAGACCCGAGTCTCTTTAAGTACTTTTTGCCAGATGCCACTCTTCTATTAATCCACGTGTCTTGACATGTCAGCCACATAATTAATTTCAAATGTTAACTTGATTTTCCCCAATACAAATTTTCACTTAATTATGGTAAACTAACATAACTTGCTACATACATCGAATTAAGTTAATTATACCGATCCACTTTTGAGTAAAATTTACAAATAGCTACTTTTTAGTCGAAGTAATTGAAAATTGATTACTATCTTGCAGTTTCAAATTCTACAAGTAAAACCTCATAATATTGTCCTGGAGTTGGAATTTTAATTTTAAAACTTCAGGATATTAGCTATTTTTCAAAGACGGCAGAAAAGTAGTCTGTGAGCACTATCTCTACTCCACTTTTAGATGCGAATTAGGAGTACCACTTTTGTAAATACTAAGCTCCCGTTTGACCATAAATATTAGTTTTATTTTTTCAAGCTTATGAAATATGATCATATTTTGGAAAAATAAAAAACAAAAAATTTCAAGTTTCCAAAAATTAGTTTATGACAGTTTTTGAATGAAATTTTTTCTTCTAATTACAAAACTTCAACTTTTCCTCAAATAAAATAAATGTCCAATCACAACTTTAACTTTCAAAAATTATTTTTCAATACAACTTCAAATATTCTCTTTTCAAATTTCAATCAAATCTATGTCCAAAGACTAGCTAAATTCATGTTTTGAAGGAATTTGAACACTAATCCAACTATGGTAGAGGCAGATTAAATACTCTACATATTTTTCCAGAACTTAATCCATATATACCCAGTGGAAAGAGGTTAGTTTTTAGTTTACGTCTCAAGTGGGAAATAAATGATTCTAGCGTTTGGATTTTGTCTTTGAAATACATTTCTAGAAAAGGAATGAGTGCTCTAATTAAGTTCGGATTTAATTCGGATACTATTGATTTTCATCAATTATTTGGCCGATTAGGTAAATTATTGAAAACCAAAATAATACGACCTTCGAAAACTAGTAGTAAGAGTTTTGACTAAATTTTCAAAATTAAAACAAACGACTGGATTAAAAAACAGTCTTATTTTCATAAATCAAACTAAAATGATTTGCCAAAAAAAATTAAAAGAAAGAACACAAAGGGATGACTTCGTAAAAATCACACATATGCTCCCCAATATTTTTTCCCCCAACAACCAATATACACAATCAGACATCTCTATAACAGTATCCCTATATAACAACACTTCACTATAAAAGCCAAGTTTTTTCGGAACGAATTTTCATGTTATGTTATAATATATGATCTCTATAATAGCATTTCGCTATAACATCCAAAAATATTTGGAACAAACGAGGCTTTGATTGTATATATAATCAACTTTTCTTCAAAGTTAAACGTGAAACAACTAAAGTAGACTAAAGCAACTTTCCAACAAAAAGAAGTTTCTCCTTTTCCAAATGGAAATAGTTTTTCTAATGAACGACTTCGAAATAAAAGCTGCAGACTCAGCAGTCAAATATGACCCTAAGCCTACATGATCTCACTGGACTGCTAGCAAACTCTCAATAAGCACAGGAATGTAGACTCTTGACTCCAGGACTTTAATATACCTGCCAGTCCATATGTCAAATAAAGGAGTCCAAGGGACGACTTCGACGAAATCACTCCTATCGCCTTCCATATTCTCTTGTTAACTATAGGAAAGATGCTCAGGACTAGTCATCTATCCTACCACATAAATACTTGCCCTGAGTTGGGAGGAGCGGGGAAGGGGGCAAAAAGAGTTGTGGAAGTTTCCAATATCAAAACAATCCATTCTAAGAAGTATACATACTTCAATACTGCAGATTCTGCACACTTACCATAGACTTTGATGTGCCTTACTGCTCTTGAAGCAATCGTATTCCTCCGTTCCCTGTATATTCTGCACAGATACAAATAGAATGTAACCTACAAAATAAGGGTGTGGGCATAGAATAAGGGAGTGGGCACAAAATAAGATACAGGACCTGATATATTTTGAGCAAATTAAGCAAACACTACCATAAAAAATACACATCAAAATATCCCCTATCACCATTTATCACCAGTCAAGATCTTAAATCCAAGTTAAAGAGAAAAACAAGATACAACAGAAAAACAATTAGTTCCTATCATAACTATCTCCCTTTTTCTATCTGAACAAAGAAATTATGCCTGATAGATACACATGGTGGACTCAAATCAGTTTTGCCATCCAACATCTTGCTGCTAGTTTCCTCTTCGCGAATCAATCTGTAGTCATAGGTTGAATGCAGCATCTGAAACGGGCCTTTCTGACAGTAGTCATGATTTCTGTCTCTGCTGCCTCAAGCATTCTGACCACCTGAGAGAAAGGTGGCCTATTATCAGGGTCAGCATCCCAGCAGCGGGTCATGATCTCAGATAACACAGGCAAACAATCATTGGGGATTGTTGGGCGGACGCCTTTGTTGACAACAGCAAAAGCTGCCTGTACAGCAGTCATGTTCTGGAAAGGAAGCATCCCTGTTATGAGCTCCCAGAGAACAATGCCAAAACTATAAACATCAACTTTCTGGGTGTATGGTCGGTGCTGGATCATCTCCCTACAAAACAAAGTCAAATGCACTTGAGCAGTCCACCACCAAACACACACTAACAAGTTTGAACATTGTTTTTCTCTTTCTAAATAGAGAAGAAACTAGAACATTTGCAAAAAAAAATGATAAAGTTAAACAGGATAGGATCTGCAGAACATGAATAGATAGTTTCTCAAGAGGAACTTGAAAGGTAACTTCATTTTTCAGGTTACCTGGAATCAAAATTTGAGTATAAATAATATCAGTTAGTTTCAAAGACTGGCTACACGTGCTAAGCTACGAGCTTTACCAGATATTGAGATCCCCACTGTTTTGGGAATATATCATTCTTTTGTAAGCATCATTCATTATTACATCAAACTCAGTCAAGAGAAAGCACATTCATCCTGTCTACTTCCCTAAGGCATGTCATGCGTACTAGTCTATCCTCACACTGAGAAGAACTATATTTCACTGCAACATTATCCGCCATCACAGGTCTGGTGCTTCACGACTAGATTATCACCAAAATTATCACCACTAAGCAGAGCAACCTCATACATCCATTCTTACAACAAGCATTTCAACATTACTTCAGGCAGAGCATGAACCCTATCTTCTTTGATTAATGTCTAAAAGAAATGTCCTATTAGAAATGAAAACAACTTCTCCATTTGTCACATTATCTCAAAAAAAGAAAACAAAAGCTTAATCTCCGACTCACTTAGCTTATGAAGAATATACTTTCATCTCCCAAGCCAATTTTCATCTTCAACGTTGTGTAGGAAACAAGCCAAAAAAAAAAGGGAACAAATGCCAGTCTTAATCTACCGTGGATACTTGATAAGTGAGCATTCTACAACAGATGGAAAGGGAGCTAATTCTATATCCTGTTCTCTCTTTCATCCTGAATTGCAGATCTAATTACAACAATAACAACATACCTAGTATATTACCACATTGTGGAATTGCAGATCAAATTTAAGGTTTAAATTCTAACTGCCATATATGCCCCAGAAACAAATAACTGAGCTTCCAAGAACAGTATCCTAAAGACCGAGGAAATCATGATTAGCAAATATTCCTCCAAAAGCATTATTATACCAATTCTCAGTTATGACACCAAATACAGGAAAACCCCGAATGTCAGCAAAAAAATAAACTACTAAGCAAATTGAAGCAAAATTTTCTTTCTTGTCATTAATTTTGCACCTTATATACTAGTCCACGCCATCGAAGAAGATTATTTCCATGGTTATCCAATAAAACATAGATTTTAACAATTTAATACTCAGGCATGCAAATGCATGAACCTAGAAATGCAAGCATAATACATACAATGACATGTAATATCAGAGATGCATATGCAAGTTAGAGTTGATAAAACCATCAAGAACATCTGGTTGATGAACCCAGATCACTCTCTTAAAGCTAGATGTTTGCTTAATTTATTTTACCGGACAAACCCAATCCCTGTAGCTGGTACCGATCATTTTTTGGACTGTGTTAGCTCCCTCTAATCTGTTATAATGGAGCTAACACACTCCTTTAACCTTGTATCTCCTTGATGCTTTCTAATGTAATGCCTTCATCAAAAAATAAAATGACATGTAAAATATATTCTTAAGTATTTATGGGTATTTCAAAATTAATTTGGTGTTTCTTATTTAGGACACCCCAACGCCCTAAATAGATTTGATGCATGGGTTTTTTCAAACCCCTTCAGTTGATGAGTTCTGGTCAAGAGAAATCTAAAATCTTGAGATGTTTCAAATATAGTACTTATTTTCAGCAAATAAAAGCAGCATGTATTCTATCAGATGTATGCAATACTGGTATAGGTACATGCATTTTCTTTTTTGTTAATTTTTTGTGCGTACCCCCCACCCACGGTACACACATTCGACACAGGAAAAGCAAATGCAAAGGACCAGTATAACATAGCTTGTGATAATTCGATCAACTTTCAATCAACCTGAAGCAATTAAATTGTCCCAAAACAAAAAAATCAAGCAATGCCTCTCCCAATTAAACTGCACAAAATCTAAGGCAGTAAAAGTCTTATAAAATAAAATAAAATAAAAGTAAGATGTCAAGTACTGAGCCACATCATGTGTAGGCTCTCCCCCGTAATTAACACAAGTTGTATTAGTTGATCATTAACGGCTTTTTGTGCTCCTTTTGTTTCTAAAAGGCCTATTTCAACTAAAGTAAGCATTTAGGTCAAGCAACACATGTTATAAGACTAAGTACCAAATAAGGCATTATTATAATTTATTTCCAAGGAATTGTTTCTTCATTTATAGCATCTCTCCAGCATTGTTGTTCAAAGCCATTTTTAAATGATGTGAAGCAAGGGATTATCGCTTCATAAATGACACCATGCGCTCCAGAGAAGAGTGCACTCTAAATGATGATGCACAAAGTGATCCTAATGAGAAAGGGCCGATTCTTTAAATCTTGATTTTGAGGAGTTGGATTAATATCAACAATATTTTATATCACCCTTCAATTCGAATTAGTAAAAGCAATGTCTCCTTGTATAATATGGATTCCAAACATTCATGATCTGGATGTGAATGAGTCGAATGACTTAGCCCTCGGTGTATTAGTGAACCATCTCTCCAGGGATTGTGAAAGATGTTCTACTAGAAATATTCTTGTTATTGCTTCGACTCATATTGCCCAAAAAGTGGATCCTGCTTTAATAGCTCCAAATAAATTAAATACGTGCATTAAGATACGAAGGCTTCTTCTTCCACAACAACGAAAGCACTTTTTCACTCTTTCATATACTAGGGGATTTCACTTGGGAAAGAAAATGTTCCATACTAAAGGTTTCGGGTTCATAACTATGGGTTCCAATGCACGAGATCTTGTAGCACTGGTTGCTAAATTTAGTTATTTTAATTGCAATTTGATTGTTATACTACTAAATTTTTCTGTTTGGTATTATTTACTTTTCCATAACTTGTGTGCCTCACTTCTCCTTTTCGCTTCAAACTCCATGGACCTTATCGTTTTTGGTGCTTTTCACTTTTCAAAACACTGCTCTCCACAAAGAATGATTGGATGTTTCAGGAAATGATTCGGGTTCATGAGAATATTTATAAATTTGTATTTATGGTATATTATACATTTATACTTTTGGATAACTTGAGTGCTTCACTTCTCGTTTTTCGCATCAAACTCCATGGACCTTGTCGCTTTTTACGCTTTTCACTTTAGAAACACGGCTCTCCAGAAAGAATGACGGGAGGTTTTAGAAAATGATTTACAATAAAAATAAAAAAGTGACGTGGTGATCAATGAAGTGGGTTGAGAATCACGGCGTCTTAGGTTCAGATCCCAACATAGGCAAAAATACTAAGTGATTTCTTCTCATTGATCAAAGTCTTGAAGGATAGAGTTACCCAACACCTGTGCTGGTGGGAGATAGCATTAGTAGGTACCCCATGGATTAGTCGAGGTGCGCGCAAGCTAACCCGGACACCACGGTTATAAAAAAATGATTTAGGTTCATGAGAAGATTGAGCCAATATTCCACTTCTACTTCTCATTGATTGAGATGGTTAGAAACATCTCGGAAAAGAATTAACTTCTTGCCAACTCAGAGCTAGTGAAGAAACTAAAAGAGGTACACTTGCTTTATGGTGTAACCAATTTACCTTTTTGAAAAAACAATTAATCTCACCCAAAACAGGGTTTTAACTTCTTTCCAACTCGGAGCTAGCGAAGATGCTTAAAGAGGTACACTTGACTTATGGTGTAATGAATCTACCTTTATGAACAAACAAATGACCTTACCCCAAAGCAGTAAACCATTAATTGTGCGTGCAATTATGGCAATTGCATTATAACATCTTCAAATACTCATCTAGTTCCTGACCTTGACCATGAACTCGGACGTCATTTTGAAAGCATCATCTGGGTAGACAAGTACGTTGTCCACTGTCCAACTTAGGACAAGCATTGCTAAGCTTTCTAGGAGAGCAATGCAAATAAAGGCAATAAACTCTTTCCATAGAGGTACAAATCCAATATATGACACCAGCCTTCTTTAATAATGGTGAATGGAAAAAATTAACCACACAACTCTTACTATTATACCCTCCCACCACATTACCAAGAGCGAGAAAGGCGAGGAATTCGAATAATATCAAGTAATCTCTTACTGGAAAGTCGCTAATTGGGTTAATCTAAAGTTAGAGGCTATAGTCATTTCTTTTAAGAAAAGACCAATAGCAATCTTTTCCTCCCCACCAACTTCCAGTAAAGGGAGACATGTGTTCAGTAGACACTAAAATTGTCATCCCTTATCCCCTTCTCCTCTTCAAGCTTCTCCAGCAACAACGAACCCAATATATGGAAGTATGTTATCAGTAAAGAGAGACAAATCCAATGACTCGCACCTCCCCATTCTCTTTCTTTACCCATACAACATTCCAACAGAACCCCACTGCTTTGAAGAACGAGGCAATGCTAAAGCTGATGATGGAAGGTCAACATCACAAAGGAGAGAAGATGTACTTCCAAATGAGCTTCATCTACCTATTCAATAAGTAGAACTATGGTTCATATCTCTCAAACATATCATGAAACTGAACCGAGTGAGGTAGCTGTTGTAGTTTGAACCCTTTCCAGCTAGATTAACTAGAAGCAACTTTTCTTTTTGACAATGATACTCGGGCCAGCTTGCGAGCATCTCGATTATTTCGACTATTTCACTGAATGCCTGCTATCTCCCATCAGCGCAGATATCGGATAACTTTGTGCACCAAGGCGTAGGCGTATGGGAAGAAATCACCTAGTGTTTTTGTCTCTGCTGGGATTTAAACCCTAGTCTCCGCGATATGCACCCATTTCATTAACCACTAGGCACACCCTTAGGTGCGACTAACTTGAAGCAAATTACAAGTCCCAGGCAAGAAGGAAAAGGAAAGGAGGGAAAGAAATTGAAAGAGAATATTAAGCTGATCATTTCTTTAACCTTCATCAATAAGCGCATAACTAAGTTAAAAGGTTTGATCGGAAGAAATAATTTCTCCCTCTTAGCAACAGCAATATAATCGCAAATAATGAGGTCCTATCAAAAGGATGTACAGGTCTTGAACCCATCGACTCCATGCTTTTCACTTCAGTTCTATTTTGCCAAAAAAGGATCCAACATGCTACAATATTACTAAAATATCATGCAGTAATGAGAATATCTATGTTTGCTACAATTTCACCTTATTCTTAGCAAGTAAAAGGCTAGTTTTTCACATGCACAAATATAAAAAGCATTGGAATTTAAAACTAAAATAAGGAAATTGAAAACTTCAAAAGTAATCTACAAAACTAAAACATATCCCATAAGAGTAGGTCAAAAAGCTTAAGAGCTCTAGTATAAGCCCAAAAACTGGAATAAGACACCCGATTTAACAAGGCTGCTAAAGAGTCTAGATGCTTACGGAGCCATCCAGCGGTATGTTCCAGTTTCTGGTGTCATTCCTTCCGTCTGCACCTCAATACGAGCAACACCAAAGTCCGCAATCTTGATTGACTTGTCAGCAGCAATCAGTAGATTGTCGGATTTCAGATCACGGTGTATCAGATTCAGGGCATGTACATACTCCATCCCCCTTGCCACATCCAAAGCCTGCTTCACAGCTAACTTCAATGGCACAGATCGGTTGTGCCGCCTCGTTAGAAACTGGCGCACTGATCCCCCTTTTGCATATTCAGTCACAATACACCATACCATGGGTTTACGACATGCACCAATAAACCGAACTATATTTGGATGCTTCAAATTTGCCAACATCATGACCTCCTGCTGAAATTGCTGCTCCATCAAATGAGCCCTCTCAAGATCATGTTCTGGCCTCTCCAAAAGCTTGATAGCAACATCCTCACCATTATAAGTTCCCTTGTAGAGTTTTCCAAAAGCTCCTTGAGCAAAAGCTGGTCCCATGTTAAGCTTCCTCAAGTCAATTGTCCACTCATCATAATTCTCAAGCCCAATGGTGGGGAATCGAGGATCAATCAGGGCTTGAGCGAGGGCATCATTGCTCAACCCGTTAGAAACTCTGACCCTGTTTACGCTAGCTGCAACAGAATAGTTATTGTGGACGCGATTGAGGCTCTGATGGTTCAAAATACGAGTGTGAGAATCATTTGACCCAACACTGCTGTTATCCATCGACATTGCAACAGAACCTCCACCATTGCTCATCTGCAAGCTCCCATAACTCTCAGTTGACATGTTTGACCCCTCACCAAGCTTATGGTAAAAATTTTGTGACAGGTTTTGATTTAAGTCTATAAGTCCAACAAATTTTGGAGCCTCCAACATTTTTTCTGACAAAGCAGCTACAGCACAAAAGCTTCAAATCTGACTTGTTTCTACTGCATGAGGGTTTCTACAATCAAACTGCACCTCTCCTGCCCTGTAAAAACATGAAAAAGGAAAAGGTCATTTATCAAAAACACAATCCTTCTCAGTAAACTGACCGGGATAAAGTCTTGTGAAACTCAGCAACCCTGTTTGCTCTTTATTTAAATAACTCATTCTCATTTTCTTAGTTTCTTGGATAAATAAACCTAGCGTAACGAGAAGCCTACCAGACGTAGACTCCAATAAGAAAAACCATCAGCCTAGTAATATCATCTTTATAATCATACTTCTGTTGGCTCTTCTTCTCCCTCTTCACACGTCGAATGCAATTAACAGATTGAATAAGCTAAAACAACAACACAAATATTACTAGCTTTTTTCAATGATGGTGATGTCCGGGCCAGCTTGCGCGCACCTCGATCATTCCACCGGGTAGCTGCTACCGAGTAGCTGCTACCTCCTACCAGCTCAGGTACTGGGTAACTCTACCCACGACAAAACTTCCAAAAACCAAGCTTTATTGATACAAATTTGTAAAACAGACCATGTAGAAAAAAAAAGAATCCTTCATCACCTTCAGTTCATTCAATGCCTTCAAAATTAGCTAATCACTAGAAATGGAAATGAGAAATCAATTAACAAATTTTCTTCAATTACATCAGAAGATTAATCATAAACTACATGAAAACATAACCCCTATAACTTGAGTAACCTAAGACCTTCAAACTCAACTTAATTTAGAAAACAAAAAAACAAATACAAAAAACTAATGCAAGCTCCAAATTATAGAAAAAAGAAAAAATTAAAAAGGCTAAAATTGTCGAAAATAGAACTAAGAAAAATCATAATTAAAACAGCAAAAGCTCAACAAAAAAGCTCAAAAAATTTAACAAAATTAGTGATCCGAGGGCAAAATCGAGGACGAAAAGGTAATTTTACCGCGATCAAAAGAACTTGACTTTGCAATTAAGCTGGTGCCGTGTGCTAATTGTTCTCTACAGCCGATCGAACTTTCCAACTGACCAAATATTCCGGTTAAATAAACATCACCGGCGATAAAACGACGGCGTACAGAGAGAGAAAGAGCTAATAAAGCTAGAGAGAAAGAGAAAGAGTATTCTCAGTAGCACAGAAAAAACGAAGAAAGAGAAGTGAACACGAGAAAAACACACACACACACACACACACAGTAATGAATGAAATGAATTGTGAATTGTCTTAGCTATAGAGGAGAGAGCTTGTTTAGTCTTCGACTTTTGTTTTTTTCTTTAGCACATCAAGGGAAGACCTATGGTGTAGTCACTCACATGATAAAATGTTCTGTGAGCTGAAGTTCTGTGGGGCCTACTTTAATCAGGACCCTTTATATTTTGATCTTTGCAATGGTATTACGTATGTGATGTCACGTCAAGATGGGGGTGGGTAGGGTTCGGGAGTAGAGGTGGGGCGTTGGGGATCTGGGCGGTGGGGTGGAGGGGGGGGGGGGTTGTGTTGAGGGCGTGGGAAGGGGTTGGAGTGTGTTAAATGTACTTATAAATCTTGTTTTACGTAAATCTATTACAAAAACTATTTAAGGGGTAAAAGTGAATAAAATTATTACAAAAATATATTTTTTATTATTTATTTATTTATTTTTAGACGCTGTTAAAATAATTTTTTATTTTTTAAGGAATTTATTTTTCAATTTTTCTTAGATAATGAAATATATTTTCTTCAATACCAAACACACCCTTAGTCTTTTGTTTTTTTTTTTCTTTTTATATTTAGGGAAGACTTGTGGTGTAGTCACTCACATGTTAATTGATTTGTGAGCATAAAGTTATGTGGGGACTACTTAAATCCTGACCGGACGATATTTGATTTTGGACTTGTACTACGAATGTGCTTATTTGGGATGTCACGTCAAAGTCGGGCCAATTGAAGAAAAAATAAAATAATAAAAAGGAGGGAAATGGAAGAAAAAAGAGGAAAAGAAAGAGATGTAATTGGAAAAGTGCATTTAATATGGTGTGGAATTTGTGTAAGATAATCATGTGTAGTTATTTTTCCATTTTATTGGATATCTCAGAAGGAACCATCATATAATTTTATTGAGATGTGAAATAATCGTAAATGATAGTCTTGATAAATAAATAAAAAGAGCATAATAGTTTTAAAATGTTCTCCTACTGTTAATTATACATATTATTATTGTTATTATTATTATTAAGCTTAGATAATTGGTTTCTTATTTGGTGTTTAGTACTCGCTGAGAGTCCGATTAATTTAGATTCACGTCACACAAGATGCATTAAAAAGAGAAGTGTTTTTTACCAGAATTTTTTGGTCCACATAGATTCAACCCGACAATCCGAGTTCTCTAGTTAAGAATAAAAATATTTTATCCATGTACTTCAAATTGTTGGTGATAGGCTTAGATAACATAAAATGAAATAAACAAGTTCGAAATCTATTATCCTTTATCTAACTCCAAATAATCTAAACCATCTAGGCAACAAGTTGGCATACATCTGACAATTAGAAATTATTTTAACTATATGAAAACATAATTATATGCATTAGCTTTATAACTAGCTAGATTTAAATATGTATCAGAATTGCAAAGCTCGGATTAAATAAGAAAGGTTAGAAACATTTTAGTGATGTTACATATTAAAATTATTATTTGTATTAAAATTATAAAAGACAATATATGGTGAGTTCTTTATTACCACCAAAGATTATGGTGGGATAGATAGAATACCTTCATCTTAATCAGAAAAAGGATTTCTCTATCGAAAAATCAATGACCGCAGATTGATAAGAGTGCGAAATAGAAAAAGAATTTCATGCCAACAATATGATTTTAGGATGTGAATGTATTTATTTGTAGATAAAGCTAGATTTAATGATCTTTTCCACCTTAGATTTAAGGGAAATACTAATAAATAAGAAGAAAGAACAAGACAACATGGGTGGTTGGAGGAATCAAATCACATATCTTATGTTTACACTCCCTTGATTTTTGATTTGGTGACATATCGCCTCTCAAAGATTTACAATATAAACATAATTTCCTCAAATTAATGAACTTAAATGGATATTACTCTTTCAAACTATTTTTTAATCTTTATTGCGTTTGATCATATATTAGCTAAAAAATTCTGAAATACAATATTTTTAAATGGGAAATTCAATTTTGATCAAAACCGACCTCAGTTTTTTAAGTGTGTATAGCTCACATGAAAAGATAAACAGACATTATGAGTTTACGATATTCATTGGTCAATTAAAGAATTATTATAGCAAAGAAATTAGAATTAGAAAGACATATTAATCAGGGAATTGTTGACATATAGGCATGGTTTATATGACTAATTACACAGTCATCACAACCATTTTTTCATGAATTTGAAAAGCTAGTATTAGTGCGAAAATGTATATTTTATACCACAAGAAACGAAAGGAAAAACGAGTAAAAATTGCACGGGGCGCCTTATTTGGTCGTCCCCATTTAACCTATACCCATTTTTTAAAAACTTTTAATTTGTACCCACTTTTTAAACAATTTCAGCCCCCTTTCTCCTCCTCCTTCTCCTCCTCAAAGTTTTATTTTTTCCTTTTTCCAGAAGTAAGGTTCATCCCTATCTGATTCTTTTTATTTCTCCTGTGAATCCTATAAATTTTCACGCCAACCTATACATCTGAATCAACCAATTTGCTTTCTTCGTCACTTTCTATCACGTGACATGCATATATATATATATATATATATATATATATATATATATATATATATATATATATATATATATATATATATCTTGGTGATTTGTTTGATTAATTATTACTCGTAATTCCTAATATGGTAAGTAGCAGCAGTAAAAGTCATGAAACTACTCAGGCAAATAATCGTATAGTTCTATATAAGGACAAAAAAGTGAATGAATGAATGAATGGATGGATTGAATCTGCCTCTCTAATTTCTCTGAGGATATTTACAGTGTTTCGTGGATCCTATGCAAAGTAAAGAATCTAACACAGTTTGCAAGTTTGTGGTGCAGTGTTCTCCTGTTGTCTCTAATTAATTTTCTTTCAGTTTGGTCAAGATGGTGTGACAAATGAAATTATAAACAAACAAAAACTTCAGCTCTATAGCTGAAGTTCCCCAGTTACAAAGACAAAAACTTCAGCTCTAGAGCTGAAGTTTCCCAGTTACAAAATAAAAACTTCAGCTCTAGAACTGAAGCTTACAAACAAAAACTTTAGCTCTAAAGCTGAAGTTCGACAGTTACAAAACAAAAACTTCAGCTCTAGAGCTGAAGCTTACAAACAAAAACTTACCAGTTAAAAATAAAAACTTCAGCTCTAGAGCTGAAGTTCGACAGTTACAAATCAAAAACTTCAGCTCTAGAGCTGAACTTCATGCCTGACTACTAGAATGCTAAAGTTTTGCTTGATTGTCTTTGCTACTTCAGCCCCGTATACTGAAGTTATGCGAAAAAATGGGTACGCTTACAATTTTTTTGCAAAGCGGACACAAGTTAAAATGTAACATAAAAAACGTGTATAAATGCAAATGCCCCGAAAAGCGAGATAAAAATGTAAGCTTACGTGATAAATGAATTTTAAATGAGAAAATGAATTTTGTAAGAAAATTGGGTAAAGGCCAAATCTTTATCTCATTTTCCTTCACCCAATGATATTTTAGTCTTCTTGTTTTCTTATTCTTTTTTCTCATCAAGAGAATACCTAAGGTGTAGTCACTTACATATGATTAAATGTCAATATTTGATCTTAGACTGCTATTACGTATGTGCTTATTTGGGATGTACAATTATTAAGGGGTCGTTTGGCTTGAATACGGCTTATGCCGGGATAAGTTATACTGGTATAAGTTATGTCGGGGTAAGTTATGCTGGAATTATTTTTTTATCCATTGTTTGGAATGTTGTATTAAATATGACAATTGCATAATTTGTAAGAAGAATCCATAAGTTATACCGTTCTTAATTACCCCCACCCTCTATAAGGAATACGAATTTAAGTCACCTTTAAAAATACCTTTCTCGGCTTGGCTAAGATCAAGTGTGTTATATATTTGAGGAGTTTTCAGAAATCACTATTGTTTAGTGGCTATTAACTTTCTATAGCTACCATATACATAATTACTTCCTGTAGCTACTATTCAGTTGTTACTGTAGTGTATTTGTTGTATTCGCGCTGTTGTATTCATGAATATAACAGCAAAAAGCACCTAAAATCATGGCAGTCCAGCTGCACGTGCATGTATTCATATGTATTCACGCCATATATTCATGAATACAACATCAAAAAATGCCTAAAATCAGGGAAGTCCCGTCGTACGCGCATGTATTCACGCGATGTATTCATGAATACAGTAATGACAATCACCTTAAAAATAGGTATGTCCAGCTATCTAATAACGAAAATAATATCAATTAGCGCGATACACTCCTAATATAACTCAACAAAATCAATTCTAACATGCTTCATTATCAACCCAACTAATTAGAATAATTTTTCAATTGTATATAACTGTTGTATTAAACTTTTGTATTTAGTGTGTTTCAATATTTTTTATATTGTTGCATTCATTAAATCAATGTTTGTATTTACTGTATTCACAATTTTATATTCAGTGTATTTAAATGTATTTGTATTAACAATATTTTAGTTATTCCTTGTAGCAACTAGTCCTGTCGTTTTGAGTATATATACTTCGCTCGGTAGTTTGAGGGCACGAGTATCTCCGCATGATATATTAAGACTTGTGTGCAAAATTTGAGTTCATTCCGAGTTGATTTGATATGTTTCGGTGCGAGTTTTTAGAAGTCGAAAGTTCGAAAGTTCATTAAGTTTGATTTGAGGTGCATTTCGTCGTTTCGATGTTGTTATGCCTGATTTGAAGCCTCGAGTGGGTCTGTATTATATTATGGGACTTGTTGGTATTTTCGTACGGGGTCCCGAGGGGCTCAGGTGAGTTTCGAATAGGTTTGGGTTGTGCTGCACTCGTTTTTCTTATGTTTCGACGTTATTTCTTCAAGCATAAATGGTATCACATTAAACAAATGAGCTCCGATTTCTATTTTGATTGAAGCATTAGATCCGTATCATAATTACGTAGTCATAGCAAAAAGAATCGTCAAATTTGGACGTCGTATGAGGAGTTTATGGTCATTTTACTAAGAATTATGTTGCCAGATTTTTAGATTAATTATGAAATTGGCACTGACTTCGTATTTAAAAATCTGCATTATTTTCAGATATTAAAATCAGCATATCTCCTTCATTATAAGGTCAAATGGATTGAATCAAAAGCCTAACTTGACTGAAATTTCACAAGAAATCCATTGGAGGCATCAAAAGTGAGTTTCAGGATCATTTGTCACACGAAACAAGGCGGAACAGCTGGGCAAAAATACTTAATATCGAGTGTTTGTTCATTTGGTCATATTTTGAGTTGGGGAACTCGAATTTGGGCAATTTTTGGAGGCAATTTTCATCATATAGATTGGGTTAAGTGTCATATACTCGATTTTGGTTATATTTCATGAATCCATCTTCGTTTTTGGTATTTGATTGATGATTTCAAAGTGAAATTTGAGGGGTTTTGTTTAAAATTTCATAAAGTAAATTTTTTAGTTTTGAACGTCGATTCGGAGTTGGATTTGAGTGAAACTAGTATGGTTGGACTCGTAAATTGAATGGGTTGTCAGATTTTATGAGTCTCGTCGGACTCCGAGGTGCGGGCCCGGGTTTGACTTTTTTGTTGACTTTGGGCTTTTTATTAAAGATTAGACCTTTATCGATTGGGGTTTGTTTCCTTGGGATTTATTTGATGTATTCAAGTTGCTTTTGGCTAGTTTCGATCCATTCGGAGGTCGGTACGTGCATAATGGTATTTTTGAAACATCATTTGGCTTGCTCGGTATCAATTTGGCTTGTTTGAGGTAAGTGTCTTGCCTAACTTTGTTGAGGGAATTTTTCCTACTAATTTCCATTGTTGCTACATACAGGGGTGGTGCATATATGAGGTGATGAGCGTATATGCATATGCCAAGATTAATCATGCTCGGGGGTAAACTGTACGATTAATTGTGCTTTGTAGATTTACGTGACCTTCTTGCTTCATGTCTTACTTGACTTCTAGATTACTAAGAATACGAAATTAAATATTAAAAACCAAGATTTAGTTTATTATAACTTGATAAAAATTTGATGGAATTTTGAGAAACACCGATACGTCTAATTAGGTTTTCATCATGCTTAATCACTAATATATTGCTACGACCATTATTCTTGAGATATTAGGTTCTATACTTGAGTTGTAGATCATTCTTTATATTTATTAAAATACTTGAACAATAAGGGTCTAGAGGGTTTATTGATCTATTGTTGGCTTGAAAGTTGTGATTGGGGTTCATCTGGAATATTTGTTTAACCACTCTCCTTGATGTTATTTATGATTCCTACCTTGCTTGTCATTGATATACATCTACTTGATGAGTAAGAGCATAAAGCACAAAGAGTGATTCCGTGCCATTGCTTTTATATTATCATGTGAAGGAGAGTGTAAACTACGAAGGGTGATGCTATGCCATTTCATATATTTTATCATGTGAATGAAAGTGAAAAGCATGAAGGGTGATGCCGTGCTATTTCATTTGCGAGTAAAAGCACGAAGGGTGATGTCGTGCCATTTTATTTGAGAGTAAAATCACGAAGGGTGATGTCATGCCACTTCATTTGAGAGTAAAAGCACGAAGGGTGATGCCGTGTCATTTCATTTATATTATCCTGATCTCATTTACATTATCATAATAGGATGAGAGTAAAAGTACAAAGGGTGATGTCGTGCCATTTCATTTATATCATCATGCTTTTATATTATCACGAGTTCATGGCATGAAGGGTGTTTCCGTATAGGCAAGGACGAGAGACATGTATTATGTTGTGATATCTTTTCCTTGTGTATACGTTCATGCCTTTACCTTGAGCTGTTATTGTCGCACCTATGTTTCCTATGTGACTTGTGTTGTTGTTCTGTCTTTGTTCTCTATCTCAATTGTTGTTGTGTTTCCCATGCCTTCTACTTGTTTAACTTGCAAATACCATTCCTCATTCCTGCTGTTATATCTATAACCATGTCGCAACTAGTTTGTTTCACTTTAGTATAAGCTTTCTACTATGTTAGTCATTCATGCCTCTACTTGTTAGCTTATAAAGATCATGCATTCCCCTCCTATTTGTTATATCTACATCTATGACTTCTACCATGCTAGTTAGGTGAAATTATATTCTTCTTTCCTATTTGATGTCATCATTCTTATGTTTCCTACCTTGTTATTACTGTTATTGGCATTTTTTTCACCTGGTTGGTACTGTTACACGTATATTTGGTGAGGATGAGATAAATGCACGAAGGGTATTGTCATGCCGTTGGATTTGATATCTTGAGTATGTTTCTCACACTATGAAAGTTATGGATTTATTAGTGTGATTTGCTAGTTATCGCTCTAAGGAAGGATTGGTTGTGATATTGAGGAATATTAATCGTTGTTCTTCTAGAATCATTTACTGCTTCGCATAATTATTTCCTTGTACGTTATTCTATTATGTTTTAGTATTGTTCTATTGCTAGTCTTCTGTACATGTTATATCAGTGAGTATCTTTTAACTCAAAAAAGTCTCGCCACTACTTCACCGAGGTTAGTCAAGATACTACTGAGTACATGGGTTCAGTTGTACTCATACTATACTTCTACACCTTGCGTGCAGATTTTGGAGTGGAGTTGCAAGTGATGTCGGGAACTGACTCTGAAGATGTTCGTGCCTTCTATATGTGGCTACCAATTGTCCCTGGGTAGTTCTAGAGTTGAATTATGCATTAGTATATTTCAAACAGAAGTTGAGTTTATTTCATATCCGTTTTTACAATAATCTATTCTTAGTAGCTCATGTCTTGTACTACCAGTTCTTGAGTTATTGTTTGGAATCCAGATATATCAATTATTGATTACATTTATTTTGTTAGAATTGTGTTAACTGTGAATGTCACGACCCAAAATCCACTAAGGGTCGTGATGGTGTCGAACACCATTGTCAAGCAAGCCAACACCAAATAACTAGTAATTTCTCGCTTTAATATTATTTAAATCATTTCTTTTAAACATTTAAACAATAAATAATGAGCTCCACAGAATAAATAATGATCTCTTTACAAAATTTATCAATTGAATAATCTCGTGATTATCCCAGAACCCGGTGCCACAAGTGTATGAGCAATTTCTAGGAAAAATAAGATGTAATACTACAACTGTCCGGAATACAAATTGGACAGAAAGGAAAATATAATACAATACTCTGAAGGAGACTCTACTGGCTGCAGGTCGTCTCGAAAGGTACAACTCACCTAAGTCTCTGTATCAACCATGCCACTGCGCCCGACTAGGCCACTAGACATACATGTACCTGTGCAACAAAAATGCACAGCAAGTGTAGTATGAGTACAAAAAATAACGTGTACCCAATAAGTATCCCGTCTAACCTCGAAGAAGTAGTAACGATAGGTCGACTCTGATACTTACTAGTGGTCCGATAGTAATATATTAATAATGTGATAAATTATGGATTTTATAAGGCAGAGGTAAACTCATAAATCCTGAAACAGGTAAACAATTCCTTTAAAGATAGCAAATTTCCCAAGATTTATATTTCATCATTTTTATCAATTTATCTCAAGTCAGGGAAGGCAAATAGCAATATCCATAAATCTCAAGACAAGCAATACAAGCATGCGAAAATCATACCGAGGTCGTACGACCCGATCCAACATAATAATAAAATGTGCACTGCTAGAGGGTCGAATGACGCGATCCATAGATGCATCTATTACCTCGCTCGCGAATCATACATGCGACGCGGTCAAACATAAATAAACAATCACCCCGCTCGCGAATCATACCTGCAACGCGGACACACATAGATACACACATTCAAACATTCAATCAAGAACTCATCAGAGAATATTTATCCAAAGAAAAGTCAATTCCTTTTTAACGATTTAAGAAAATGATGTTTATCCTTTTTGAAATTCATTTACTAATTCGCTATGATTTAAGCAATTTAAATTGTCAATGAGGTTACAAGTATTTCAGGTATATCATGCTTTTGGGTCCTAGACTATCCGGACTTAAATATAATAGTAGCTACGCACAGACTCTCGTTACCTCGTGCGTACGTAGCCCCCACAAATAATAGCACATAACCAATAATTTCACCTATGGGGACAATTCCCTCTTACAAGATTAGAAAGGAGACTTACCTCACTCCGAAGTTCAATAATTGGCATTCCACGCCCTTCCAAAGGCTCAAGTCGATGCACAACGCTCTAAAACTAGCCAATAATTATGAAAACCCATTAATTTATGCTAAATTACTCATAATAATCCAATTCATAATAATTCCTAACCCCGATCGAAAAGTTGACAAAATCGCTCTCGGGCCCACGTGCCGGGATTCCGAAATTTTACAAAGATAAAGTTTGCCCACAACCTCACGATATGAAAAATATAATTTACTCTCAATTTCATGTTCAAAATCTTGGTCATAATCCAAGAATACCAAATTTCTAGGTTTTCCTCAAAATCCCAAATTTCTACTAATTTCCATGCTTTAATCCGTATCTAAATCATGTATCTAACTTATAATAAGTGGGAACAACTTACCTTGTGATACTTGAAGAATATCTCCCCTTAAAGCTCTCCAAAATCGCTCAAACCAAATGAAAAATGGGAGAAAGATGGCCAATTCATGTTTATAAAAACCCTCACTGCCCCAGCGACTTTCCACACCTGCGGCTCCACTGCCACATCCGCAATTCCACTTCTGCGGCTTCCTCTTCCGCACCTGCGGCTCTTCCCGCTTCTGCGGCGACTGGCATCGCACCTGCGCCATCGCAGGTGCGCAAACATTTCCGCTTTTGCGGTTTCTCAGTGGCTTGGCACCTTCCGCTTCTGCGAGCTATCTCCCGTACCTGCGACCCTCCTCACGCAGGTGCGGTTACACAAGGTGCCCAGCTGCTTCAGCTCTTCCTCAACTCCAAATTTCGATCCGTTAACCACCCGAAATCCACCCGAGACCTTCGGGACCCCGTCCAATCACACCAACCAGTCCCATAACACAACGCGAACCTACTCGAGGCCTCAAATCACATCAAATAACGCTTAAGCCATGAATCGCCCTCCAATCCAAGCTTAATGAACTTTAGAATTTCCAACTTCAACATTCGATGCCGAAACCCATCAATTCTCGTCCGATTGACCTCAAATTTCGCACACAAGTCATATTTGACATTACGATCCTACTCCAACTTTTGGAATCAGAATCCAACCCCGATATCAAAAAGTCCACCTCTAGTTAAATTTTTCAAAAACTTTCAAATTCCTAACTTTAGCCACAAATGACTCCAGCATAACCTACGGACCTCCAAATTTACTTCCGATCATGCTCCCAACACCAGAATCACCATATGGAGCCATTCCCAGACTCGGAATCCCAAACGGATATCGATAACATTGAAATGCACTTCAACCCAAACTTATAAAATTCTTCCAAAAATGCTAACTTCCACAATAGGAGACAAAGTACTCTTGGGTCTTCCAAAACCCGATCCGGACATATGCCTAAGTCCGAAATCATCATACGAACTTGTTGGAACCTTCAAATCACGATTTTGAGGTCGTTTACTCAAAAATCTAATCTTAGTCAATTCTTCCAACTCAAAGCTTCCGAATAAGAATTCCCTTTCCAAATCAACTCCGAACTTCCCGGAATTCAATTTCGACCATGCATCCAAGTCATAATACCTAAAGTGAAGCTGCTCATGGCCTCAAACTGCCGAACGACGCACTAGAGCTCAAAACGACCGGTTTGGTTGTTATATTCTCTCCCACTTAAACATTCGTTCATCTTCAAACGTGCTAAGAGCTGCATTGGTGATGCCTGAAACCACTGTCTAACACCTTATGCACCTACTCTTGCTACCACAACTTAGTTGAGCACATTAGCTCGAGCAAATCTGAAGATATTCTCTTTCATTCAAGTAAATAAGCTTAGAGCCCAATTCCAACATCCGGAATTCTCTGCCAAGCCTGCTTCCAACATACGAATCCCATATCAATCACTGCAAGCTATGCCAAAACATGACTGCATACCTTTGTTGAATTCACGCCATGCACACATAATTCACAGGACCATAATAACACTCTCTGATTAGAATAGCCGACATTTCCATGATTTTGATGCTCCCAATGCACCTTATTACATACATATGTCTTGATCAAAACCTTATAATACCACCCCGACGGAAGATGCACGTAGAAGTTCATAACCAACTACCGAGTCAACAAATCATTGGGTCTATACCCTTGAAAAGAACCATCACCTCTTTCTGAACCAAATAGTGGTATTTGCTCTTTAATATTCTTCCCAAAATCCGATTGCATTGATCCTAGATCCCAAAATCTCGTCTCACCCAGTACGAATTGCTCAGGTAATAAGCCACCCCAGACATGACCAAAAGTCCTATATGATGCCACAACGTGCCAATAGGCTACAAACTCGAACGTGATACATAAGGAAAACGAACTCTCGAAGGGACTACTCAACTCACACAACTAGTATGAGCTCTCCTCAGAAAATGGGAAACAAAACACATAAAAGATAAAATATAAAAATTGTATGCAACATCATATTGTTGCGGCGCAACCCGATCCAAATAACATACCCATGGCGCCGTGCCACCCGATCCACACAAAAAATTCATATGAGGAGATACACATCGAGCTAAATTGCTCATTACAACAAAATACAGAATATTGGTCACAAGCAAGCTAAGTGCATAACACCAACCCTTCAGAGACATATAGCGCCATAAGCTACAAAACTCAAGCACAACTGAGGTGCGATATATGATCTAAATCTCACGAGCCATCCTGCTCACATAACACCATCGCTACGCAGAACCTTAACGCATAAGAAATTTAGCAAGCCATCTCACAACTCACACGACGCAATATAACATCACATAAAATAGCTGACGATGAAATAACACCCAACGTCCGAATACTCCTCCATGAGGAGCGCGTTGGTGAAATGAACACATCTGGCCTGATACAGACCCCACATTCATATTTAAATTCGTCCACAGATCTCAAGCCGATTCTAATTGCACCGTACTAGGCTAATAACCTTCCAATGGTCCCTAATAACCCCTTTTTCCTATAACTCACAAGAATAACCATCATAACCGGAGTAAACCTCCACAGTCCACAACCCAATAAATTGAGTGCCCTTCAGGCATAAATTCTCAAATTAGTGATATTACCAAAATCTTCATACTTGGTTTAAATCATCAACCAATCAAGTGACTACATGTCACACTTATACAATCTTCCCGTGGGGCATGCTCCCACGACCTTTCGTACTAGATAATAAGTCTACACATCCTTACCACTGGCCATACAATGCTATAAAGCAAATCAAGAATCCACAAATCAATACACGAAGCCTCTTGCACCAGGCACTGATCTTAGGTGATGCTGAAGACAATACCAACTTACTTTAAATATCCAAACTCCTTTCCTACTCATCCGAGCTCGTGACATCCTCGTCAACACTGAACCACAACCTTGATTCTCACTTTCAATTTTCCTACCGCCTACTGCACCTAACATGCGAATATGTGATAGCACAAGAATTTCATCATAACTCCTTGACCACTAATAGAACAAACACTTCATCATATAGAAACTTTTTACTTAACTTATTCCAAAAGAACCATAGTAACACACGAGTGAATTCTCCTAACCGTAGAATATGCAAATTCTCCAGTAGTGGTCTAAGTCACCGTAAACCTTCCGGGATCTGCCTACACATAACCGGCCATAATACTGGAATACTTTCGAATAGAATCAATTACGGTGGCCATCAGGCCTTGCACATACCGTCACAAATCACATGCATAACTTAATCACGTTGAAGGAACTGATCACTGCTACCAATATGTCAGTTCAACCATGGCTAACCAATCTAACTTCTTCTAATTTATCTTTGATTGCCTTAGAAATAATAATAACTCCATTCAACACATCACACACTCAATATTCACTCATCCTGAGTGGCCTTGTATCACGAGACCACGCTGTCTCAAATTCCATGAACCATTTCATACCTTTCTTGTGCGCATATTGACATCCTTAACTAGTACGCCCATTCTGAAACTCTCTTACGAACCTGAAGTCATTTTCTCTCATTCCCCCAAATGTTACACTGCAAGCTGAAGATATCATAGAACATTCCAAGCCTCCTCTCATAATCTGCTGCAAAAGCTTGATTCTTAACCATACTTATGGACGCCAAATCCTTAGACACCACACTTTAACCTGTGAATCTACTAGGACCATTGTTGAGCCACCCACTCTGACTTGGTCCCGAATATAATCAACTCCAAGAATCTCCTAGCACATGAACACCCTCTCGACGAATCATCCGGCCGAATTACTTTCCTTGAAACCCGCATCTATACAAAACACAAATCCTAAACCTTTCTCGAGCCTGAACATGAGTCAATAAGGCCAACTATAGAACACCTTTAATAATTCCTTTGCTCAAATTACCACTTATTTCTCTTCCCTTAGCTGAAATAGCCTACCAATATGCTAATAATCCAAAAATCTCACCAATAGACGACCATGCAATCCAACCGTAGGCGGTGGGACTCTCCTACTTAGCTTGAAGCCACTATTACACAACTCTGGAACCCACCAAGATTCTTTATCTCTTATTGACATGACCTTGCGCAATCAAACTGCCAGATTCCTCGAAATCCTCTCATTAGCATTTCATGAACACTCTGAATCTCTATCAACATTCACATATTCAACCTCTTATCGGATAGCCAGTAAAATCCTTCGCAGAAGCTTCGCCAACCACGCGACCACTGACCTGCTCACAAGAGATAACCCACCCGTGGAAATTATATGCCGACATCTCTCAGCGTCGCTGCACGGGGTGTAAGCACGTGATTTTTGCCCTATATGAGAATTACTCCCAAAAAATTCAAAAATAAAATAATTTTTCTTGGTGTGCAATTTTTGTGATATTTTGTGGTATTTTTGTGGAATTATTTGTATGTTTGTCTGTGCATGTTTATTTGTTAAATTAATAAAAATAAAAAAATATGTCGCATTTTGCATGTAGGATTTAATTCTACAATTGTTAGTAATTAAGTTTGTTTTACAAAAAAATAAAAATTACAAAAATAGGCATCATTTGCATTTTTAGCATTTAATGTCCGAATATACAATTTTATGCTTAATTATTACTTAATTGTGCGTTAATTGTTATTGGGAGTTAATTTGCGCTTTTATAACTTAATTTAGTTCTTAATAATAGTTTAAGTATTTTTATAATTTAGTTTTAGAAAAATAAAAGAAGAAAAGAGAGCAAAAAATAAAGAAAGTCGGAATTGGGCCTCTTCTTCAAAATTCAAGCTACAGGCCCAAATAATTGCCCAACTTTCCCCATGACCCGGTCCACTTCAAACTGGGTCGACCCAGTCCATAACCCAAAATACCCAAACCCCCTTTGTCTTTCATTTTTCATAAAAACAAAACAAAACAAAAACAAAAAAAAAACCAAAGAAAAACCCTAAAAGACTAATGTGAGCACATGATTTTTGTTTTGTGCGACAATCGCTCCAAAAGAATAAACAAAAAAAGGTTTTTTGGTCCTGCTGTACAATTTTTGGATTTCTGTACGGCACTTTGTTGATTTATTTGTGACTTTTGCCCATTTTTATTTTTATTTTTATTATTTAAAACAAAATACAAAAAATGTGTGCGTCATGCATAATTCGAACCATAATCCGGTCGTTAAATAGAAAATCATAAATAGGCATCTTCGTCCGTGATTTTGTTTTGTTTGATTTTACCTGTTTTGAAATATTTTAGTGTGTGTGCAAATAATTGTATTGAGTGTGTATTTAATTTTAATTTGATTTTTTGCTTAGTTTTGTTTTTAAAATAAAGAAGAAAAAGAAATAATAATAATAATAAAAAATCTTCTTCTTCCGGATTGGGCCAATTTATTAAAATTGGCCCAAACAAACAGCCCAAAACCAGGCCTGCCTGGTCCACACCAGCTAAACACCCAGAGAGTCCAAACGACGTCGTATTAATACAGGTTGATCTGGGCCGTTGATCTCAAATTGATCAACGGTCAAGATCGATTCCCCATAACCCACTAAGGAACCCGACCCGTTTCCACCCGGATCGACCCAAACCCTCTAAAAGATGAAACGACACCGTTTCCTTCAAGCTGAAAGATCCTGGCCCTTCATCGCATCTCATCCAACGGCCAGGATCCACCTACCCACTAACTATATAAACCCTTTACCATACCCTGCCCCCCTATCCAACACCCCAGCCTTCGTTTTCACCAAACCCGTCCCCTTCAAACCCTAGCCGCCCCTGTATCCTTCACCATGAAAGCCGGCGGCATGGACGCCGGTGACCCTACCCTTAACACCACAGAACCCCCTTGCCATCCAGAACACGGATCTGCTAACCACGTAGTTCGAATCCCATCCCACCTTCTCGAATCTTCATTTGAAGATTCGAGTCAAAACTCGATCTACACCGTTTAACCCCAGCTTCACACCAGACACTCCCCTGACCCCCCTCGTGACCAAACCATGTTTGGTTTGGTCCGAATCTGACCAGGGAAGCACGAATCCCAGATCTGATTTTTGGAAACATAAGGTTCCTCGTCGATGGGCCGTGTCTTTGTTCAAACCAAAGGATGAGAAACACTTCGATTAAAGTCCGTTCAGCCTTAAGAAAGGCCTGACCGAGTCCGAGTTAAGGTTTTGATTTTTCGGGATTTGAGGTGAGTTCTGTTCTCTTTTCTTTGTTCTATTAGTCCATGTTTGTTTGAAAGGCTGTTATTTTTGTTTGTGTCCCCGAATTTTGTCGACTATGCCCTGTCCACTTTGCCTGAACCTTTGTTGTTTGATTAAGTTTCTTCTTCTACTTGTTCTGATAATGTGTATGTATGTATTTGTTGTGCAATTAGTTGAATTCCAAATTTATACTGATCAATTGATTCCTCGAGTACCACTTTGCTTAGTCAGTGTATTTCAAATCATGTGTCCTATACTTTTGAATGTTTGATTTTGGTTACGACTGTATGTGTTATAACTAATATAGTCGAGTCGACGAATGTCGTCAATTAATTTCAGTAATTCAAATGTTAACGATTGAACCTGTTGCTTGCTGCAACTTTGTTTGAATCAAAGTAAGAATCAAGTAGGGTCACTTATAGTTGCTATATTTGAATCTGAAAATAAAAGGGTAGATTGTTAGCTGCAATCCGAATTGATGGCATGTGCACTTGTGCACAGCATGTGCATTGTGCACAGCCTGGTTCCTGCATAAAGGGGCTTTTGATTTTAAAATAGTTTGACAGCATATGCTGTCAGAGATATTCTGCTGCCCATACTTTGCTTTAGTTTAAGAAGTATTAAACCTTTTTAAAGAATAAGTCTGCCAGGGAATGTTGATGGGGGTTAATACTTAAATAACTAAGTGGAACTGAAAAGAAGAGGGCACATGGGAGGGGTGTTCTTTTGCGTCTAACAGGCTGTTAAAGGGCTGATGTTTAGGCTTATAAAGGAGAGGGAGCTAAAAGATAGAGCTGGAGATAGAGGGAATAAGAGAAAAAAAAGAGGGCATAGAAAGAGAGAGGGAGAAATTGGAAAGAGAGAGAGGGTGATACACACTGAGAGATATACACACACACACATAGAGACAGACATTGACAAGAACAAAGTAATTTGAGAGGAGACACTTTCAGGAGAGTGAAGTTCTGGAAACAGAAAACTGGAAAAGAATTTTGTTTGATATCTCAGACAGACAAAACTAGAAATTGCATTCTTTCCTGTTGTTTTGATTTCATTAAATCTGGACCTGTTTGTGCAACACTGATTTCTCCCAACTGAGTCTGCTTGGTTGTTGTTTGTTCTACTCGAGAACTTGGTCTAGTTGGGGTGTTGATCCCACTCCAATTGTTTTGTGAGTTGTTGCTGCTGCTATTCTGTTTCCTGTTGCTGCTGCTATTCTGTCCTGCTGCTACTGCTAGTCCTGTTTCTTGCTGCTGCTGATTTCCCCATATTCTTCTTCTTCTCCTTTGCATTTTCAGTATTTCCAGGTACACATTTCGAGTCCCATTTTGGTGTTAACTGTAACAGTTCGAAAGCATGAAATGAAAGGAGTTTGAAGAAAATTTAGATGTCTGTTTTGTAATGCTCATGGTATATTGACTCCTTTTGTATAAATTGATTAGTGTGTGATTCAGTAGTGAAAGATTAGTTAGACAATACTTAATCAAGTTTAGCTTTCTTGCATCTTAGTTTATAGTTGTTTGCTAGTACAAGATGTAATGGTACAATATATAGAAGGTATGGATAATGGGTATAGAATTTTCGACTGGATTCCCGTTAACTAATGACATGCATGGGATAGAATATTTCCACCTACACAATAATGTTCTGTGTTATTTTTTTTTCTTTTATCAGGACCGTTAGGCAATATATAGGAACACGTTCGAATCCCCATTAGTAACAATGCCTAGCATTCAATTTCCTTAACCTAGCTTAAATAAGTCTAGTTAAGTTCGATTCGAGAAATGTTCGGATTAAGTATTGCATTCCATCCATCTCCATATAGCTTCTTTGTTCAACCAAAATATTTCGTAAGGTATGGCGTCTTTTCACTTTATAAGTAATAAAAAATTGATAGGAATCCGGTTTAGGCCAAAACATATACTTCAATAAGCATACATCTTTCTTTCTTCTATTTCTGGAAACAAAAAATAATAAGAAATGTAGTCATTATAGGTTTATCCTTTTAAAAAATAATGAGACGAGCCTCGCCAAATAAAAAATGTAAATTGCGGGGCCCTCAACAAATAATCATAATATTTAGAATTCAGGCTAGGCCGTTTAGTGAATCTCATGGCCTTCCACCAAATAATAACGCGTTAGACTCTTTAGGCACGGTTTAAGTAAATTATATTCTTAAATTCGGGTGCGCATTGATGTGACCCAAATCCAAATCTCAACGGAGTCAGAATGTGTCGACGACCACGGGTGCATTGATTGTGACGTGGTTCGAGATGCATTTTCACGACGTTGCAATTCTATAAAAATAAATGATAATAATAAAAGCGGTTTAAACTTAATAAAAGCACATAAGTCACAACATGTATTTAAATCAGATATCTAGCCATTATAACAATTTAAGCGACCGTGCTAGAACCACGGGATTCGAGGGTGCCTAACACCTTCCCTCGGGTCAACAAAATTCCTTACTTAGAATTTCTGGTTCGCAGACTTCATTTGGAAAAGTCGAAAATTTCCTCGATTTGGGATTCAAGATAAACCGGTGACTTGGGACACCAAAAGCCAAACCTTTCCCAAGTGGCGACTCTGAATTAAATAAATAATCCCATTTCGAATATTGTCACTTAAATTGGAAAAACTCCACCCGCGCATTTCTTACCCTTCGGGGCCGGGCGCGCAAAAAGGAGGTGTGACAGCTCTGGCGACTCTGCTGGGGACTAATGGACCCAGAACCACTGGTTCAGGGTTCAAGAATTCGAGCTTAGAATAATTGTTATATTTGGCTTTATTATCTGATCTTTATTACATGTTTTTGCATAATGTGCTAAATGCTGTCTTTTACCGCTTTGATATTATCTGAACTGTATATAAACTGTGCCGAAACCCTTCTCTTCTTACCTCCGGGGAGAAGCTCGCTGGTCGAGACTCCCTATTCTGTTAATGTCAATACCTAAAATAAGAAAGAGGACGGACAAGTTACAAAGCCGGACGATCTCGCGGGTCCCCGGTACGTAGCCCCCTCCTCGACTCGAGTTGTCCGCTCGGGTACACAGTCTAGAACAAATACCCAGGTTACGAACCTAGAATAACTTGACTTCATGCCGGATCCCTAGTAGGAACGCTTATTTGCATCATGTTGCATTTGACTTAGGGGACTCAACACAGGGGTTGGGTCCGTCTAGGACAGGCAACCTGAAATGAAAAGACCACCCTGCTGCATCCTATTTGTTTTGCGCATTTATTTGCCTCGGTTCCGCATGCTGACCGGTTTTAAGAAAAAAAAAAAATAGCGGCATAGGGAGATAATTGCTTATTTTTGGAAAAATAAAACCAATGTCCAAGTAGTGTCAAAACCTCGCCGGAATTTTTCTAAAAAAAAAAAAAGAGAATAAAAACGAAATTTGTATTCTTAGTTTGAGTTATTAAAAAATATATAAAATTTCTCTTTTTTTTTATCACTTCCAAAATCAAAAAAAAGAGAAGGTATTTATTTAAAAGTAAAAAAAAAAAAAACGGAAAATTCATAATTCAAAAAAAAATGTTGTTTCTTTCGTAGTACCCCTTTTATAAATTCAGACTAATAGTCCAAATATTTCCTAAAAAAAATATATTTTCTTTAGTCTTTATCTCTTTGCAAAATAAAAAATATAATAAAAATACGTATTCTTGATTTCTAGGTTTATTTGATTTTTTCTATTTACGGTATGCCCGAACTACGCCGGTTTGATTCTCACCGGGTGTGAGATACGTAGGCAACCCTCGTCGGGTTCAACCCCATTTTTGCTAAAATAGCCAAAATCAATGAATAAGAAAAAAAAATGCGTCGTGAATAAATCGGGTGACGCTGTTTTGTCATAAATAGCCGAATGTTCCCGAAAGGGACGCCGGAAGGCTGACTTTACATAAACAGCCACCTTTGGGTCATGTTTAGCATTTTTGTCCAGTTGACCCACACAACCTTAAAATCTTCATTCCCGAAGTGTTTAAGGGCCATGTTCAAAACTTGATCCCCTCTGTAAAATATTTTTGAGTCAAGTCATTTTTGTTAAAATCACCTTAATAAATGTGCAGGATGAGCACGATGCAAAATGAACATTTTTCAATAATGACCAAAATCCCTGTCAAATTACGGCTATGGTGGAATGATCTAGGTATTGAAGGACAAAACGAGGTTAAGAAATATCTGAAAGGTCTTGTGGGTTTGTTGGAAATCCAGCCTCGGGGAGATATCATAAGAGCTTTGGTTACCTATTGGGACCCGGCGCACAATGTTTTCCATTTCTCTGATTTTGAACTCACCCCGACTTTGGAAGAAATGGCCGGATACATCGGGAATACTGAACTTCCCTTGAAGGAAAAATACTTGGTCGCCTCAAGAGTCGTCACGGTACATCGGTTCCTAGATTCATTGAAGATACCTAGAACAGTCCACAACCCGGATCTGGCAGCCGGATTTTGTACTCCATGCTTCATATATGATAGGTACGGTCATGAGGGGGGATTCAATAATCCAATCAACAAACTGTGCAGCAAAGGAGTTCGTCAGAAGTGGGACAAGCACAGACGGGTAGCGTTCATGATGATGTTCCTGGGCCTTCTGGTATTTCCAAGGAAAGACGGAAACATTGATTTGAAGATATCCGGGGTCGTCAGCACTTTACTCACGCAAAGTGACAGTACTCTCGCGCCTATGGTGGTATCTGACATCTTTCGAGCTCTTACAGCTTGTAAAGCTGGGGGAAATTTCTTCGAAGGTTGTAACTTGCTCCTACAGATATGGATGACCGAGCACCTCTGCCATCATTCCGAGATTTTGAGCCATGGTTCCCCGGAAAAGACCTGCATAGAAGAATCTTACACGAGAACCAAAGAGATCATTTTGCCCAAAGGAGTCTTGGCATGGACCTCGTTCTTTCAAGCTCTTACTGCCAGCCAAATACAATGGACGTTGGGATGGTTGCCTGTTGATGAGATCCTATATATGTCTGCAGCTAAAACTCATTTCTTACTGATGGGGCTTAAGAGCATTCAACCTTACGCACCCTGCCGAGTTTTGAGACAGTTCGGAAGATGCCAGACAGTACCTCATGAGGAAGATCTTAGCACTCAAGCAGTTGAAATAAGTCCTAACGGACAATTCCCAGAAGCAAAGATTCGCCAAATCTGGAGTGAGTGTCAATATTTGAAATCAGATACTTGCGTGCGGGATCGAGCCAAAGGAGAGACGGTGCCAGGTTACCTTGCATGGTATAGAAGGGAATTTGAGCATGAAAGGCCAGCTAAGAGACCCCACATCCGGAATTTCACCGAATCATCGCAAAGACAGTGGGATTGGTTAGCGAAGGAAAAAGGCTATTGCGCCGAAATCAGCAGGTTAAAGCAACAAGTGGGAAGCTTGAAATATGAGCACAACATACAAGTTGCTACCAATCTGGGAGAGCGGAACAGGTTAATTCAAGAAAACGAAGTGCTCAGAGCCCAGATCAAACAGATAAGGGTGGATGCAAATAAACAGCCAAGGCGTCAATCAGACGAGCAGATGATAAAAAGGCTAAAAAGTGAAATCAGGGAATGGCGAGATGGTTTGGAGAAATCTGAAAACATCATAGCGGAGCTCAGGGCACAGTGGGATACAAGAGCAGATAAGCATCGCCGATACCTGAACCAATTGGAAGGCGACCACGAGAAAACCGTTGCTAAGATAAAGAGAGAGATGGCTGCACTTGAGATCAAAGCATTTAATCAGGCCAAGGATTTCCAAATTGAGAGCAGATACTGGTACGACTCAATGGCCCAGATGAAGTTGGAAGTACGGTGACTGAAGCATCAGCATATACAGGATACTCAAGTATTCAAGATATGTAGCGATCAGATAAAATGCCTACTCATAGAAAAGAAGCAAACCAGAGATAGGATTAAGGCCATTGCCCATGCCATCACCAGACGATGTCTACGATGTGAGAACATGTCCAACGTTACCGTCCTCTCGGCAGTGATGGGTTATGTCAAGCAGACTATGCATGAGCTGGAGCAACTTGAGAGGGATCTCACGCCTAGGACCGCGGCAAGGCCGAACGATGCCCCGCGGACACCAATTTTCAAAACCATAATGCACTCATAAGTCAAGCCTGTATCTTAGCACCTTCTGCCTGTTTTTTCCCATCAGGGTGATTTTTAGTCTATTTTGAGTCTAGGTTTATTTTCAAAGTTTGCTCTTTCTTTTGCAAAATGTAGTTTGTAATAGACCATTTCAACAATAAAGAGGTTGTTTCTTTTACGCTCATTTGTGTTTTTCGAACTACGTAATGATCTGATTCACGTAGGCATCGTGATACGTAGGCAATCCTCATCGGATCCGGTCGCATTTCTTTTACTGCAAAATAAAAAAAATAATAAAATAAAAACAAAAAAAAGAAGAAAAAAAGGGGAAAAACTAATAAGAGGAAAAATGCCGGAATGACGCATGCTCTCGTAGCAAACATATAGTAATCCACTTAACTGTATAGGTGCATCATGCCCAACGTGAGATTAACTATCTGTTATTTGCTGCAAATTAACCGTGCGTTTGTCGATGAGTATTCCAGGGTTTTTGGAAAGACGGTTGGTTTGGTGAAAGTCTGGCCTCGCACTCATACTTCACGAGGTCAAGGAGAAGTGTTCAACTACCTGTTGTTAGGACCAGAAGCAGTACTCACACTTACTTCACCAGGTCAAAAGGAAGTGTGGAAATGTCTTCAGAAATTCCATTGCAAACAATCCCTGTTTCCGAGGAGAGCTCGATCTCAGCTGTCCTCACACCTGAATCCGCAACTGCGGAGGAAAATAGAATCCTACGGCTCCGCATGCTGGAAATGCTGGACGACTGGAATAATGGGAAAGAGCCGCCAAGTGTCGTCCCCGGATTCCCTGAATTATTCTCCAGGTCAAGTGGGACTTCTAATGTTCCCATAAATTATCCTGCTACCCCATTCGGGTACCCAGCCACCTCAGCCTTCTCTGCTGGATCGCCTTCTGAGCCTCATCCCCGAATGTCGGCCACTGATGCAAGCATGAACATCTTTACTGCATCGCCTTGCCCGATTCACGGCACAGCCAGCCACGTACAAGCCAAGCTTTGACTCATCCTCCTTTACATTCCAAGCACCATCGTTCTCAATGGAACCAACTAGGTTCGCTACCAGTACTAATCCTCTACCGCCTCAGTGCGAGCTTGCACCTGGGCAGGATCAGAACCCCAGAATTGCAGAACAAAATGAGATTGCCAAGAGAATGAGAAGCCTTGAACAAAGTTTGAAGAATATGCAAGGATTGAGCGGACAAAAGAGCGTCTCTTACGCCGACCTGTGCATGTTCCCTCACGTGCACCTGCCAACGGGTTTCAAGACCCCAAAGTTCGAGAAATACGATGGGCACGGTGACCCCATTGCACATCTTAAGAAATACTGCAACCAATTACGGGGAGCCGGCGGAAAAGAAGAACTGCTGATGGCGTATTTTGGGGAAAGTCTAGTAGGGATAGCTTCGGAATGGTATATGGATCAGGAAATGTCCCGATGGCATATATGGGATGATCTCGCCAGAGATTTTGTAAAACAATTCCAGTATAACATCGACATTGCGCCAGACCGAAACTCTCTGTCGAATTTGAAGAAGAAACCTTCGGAAAGCTTCAGAGAATATGCTATTAAGTGGCGTGAACAGGCGTCGAGAGTGAAGCCTCCCATGGATGAAGTGGAAATGGTCACTACCTTTCTCCAGGCTCAAGAGTCTGACTATTTCCAAAACATGATGTCAGCCATGGGTAAGCCATTCGCGGAAGCAATCAAGATTGGAGAGATGGTGGAAAATGGCTTGAAAACAGGTAGGATTCTGAGTCAAGCAGCCATAAGGGCGACCTCCCAGGCCGTCCAGAGCGGATCCGGAGGAACGACAAGGGGGAAGAAGAAGGAAGAAACGACTATGGCAGCCTCGGAAGCAAGGGAGTATCGTCACCCCAGGCCCCATTTTCCGGAAAGAGCCCCACAACACTACTACCCCCACTCAAATTTGGCATATGCTCATCAACCTTATATGGTCATGAATGCCCAACCTTATACCCATCCTCCACAACAAGCCAACCGAGGCCCAGCTCCACCTCCCAGAAATCAGCCTCCTTACCGCAACCACTATAACCCACAACCCCCGCAAAATAACTTCCGCCCTCAGGAGCCACCCAGAAGGCGGACTTTCACGCCCATCGGTGAGCCATACTCAACTTTGTTCCCTAAGCTGGTCCAGTTGGGTTTCTTGCAACCAATCCCTCAAACAAGGGAAAACCCGACGTCACCTTCTTACAAAGCTGGAGTCAGATGCGCCTATCATTCAGGAGCCAAAGGACATGACACAAATGACTGCTGGTCGTTGAAAAGAGTGGTCGAAAACTTGATAGAGCAAGGGAAAATAGTGCTAAGGGACGAGGAGATCCCGAATGTAATTAACAATCCATTACCTGCTCACAATAATGGGCCGCTGATCGGAATGATTTGTGAAGACAAAGAGTTCGACCCTGCTCTGAAAGCCATAATTGCCATTGTCGACACGGGGAAGAGGCCTGAGATAGACCAGAAACCAGAAAAGGGGGAGGAGGCCAAAGCTATAAAGAAAGTGCTTGAAAAGAAGTTGGATAAGAAAGTGGTACCGGTAAAGGATAGAGTTCTTTACATACCACGAGGTCAAGCTGAGAAGACGCAGAACTTCGGAATCAAAAAGACAAAACCTATGTACGTGCAAAAAGGGGCCTATGTGGTCCGGGGGACGATTCAACCACCTCGGCTGAATGAGCCAGTGGTTATCGGACGCGTGCCACAAAAGCCAATGACCAACCTGTCCACAGTGCCGTGGAATTATCAAAAGACTTTGGTGATGTACAAAGGAAAAGAGGTCATGGGAGAACTTCCAGAAAATACTTTCATTGGAGGGTACTCAAACACCCAAGAACTGAACAACGCCACACAAAGGCGCTTCCCGCCAAAGAAGCCCGTAAGTGTTGAAGAGGCGGAAGTGTTCTTCCAACAAATGAAAATGCCGGATTACGAAGTAATAGATCAACTGCGCAAGTACCCCGAGCAAGTGTCCATGCTATCATTATTGATGAGGTCGGCCGAGCATCAAAAGATCTTACTGAAGACCCTGAATGAAGCATATGTGCCAGTTGAAACCTTGGTTGAGCAATTAGAGCAGATGACAGAAAGATTCTTCGCCGTCAACCAAATCTCCTTCAGCAAGAATGATCTACCCTCGGAAGGAGCGGCACACAACAAGGCTTTGCATCTGGCAGTTAAATGCGAAGACTATTATGTCAAACGGGTAATGTTGGATGGGGGCTCAGGTGTTGACATTTGCCCACTCTCCACGCTACAAAGAATGGAAATCGGGACCGGAAGAATCCGACCCAACAATGTCTGCGTAAGAGCTTTCGACGGCATCAAGAGAGATACCATGGGAGAAATAGACCTGTTGTTGGTCATAGGACCAGTCAAATTTCAAGTAACCTTCCAGGTGCTCGACATGGATACATCCTACAATTTTCTCCTTGGCAGACCTTGGATCCATGCGGCAGGAGCCGTGCCTTCCACTCTTCACCAGATGGTGAAGTTCGAGTACGAAGACAGAGAGATCGTGGTCCATGGGGAAGATGAGCATGCTATTTATCGGGACCCATCCACCCCATATCTGGAACCGAGAGAAGGGAGCGAACATACGGTCTATCAAGCTTTTGAGATTGTACTGGCAGAGCAGCACGAAGAGGGAATACCCTGCCCCCAGCCTTTCTTGTCTAACGCCTCGGTTATGGTGGCCAAAGAGATGATCCGGCACGGATTTAGGCCAGGGAAGGGGCTTGGACGAACCCTTCAGGGAATAACAGAACCCATTACCTTGCCAGTCACCAAGAAACCTTTTGGACTAGGTTTCAAACCTACTCCAGCAGACGAAGAGTGGGCAAAGAAAAGGAAAAATGAGGGTTGGAAGTTACCTCGACCACTGCCAGATTTATATGCAACTTTCATCAGGCCAAGGTATGCTGAAGAAGAAGATGATGAGGTCTTCACAGCTAAGGAAATCGAGGAGATATGTGGGGCGATGAGGGAAATGCTCTACGAGGTCCACATGGTTCAACCAGGTGAAGGCACAAGCACTGCTGAGATGCTGTACATGGGGCCGAACGCCCAACTTCAAAACTGGGAGGCCACGCCATTCCCGACTAGACGGAAGTCCGGGTAGACCTGTCCTGCCACCTTTCCTGTGTCACAAGTTATCTCCAGGACATAACTTGAACGTTTTCTTCTTTTCAATTGTTGCTTTGAATTCCTAGTTGTAAACATTGTTGTCTTCCAACTTTCCAAAGAAAAAAAAATCATCATTGTTTTCCCATTCTTTCTTTTGTTCTGATTTTTATTATTTTTCCTTTTATCTTTCTTTTCAGTCATAATAATGCGGCTTTAAATATGACATGCTCGCGGACTTCACGCCCAGGTCACAATGAGCTATTTAACTGCGAATTAATGAACCCAGAATCAGAATATGATGCGGAAGAAGCTTTTAGGGAGATAAACCGAGAGTTGGAATATTTCGAGAATAAACCTAAGCCGAATCTGAATGACACTGAACCGGTAAATTTAGGAACCCCGGAAGAAATCCGGGAGACCAAGATAAGCATTCACACGGACAAGAAAACGCGAGAGGCGATAATTCAACTTCTTTTTGAATTTAAAGACGTGTTTGCTTGGTCATATGATGACATGCCGGGACTAGGTGTTGATCTAGTGGTTCATAAATTGCCGATTCATCCTGATTGTCCTCCAGTTCAACAAAAGCAACGAAAGTTCAAAACTGAGGTCAGTGACAAGATTAAAGAGGAGATCACCAAACAACTGAAAACGGGAGTGATTCGGGTAGTCCAATATACAACATGGTTGGCGAATGTGGTTCCAGTACCAAAAAAGGACGGGAAAACTCGGGTATGTGTAGATTACCGAGATCTGAACAGAGCAAGTCCTAAAGATAATTTCCCGCTGCCCAACATCCACATCCTCGTTGATAATTGCGCCAAACACGAGATACAATCTTTTGTAGATTGTTATGCTGGGTATCATCAGGTATTGATGGATGAAAAGGACGCCGAGAAAACTGCCTTCACCATGCCTTGGGGCACCTACTGTTACCGGGTCATGCCATTTGGTTTGAAGAATGCTGGGGCTACTTACATGAGGGCCATGACTGCCATTTTCCATGACATGATGCATCAGGAAATAGAGGTGTACGTGGATGACGTGATAGTCAAGTCCAGGACGCAGGATAATCACATCCAAGACTTGAGGAAATTCTTCGAGAGGCTAAGGAAGTATGACTTGAAGCTAAACCCAGCCAAATGTGCTTTCGGAGTTCCGTCGGGCAAACTTTTGGGCTTCATCGTAAGCAGGAGAGGTATCGAGCTAGATCCAACTAAGATAAAATCCATCAGAGATCTGCCTCCCCCAAGAACAAAGAAAGACGTGATGAGTCTTTTGGGCAGGTTGAACTACATCAGTCGGTTTATTGCCCAGCTGACAAGCACGTGTGAGCCCATATTCAAGCTGTTAAGGAAAGATGCGGCGATTAAATGGACAACTGAGTGTCAAGAAGCCTTTGATAAAGTCAAAGAATACCTTTCGAATCCCCCAGTCTTGGTCCCTCCAGAACCAGGGAGGCCACTTTTCTTGTATCTGACAGTCTTGGAGAACTCTTTCGGTTGCGTCCTCGGGCAACACGACATAACCGGAAAGAAGGAGCAAGCAATCTACTACTTGAGCAAGAAATTCACCGGCTACGAGGCCAAATACACTCTGCTGGAAAGGACATGTTGCGCTCTCACATGGGTTGCTCAAAAGCTGAGACATTATCTCCAAGCCCACACTACGTTCCTCATAAGCAGGTTGGATCCTTTGAAGTATATATTTCAGAAACCAATGCCTACTGGGAGACTGGCTAAATGGCAAATCTTGCTTACGGAATTCGACATAGTCTATGTCACTCGCACGGCAATGAAAGCCCAGGCGTTAGCAGATCATTTGGCCGAAAATCCGGTCGATGAGGAATACCAGCCATTGGATACCTACTTTCCAGATGAAGAAGTAAACACCGCAGAAGTGGTCTCGGAGGAAGCTCATGTTTGGAAGATGTTCTTTGATGGAGCCGTGAACGCCAAAGGGTGTAGGGATTGGGGCAATTTTGATCTCACCTTCTGGTCAGCATTATCCCGCCACAGCTAGACTTCGTTTCTTTTGCACAAATAATACAGCTGAGTATGAAGCCTGCATCATGGGCATGCATATGGCAATCGATCAGGATGTCGAAGACTTACTGATTATGGGAGATTCTGACTTGATTATCCGGCAAGCTCAAGGCGAATGGGAAACTCGGGATGTCAAACTTATCCCTTACCGACAACATGTGGAGGACCTCAGCAAGCGCTTTACATCAATAGAGTTCAGGTATATTCCGAGGTGTCACAATGAACTGGCAGATGCACTTGCTACTTTGGCTTCAATGCTACCATACCCGGGCAACGCCCACGTCGATCCTTTGGAAATCCAAATCAAGGAAAGACACGGTTACTGCAATGTAATCGAGGCAGGATCAAATACGCATCCTTGGTACCATGACATCAAGAAATTCCTGAAGACACAAGAATACCCCGAGCACGCTACTGGAGATCAAAAGAGGACCATTAGGCGACATGCAAGTGGTTTCTTTCTAAGCGGTGAATTGTTATATAAGAGGACCCCGGACCTCAATCTCCTAAGATGTGTCGATATCGAGGAATCGAGAAAGATCATGCACGAAGTACACGCAGGTGTGTGCGGACCTCACATGAACGGGTATGTCTTAGCGAAGAAAATCCTTCGAGCAGGTTATTACTGGATGACCATGGAAAAAGATTGCTTTAGCTTTGTCCGGAAGTGTCATCAGTGTCAGGTGCACGGTGATTTGATTCATGCACCTCCCACGGAGCTGCATCCCATGTCTGCACCTTGGCCATTTGTCGCCTGGGGCATGGACGTCATTGGACCAATCGAACCGAAGGCTTCGAATGGACACAGGTTTATACTGGTTGCCATCGATTACTTCACAAAATGGGTAGAAGTTGTCACTCTCAAGTCGGTCACTAAAAAAGCTGTAGTGGATTTTGTACACTCAAATCTTATCTGCCGTTTCGGTATTCCTGCGACTATCATTACAGATAATGCAGCAAACTTGAACAGTCACTTGATGGGAGATGTATGCGAGCAGTTCAAGATAACGCATAGGAATTCTACTCCTTATCGGCCGAAAGCCAATGGTGCTGTGGAAGCGGCAAACAAAAACATCAAGAAGATTTTGAGGAAAACGATCCAAAGTTCCCGACGGTGGCATGAGCAGTTACCTTTTGCATTATTGGGGTATCACACTACGGTACGCACATCAGTAGGAGCGACTCCTTATCTTTTGGTTTATGGGATTGAGGCTATAATACCGGCAGAGGTAGAAATTCCTTCGCTTCGAACCATTGTCGAAGCAGAAATCGAGGACAGCGAGTGGGTCAAGGCTCGACTGGAGCAATTGACTTTGATTGATGAAAAGCGAATAGCCGCAGTTTGTCACGGACAGTTGTACCAACGAAGAATGGCTCGTGCTTACAACAAGAAAGTCCGGCCCAGAAATTTCGAAGTAGGTCAATTGGTACTAAGGCGTATTCTGCCGCATCATGAGGAAGCAAAAGGGAAGATATTGCCGAGAGGAGCCTTGTATTTAGGTGATATCGAAGGAAATGACCCCAACACAGCAGTAAATGCAGATGCAGTCAAGAGATACTACGTCTAGATCATACTCCCGTGATCCTGACACATTTGAAAATGGCGAAGATTTTATCCCCACTACTCCCAAACACTACCCAATCCTCTCTACAAAAAAAAAAAAAAACAAAACAAAACAAAAACATTGATTGAGGCCTGGACAACGTTTGACTTGATTCCGAAAGGATACGTAGGCAGCCTCTCCCCGAGGTTCAGTCACACCAACAATAAAATCCCATTCACCCTAAAATTGAAACCGGGGCACGTCGAGCAGTTAAGAAGTTAGTATCGTCTACCTCTCTTTACCAAGTACAAGCCTTCAAATCAGTTACCAAACATGGTGGGGAACCAATAAGCGTCGCAAATGGAGACCATCACACTCTGAATTGAGAGAGATAAAATGAGAGAGTCTCGTCGGTGAAAACCTTCAGGCACCACGAGGCGACGGGAGTAGAGAAACCAAAATGAGAGAGCTTGTTTTAGTAAAAAAAAAAACTCACAAAGAGTGCTATCAAGCGATGACAGGAAGAGAAATGAGAGAGGTCAGCCAGCGAAAACCCGCAAAGGGCGCTGTTGGCCGAAAAAGAATGACTCTACCCCAAGGAAGTCTCGGCAGAGTTTCCGCCGGTTTGGAATCACAGATCCATTCTGGTTCAGGGAAACGCAAGTTCATGGAAGGTCAGGCGTCTAGTCCAAAGAGCATGTCATGTCATTTAAAGCCAGCGTTATCTTCCTCAGATAAGTCTTTCTCGTCCTGAAAAGGACACTCCCTTCCTGAAATTTGTTTTCTCCTTTCTTTGTTTCTTTTCGAATCTCTTTTATGTTTTAACCCCAAGTTCAGGATACACCGGAAAGGGCAGGTGGCAGGTTTGTTTGCACGGAATCCCGTTTCATGAAGGAAAACGCCTCATTTCATTGTTACTATTGCCCGAGCCTGATGAATCATGACGTGTGATGGTGTTTAAAGTAAAGAGGAAAAGAGAAATTTCCCCCCAGCAAGTCCACTTTCAGATAAATCCCCACAGAGTCTCCCTCTGTACAAATCCCCACAAAGTCTCCCCTTTTGTACAATCTCTCACAGAGTCTCCCCAATATGAAAAAAAAAATCCCCGTTGGAATTTCCTCAGCACATCCCCAGCGAGTCCCTTTGTAAATATTCCCCAACAAGCTTACCCCAACAAACCCCGGGAAACTCGTTTTGAAACAAATACCCAGCGTGCCCCATTGTACAAAATCCGCACAAAGAATCCACTTCGTAAATATTCCCCCACAGAGCTTTCTTTTGTACAAATGCCCACAGAATACCTCCAATAAAATCCCCGTTGAGAACCTCCAATCAAAACGGGACCAAAAAAAAGAGAGACAAAAAAAAGAGGCCTTACGAGGCAAATCATCGCAGAATCTGGAAATACAAGCCTGAGCAGTCTAAAGGGTTTCGCTATTCGAATCAAATCAATGGCGGAACTTCACAACAGAAATAAAGACGCAAGAAAGCAACTGGGAACGATCAAGGTCACCAAACCGACCGTCATTTCCGAAATAACAAATGATTCTTTGTCTGAAAGGTTGAAACAGGTCTAATCCAAGACAACCGTGCAAGAAGCAGGTGTCGCCCAGAGAAGAAGGTACATGGGTACAGGAAGTACTTCGGCAATGATGAATTCACTCGAAAGGTAAGTTTCCACGAAACTCCCTTTTATCTTCTATTAAAACAAGAAAACTCAAAAAAAAAATAGATCGTTTAGTATTCTCGGACTTTGTCCCCAGCCCGTCAGCATTAGGGTTTTAAAACCCTAAACTGAACTTTTTCATTCAGCCAGCATTAGGGTCTTAAACCCTAAACTGAGCTTTTCCATGCAATAAGCATTAGGATTTTAAACCCTAATCTGAATTTTCCTTTTAGTCAGCATTAGGGTTTTAAACCCTAAACTGAACTTTTTTTCATTCAGCCAGCATTAGGGTTTTAAACCCTAAACTGAGCTTTTCCATGCAATCAGCATTAGGGTTTTAAACCCTAAACTGAATTTTCCTTTTAGTCAGCATTAGGGTTTTAAACCCTAAATTGAACTTTTTCCTTTCAGCCAGCATTAGGGTTTTAAACCCTAAACTGAGCTTTTCCATGCAATCAGCATTAGGGTTTTAAACCCTAAACTGAATTTTCCTTTTAGTCAGCATTAGGGTTTTAAACCCTAAACTGAACTTTTTCCATTCAGTCAGCATTAGGGTTTTAAACCCTAAACTGAACTTTTTTCCATTCGGCCAGCATTAGGGTTTTAAACCCTAAACTGAGCTTTTCCTTCCAGTCAGCATTAGAGTTTTAAACCCTAAACTGAATTTTTCCTTTAATCAGCATTAGGGTTTTAAACCCTAAACTGATTTTTCCTTTCAGCCAGCATTAGGGTTTTAAACCCTAAACTGAGCTTTTCCATGTAATCAGCATTAGGGTTTTAAACCCTAAACTGAATTTTCCTTTTAGTCAGCATTAGGGTTTTAAACCCTAAACTGAACTTTTCCCTTTCAACCAGCATTAGGGTTTTAAACCCTAAACTGAGCTTTTTCATGCAATCAGCATTAGGGTTTTAAACCCTAAACTGAATTTTCCTTTAATCAGCATTAGGGTTTTAAACCCTAAACTGAACTTTTTCCTTTCAGCCAGCATTAGGGTTTTAAACCCTAAACTAAGCTTTTCCATGTAATCAGCATTAGGGTTTTAAACCCTAAACTGAATTTTCCTTTTAGTCAGCATTAGGGTTTTAAACCCTAAACTGAACTTTTCCCTTTCAGCCAGCATTAGGGTTTTAAACCCTAAACTGAGCTTTTTCATGCAATCAGCATTAGGGTTTTAAACCCTAAACTAAATTTTTCCTTTAGTCAGCATTAGGGTTTTAAACCCTAAACTGAACTTTTTCCTTTCAGCCAGCATTAGGGTTTTAAACCCTAAACTGAGCTTTTCCATGCAATCAGCATTAGGGTTTTAAACCCTAAACTGAATTTTCTTTTTAGTCAGCATTAGGGTTTTAAACCCTAAACTGAACTTTTCCTTTTAATCAGCATTAGGGTTTTAAACCCTAAACTGAATTTTTCCTTTAGTCAGCATTAGGGTTTTAAACCCTAAACTGAACTTTTTCCTTTCAGCCAGCATTAGGGTTTTAAACCCTAAACTGAGCTTTTCCATGCAATCAGCATTAGGGTTTTAAACCCTAAACTGAATTTTCCTTTTAATCAGCATTAGGGTTTTAAACCCTAAACTGAATTTTCCTTTTAGTCAGCATTAGGGTTTTAAACCCTAAACTGAACTTTTTTCATTCAGCCAGCATTAGGGTTTTAATCCCTAAACTGAGCTTTTTCATGCAATCAGCATTAGGGTTTTAAACCCTAAACTGAATCTTCCTTTTAGTCATCATTAGGGTTTTTAACCCTAAACTGAACTTTTTCCATTCAGCCAGCATTAGGGTTTTAAACCCTAAATTGAGCTTTTCCATGTAATCAGCATTAGGGTTTTAAACCCTAAACTGAATTTTCCTTTTAGTCAGGCATTAGGGTTTTAAACCCTAAACTGAACTTTTTCCATTCAGCCAGCATTAGGGTTTTAAACCCTAAACTGAGCTTTTCTATGCAATCAGCATTAGGGTTTTAAACCCTAAACTGAATTTTTCCTTTAGTCAGCATTAGGGTTTTAAAACCCTAAACTGAACCTTTCCCCAGCTAGTCGGTATTAGGGCTCCAATCCTGAACTAAGCATTTTTATCTTCCTTCATCAATTTTATGAACTTCCTGGCAAATAATTAACGAAATGTTCCTAGTGAAACTGGGGCAGAAAATTTCGTTCGTTTGTTTTCTTCCGCAGGTCTAACCTCGAGCCACATGGATCGAAATGACCCACGAGATGAGTCCCAGCTCGGAATCAAAGAAGAAAAAGAAAAAAAAAAGAGAAGATGTCCCGAGATATCAGAGTAAAGGGAAGGCAGATTGACTCCAACATTTGATTAAGGTCCTGAACCCTGCAGATCGCGTCTCACTCAGTATCCCAGAGATTAAACAAGTCGCCGCAACTCGCAAGCATCAAGATTCAGATCGGAGTCTACAAGCAGAATCAGCTTAGACCCAAGATCAAGTCGTAAAAGAATCATAGATAGGAATCTTGTAACTAGCAGTTGACATGCATATAAGTAGTTAGTTCAGTTTCCATTTTTCGTTTGGTTGTAATAAGGCGGTCAGTGACGCAGCAGTGACGACAGCAACAGCAGTAGCAACAAGCATTGCAATCCCATGGTAGTCCCAGCTACCAAAACTTCCCGAACTACATTGACCTGATTCCTGTTTAGCCCAGGATATGTAGGAAATCTTTGAAGCAAGATTCGGTCAGATCTTTCAAAAAACATGCTTCATACGGAGTAGTTCATAGGCAAAAATCGCTCATACACGCTCACTTTATCTTTGCACGAAAACTCTTCGTATTTCCGAACAAAGAGGGGCAGCTGTGAGCACGTGATTTTTGTTTTGTGCGACAATCGCTCCAAAAGAATAAACAAAAAAAGGTTTTTTGGTCCTGCTGTACAATTTTTGGATTTCTGTACGGCACTTTGTTGATTTATTTATGACTTTTGCCCATTTTTATTTTTATTTTTATTATTTAAAACAAAATACAAAAAAAGTGTGCGTCATGCATAATTCGAACCATAATCCGGTCGTTAAATAGAAAATCATAAATAGGCATCTTCGTCCGTGATTTTGTTTTGTTTGATTTTACCTGTTTTGAAATATTTTAGTGTGTGTGCAAATAATTGTATTGAGTGTGTATTTAATTTTAATTTGATTTTTTGCTTAGTTTTGTTTTTAAAATAAAGAAGAAAAAGAAATAATAATAATAAAAAAAATCTTCTTCTTCCGGATTGGGCCAATTTATTAAAATTGGCCCAAACAAACAGCCCAAAACCAGGCCTGCCCGGTCCACACCAGCTAAACACCCAGAGAGTCCAAACGACGTCGTATTAATACAGGTTGATCTGGGCCGTTGATCTCAAATTGATCAACGGTCAAGATCGATTCCCCATAACCCACTAAGGAACCCGACCCGTTTCCACCCGGATCGACCCAAACCCTCTAAAAGATGAAACGACACCGTTTCCTTCAAGCTGAAGGATCCTGGCCCTTCATCGCATCTCATCCAACGGCCAGGATCCACCTACCCACTAACTATATAAACCCTTTACCATACCCTGCCCCCTATCCAACACCCCAGCCTTCGTCTTCACCAAACCCGTCCCCTTCAAACCCTAGACGCCCCTGTATCCTACACCATGAAAGCCGGCGGCATGGACGCCGGTGACCCTACCCTTAACACCACAGAACCCCCTTGCCATCCAGAACACGGATCTGCTAACCACGTAGTTCGAATCCCATCCCACCTTCTCGAATCTTCATTTGAAGATTCGAGTCAAAACTCGATCTACACCGTTTAACCCCAGCTTCACACCAGACACTCCCTAGACCCCCCTCGTGACCAAACCATGTTTGGTTTGGTCCGAATCTGACCAGGGAAGCACGAATCCCAGATCTGATTTTTGGAAACATAAGGTTCCTCGTCGATGGGCCGTGTCTTTGTTCAAACCAAAGGATTAAGGTCTAATGGACCTTAATCGAAGTGTTTCTCATCTGAGAAACACTTCGATTAAAGTCCGTTCAGCCTTAAGAAAGGCCTGACCGAGTCCGAGTTAAGGTTTTGATTTTTCGGGATTTGAGGTGAGTTCTGTTCTCTTTTCTTTTTTCTATTAGTCCATGTTTGTTTGAAAGGCTGTTATTTTTGTTTGTGTCCCCGAATTTTGTCGACTATGCCCTGTCCACTTTGTCTGAACCTTTGTTGTTTGATTAAGTTTCTTCTTCTACTTGTTCTGATAATGTGTATGTATGTATTTGTTGTGCAATTAGTTGAATTCCAAATTTATACTGATCAATTGATTCCTCGAGTACCACTTTGCTTAGTCAGTGTATTTCAAATCATGTGTCTTATACTTTTGAATGTTTGATTTTGGTTACGACTGTATGTGTTATAACTAATATAGTCGAGTCGACGAATGTCGTCAATTAATTTCAGTAATTCAAATGTTAACGATTGAACCTGTTGCTTGCTGCAACTTTGTTTGAATCAAAGTAAGAATCAAGTAGGGTCACTTATAGTTGCTATATTTGAATCTGAAAATAAAAGGGTAGATTGTTAGCTGCAATCCGAATTGATGGCATGTGCACTTGTGCACAGCATGTGCATTGTGCACAGCCTGGTTCCTGCATAAAGGGGCTTTTGATTTTAAAATAGTTTGACAGCATATGCTGTCAGAGATATTCTGCTGCCCATACTTTGCTTTAGTTTAAGAAGTATTAAACCTTTTTAAAGAATAAGTCTGCCAGGGAATGTTGATGGGGGTTAATACTTAAATAACTAAGTGGAACTGAAAAGAAGAGGGCACATGGGAGGGGTGTTCTTTTGCGTCTAACAGGCTGTTAAAGGGCTGATGTTTAGGCTTATAAAGGAGAGGGAGCTGAAAGATAGAGCTGGAGATAGAGGGAATAAGAGAAAAAAAAGAGGGCATAGAAAGAGAGAGGGAGAAATTGGAAAGAGAGAGAGGGTGATACACACTGAGAGATATACACACACACACATAGAGACAGACATTGACAAGAACAAAGTAATTTGAGAGGAGACACTTTCAGGAGAGTGAAGTTCCGGAAACAGAAAACTGGAAAAGAATTTTGTTTGATATCTCAGACAGACAAAACTAGAAATTGCATTCTTTCCTGTTGTTTTGATTTCATTAAATCTGGACCTGTTTGTGCAACACTGATTTCTCCCAACCGAGTCTGCTTGGTTGTTGTTTGTTCTACTCGAGAACTTGGTCTAGTTGGGGTGTTGATCCCACTCCAATTGTTTTGTGAGTTGTTGCTGCTGCTATTCTGTTTCCTGTTGCTGCTGCTATTCTGTCCTGCTGCTACTGCTAGTCCTGTTTCTTGCTGCTGCTGATTTCCCCATCTTCTTCTTCTTCTCCTTTGCATTTTCAGTATTTCCAGGTACACATTTCGAGTCCCATTTTGGTGTTAACTGTAACAGTTCGAAAGCATGAAATGAAAGGAGTTTGAAGAAAATTTAGATGTCTGTTTTGTAATGCTCATGGTATATTGACTCCTTTTGTATAAATTGATTAGTGTGTGATTCAGTAGTGAAAGATTAGTTAGACAATACTTAATCAAGTTTAGCTTTCTTGCATCTTAGTTTATAGTTGTTTGCTAGTACAAGATGTAATGGTACAATATATAGAAGGTATGGATAATGGGTATAGAATTTTCGACTGGATTCCCGTTAACTAATGACATGCATGGGATAGAATATTTCCACCTACACAATAATGTTCTGTGTTATTTTTTTTTCTTTTATCAGGACCGTTAGGCAATATATAGGAACACGTTCGAATCCCCATTAGTAACAATGCCTAGCATTCAATTTCCTTAACCTAGCTTAAATAAGTCTAGTTAAGTTCGATTCGAGAAATGTTCGGATTAAGTATTGCATTCCATCCATCTCCATATAGCTTCTTTGTTCAACCAAAATATTTCGTAAGGTATGGCGTCTTTTCACTTTATAAGTAATTAGAAATTGATAGGAATCCGGTTTAGGCCAAAACATATACTTCAATTAGCATACATCTTTCTTTCTTCTATTTCTGGAAACAAAAAATAATAAGAAATGTAGTCATTATAGGTTTATCCTTTTAAAAAATAATGAGACGAGCCTCGCCAAATAAAAAATGTAAATTGCGGGGCCCTCAACAAATAATCATAATATTTAGAATTCAGGCTAGGCCGTTTAGTGAATCTCATGGCCTTCCACCAAATAATAACGCGTTAGACTCTTTAGGCACGGTTTAAGTAAATTATATTCTTAAATTCGGGTGCGCATTGATGTGACCCAAATCCAAATCTCAACGGAGTCAGAATGTGTCGACGACCACGGGTGCATTGATTGTGACGTGGTTCGAGATGCATTTTCACGACGTTGCAATTCTATAAAAATAAATGATAATAATAAAAGCGGTTTAAACTTAATAAAAGCACGTAAGTCATAACATATATTTAAATCAGATATCTAGCCATTATAACAATTTAAGTGACCGTGCTAGAACCACGGGATTCGAGGGTGCCTAACACCTTCCCTCGGGTCAACAGAATTCCTTACTTAGAATTTTTGGTTCGCAGACTTCATTCGGAAAAGTCGAAAATTTCCTCGATTTGGGATTCAAGATAAACCGGTGACTTGGGACACCAAAAGCCAAACCTTTCCCAAGTGGCGACTCTGAATTAACTAAATAATCCCATTTCGAATATTGTCACTTAAATTGGAAAAACTCCACCCGCGCATTTCTTACCCTTCGGGGCCAGGCGCGCAAAAAGGAGGTGTGACAACTAAGCTATCCGCCACCCCCTCCCTATCTTCTTCTTCTCCATTTTTCTCCAAGGTCATCCATGGCTTCCCCCTCAAAGCTCAACCATGGCTGCCCGACGTCGACAAAACCAGCAGCTCCAACAAACAACATCTTCTCCAAACAAAACGCCAAGCAAGCTGCCTTTCTTCTTCGTCGTCGCATCCAAACGACCATCGTCGCAGCTGCTGCGTCGTTCGCGTCCAGCCGCTGATGCTGCTGCTCATGCAGCTGCTGCTGCATTTTCTGCTGCCTGTTGCTGCTGCCCGTGGCTTCTTCTTCTTCTTCTTCCCGTCGCTGCTGCTCGCTGCGTCTTCTTCCCGTCGACGCGGACTGCTGCCCACTACTTCTTCTTCGTTGTCGTTGCTGCCATGGCAGCTTCTTCCAGCTTCCAAATCGCTGCTGCCTGCTGCGTTCTTCATGCCCAAGTGCTGCTGCTTCTCCCCATAGCAACTTCCACAACTACACGCACACACACGGAGGAAAACAAAAGTAGTCCGGTTAAAGTCCGGCGAAGTTTTGTCAAAGTTTCGTTTGGATTCGTTTAAAATTCGTTCGAGTTCGTCGTTGGTCATTTATGGTTAGTTGTTCTAAGTTTATTTTTGTCCGTAATTTGTTTGATATTTTCAGATTTGGAATTAGTGTAAGTTTGCTTATTTATTTTTAGATAAAATTGTTAGTTTAATTATATTGTTGTTAGATTTAAGTTGAAGATTCAATTTAATTATTTTTCAGTTTGTTTTATTAATTTTAAGAGGATTTAGTTTTAATATAGAAAGGTGTTAGTTTAAATCGTTTAAATCCATTGTTTGTTGCTAATATAGATTTAGTTCGTGTTCATCTTGTTTGAAGTTCATTTTTAATTTAGTAATTTAATGCGAAGTTATGTTTTGGTTTTTAATTTTTGGATCATGTATCTTTGTTATAAGTTTTGTTGGATTTAATTTAAGAAAGATTAGTTGATTATTTGAAGATTGGTGATTTGAATATGTTTATTTGTTTTGTTTAAGTTTAATTCGAAGTTTGAATAAAGTTTGTTTGTTATTGTTATTGAATATTTTCATTCATGTTCATACTTTGTTTGGTTGATCTTGAATCCGAAATTTGTATAGTTTGATTTCTTGTTTATCATTTATGATTATTTCTTGAATTTGTCTCATAATCTTGTTTAAGTTTAATATAAGAATTGTTGGTTGTAATGTTGTTAGAGTTTATTTTAAGTTCAATATTATTGAATTTAGAAATCTGAATATACTTGTTTGTTGTTGTTGTTGTTGAATCTGAAAATAGGTTTGTTTGTTGCTAAAAAATATTGTTCAATCAAAATTTTAGTTGTTCTTTGTTGTTTAATTTGTGTTCATGTGATTTTTTGTTGAAATATTGAAGAAATCATGTTCATGTGATTTGTTGTTTGAACATTGTTAGAAATTGATCATATTGTCTATATTTTGGTTAAGTTTGATTAATTGATTGTTATAGCTGATGGGGTAGTTTGGTAATTTGTAGTACGTTCCGGGGTAAAATGGTAATTGTAATAAGGTCGGAGGGGTAGTTTGGTAATTGAACATTTTGTAATTCTTTATGTTAAGCATGAGGGACAAAATGTAATGGGGTGGGTTGTGATATAATTGTTTAATATAAAGGGGGGACAAGACAAAATTTAGTGGGGAGAAATCTTGTATTTGTTTAGTGAAAGCATGGGGGACAAAATATAATGGGTTGGGGTTGATATATTTATTTAATGTAATGGGGATGAGTGAGAAGATAATGAGTTTGGTAGGAGAAAATGAGTTAATTTTAATTAATTAAAAGATTTATGGGATGGGATATATATATATATAGAAGTCTTGAATACAGACAGATACGAGAGAATACAGAAGAGAAAGGACGAATCTGAACAGAAAGAAAAGAAGAGAGAGAGAGAAAAAAAAGGCTGAACATTTAAGAGAGAGAAAATTCCGAAAAAATATTTAAACTTTCAAAAAAAAAAACTAAAAAAAAATCTTTTGCTTTCTTTCATTGTTTGAAATCAGAATTAATTGTTTTTCATCAAAGCTTGGAGCTTTTGTTTTGAGATTAATACTCCATCGGTTTGCAAACTCTGTTCCTGGGTTGTTACTGCTATTGGACTTTTGTTGCTGTGCTGTATTGTTATTACTGCGTGGCTGACTTTCTTCTTCTTATATTGGCAATACCAGGTACACAACTGTAATTTTGGCATTTTGTAAGCTGAAATGAAGAACGGAATGTTAAATTTTTAATTTAGTTTTAATTTTTTTTGTATTGTATTTAGATTATTCATGTATTATTATTCTGTCAATCACTGTCATTTGGCATAATTAGACATGTTATAGCGATATATTAAATAACGCCTTAACCGGATTATTAGGAAATATATTCAAGACGGATTACTAATTAAAACTGTTTAATAATCAAAATAGAAGAAATAACGTAAAAAATGGCGTTATTGAATCAGTTTGGCAAAAATTGATTAATTCCTTATTCATAAGGTTTTTTGTCAACATTAAGTTAATCGGAATCATGTAGTTAATTTGTGTTGTACTCCTCGAGACTGTTGGGGATAACACTGTTGGGGAATTTTATCCCTTCAAATCGATGCTTCATTCTTCTGGAAGCTGCTGGGGATGATAATGGCTTTTTGCTTTTTCTAAACACAAGTGTCATCCATTTGTTCTGTCTGCTGGGGAACAACTTCCTCCATTGAAACTTATTATATTGGGGGCAACACTGGTTCAAAGACCACTTCCCTTGAGACTGGTGTTATCTTTATTCTTCCTCGAATGGGTACCTGATTTCCAGAAAATTTTCCAAATGAAAGAAAAATTTTCTGCCCCAGTTTGACAGTCTCCCTTATGGTATGTATTTCCGACATCGATGCCATTTCCTTTACCTGCTTCAAATCAAACAAAATTTGTTAGTTTAAAACGCGGCGGTTGGTTGTGATATTCCTACTGGGGATGGCTTTTCCCTTTTTCCTTTCTCCTTCCCTGCTCTGCGCTCCAACTTGTTGGGGATGATATTATTTGCTGGGAATGATCCCTTTCTGCTGGGGATATCCCTCTTCTTGTGTGGCACAGCTCGGAAACTGGCATTTCCCTGACCTTTTAGTCTCGCATGAATTTCCCAAATCATGCTCATTGCTCTCCCTGATTTGTCCACGGGCCTTGGACTTGAGGTTTAATAACCTTTGATTTCGGCAAGGATATCCCTCTTGACACTCGTCGATCCTTTTGTCAATTCCCTTTTGCTGGGGATATCTTTTTTGACATTGACCTCGCGCTTGTTCCTTGCTGACTATACCACTTGCATGTACTAGTCAGATCTTGTCTTGCATAATTAGAAAGCTGATGGCCTATTTTGAAGTCATTTCCCACTTGTTCTGACCAGACAGACTCTACTGAGGAATTTTCTATGAAAGGAAAAGATAAAAGGGAACAGAATAAAAGACAACGGAAAAAGATGACTCTTTAACAAAAGAAACTACAACTTTAATTAAAAGGGAGTAATTTTGGAAGGAGTAAGATAACATATCTACTTAGCAGAGTTATCCTCAGCAGTGTTATCCCCAGCGGATCATCGAGATGTAGAAGCATCCTCGACAGAGTTTCGGGCAACCCAGAGTGGGTAAGGAAGAAAAGGAAAAGTCATCCCCATCAAAATAATCCCCAGCAGTTTCGAGGGAAGACAACACAGGTAAGTAAATAATTCAGGAAGAAGGAAATGATTCACCTATAGGAGATGCATTTCCTCCTAAGTTTGTTTTTACCCATAGGAGAGACATTTCCTCCTAAGTTTAGTTTCACCCATAGGAGATGCATTTCATCCTAAGTTTAATTTTTACCCATAGGAGAGGCATTTTCTCCTAAGTTTAGTTTCACCCATAGGAGATGCATTTCTTCCTAAGTTTACTTTTACCCATAGGAGACGCATTTCCTCCTAAGTTTGTTTTAGTTTCACCCATAGGAGATACATTTCCTCCTAAGTTTGTTTTTACCCATAGGAGAGGCATTTCCTCCTAAGTTGATGTTGAACCAATATGAGAGGCATTTCCTCCTAAGTTTAGCTTCACCCATAGGAGATGCATTTCCTCCTAAGTTTGTTTTTACCCATAGGAGAGGCATTTCCTCCTAAGTTGTTGTTGAGATCAGGAGCCCGCCTAAAGAGAGGAATGATGCTTATTTTTAAAAGTTGTTTATTTGAAGTTGGGAGCCCGCCCAAATAACAGAGGAATACATTTCAGTCTTTACATTTCAAGTGTTGAAGTTGGGAGCCCGCCCATAGAACAGAGGCATACATTTCAGTATTAATTTTCAAGTGTTGAAGTTGGGAGCCCGCCCATAGAACAGAGGCATACATTTCAGTATTACATTTCAAGTGTTGAAGTTGGGAGCCCGCCCATAGAACAGAGGCATACATTTCAGTCTTTATATTTCAAGCATTGAAATTGGGAGCCCGCCCAGATAACAGAGGCATACATTTCAGTCTTTACATTTCAAGCATTAAAGTTGGGAGCCCGCCCAGATAATAGAGGCATACATTTCAGTCTTTACATTTCAAGCATTGAAGTTGGGAGCCCGCCCAGATAACAGAGGCATACATTTCAGTATTTACATTTCAAGCTTTGAAGTTGGGAGCCCGCCCAGATAACAGAGGCATACATTTCAGTCTTTACATTTCAAGCTTTGAAGTTGGGAGCCCGCCCAGATAACAGAGGCATACATTTCAGTCTTTACATTTCAAGCATTGAAGTTGGGAGCCCGCCCAAATAACAGAGGCATACTTTTCAGTCTTTTCATTTCAAGTGTTGAAGTTGGGAGCCCGCCCATAGAACAGAGGCATACATTTCAGTCTTTACATTTCAAGTGTTGAAGTTGGGAGCCCGCCCATAGAACAGAGGCATACATTTCAGTCTTTTCATTTCAAGTGTTGAAGTTGGGAGCCCGCCCATAGAACAGAGGCATACATTTCAGTTTTTTCATTTCAAGCGTTGAAGTTGGGAGCCCGCCCATATAACAAAGGAATACATTCAACATTAATTTTCAAGTATTGAAGTTGGGAGCCCGCCCATATAACAGAGGAATACATTCAACATTAAATTTCAAGTATTGAAGTTGGGAGCCCGCCCATAGAACAGAGGCATACATTTCAGTTTTTTCATTTCAAGCGTTGAAGTTGGGAGTCCGCCCATATAACAGAGGAATATATTCAGCATTAATTTTCAAGTATTGAAGTTGGGAGCCCGCCCATATAACAGAGGAACACATTCAACATTAATTTTCAAGTATTGAAGTTGGGAGCCCGCCCATACAACAGAGGAATCTATTTCAAGATCAAGTCAGAAGACAATAAAACAGAGGGTTTACAACAGGAATCCCCAGCAGGAAACAATAAAAATCCCCAGCACCGGGAAGCAGAAGGTTGCAACAAGAGGTCCCAGCACAAACTCAAGTGCATGTGTCAAAAAGAAGAAAAACACCGAAAAAAAATGCAAGCAGACAAGAAAGCAAGGCAACAAGAAAAATTACAGTCTAGCATAGCTTCTTGTTTTCTTTTAAGCACGGTGTAACAAGGAGATAGGTAAGCAGTGGTAATAGCATGCAACAACAGTAACATTGCAGTCCTACGGTAGTCCCAGCTACCAAAATTTCCCGAACTACATTGACCTGATTCCTGTTTAGCCCAGGATATGTAGGAAACCTCCTACTTATAAACGGGATTTGTTTATTTATTTCAGAGTCGCCACTTGGGAGATTTAGGGTGTCCCAAGTCACCAATTTTAATCCCGAATCGAGGAAAAGAATGACTCTGTATTACAGTCCGCGAACCAGAAATCCGGATAAGGAATTCTGTTAACCCGGGAGAAGGTGTTAGGCATTCCCGAGTTCCGTGGTTCTAGCACGGTCGCTCAACTGTTATATTTGGCTTGACTATCTGATATAATACGTATTATAAACTTATGTGCAAATTTAACTTTTAAAAACCGCTTTTATCATTATTTATTTTATACAAAATTGCAACGTCGTGAAAACGCATCTCGAGCCACGCCACAACCAGTGCACGCGTGATTTGTTGACGCATTTTGACTTCGTCAAGATCGTGATTTGGGTTACATAAATGTACACCCGTATTCAAGAAAATAACCTTATTAAATATGCGCCAAAATACTACGCGTTATGATATTATTAGGTAAGACCGTGAATTTTACTAAATCGCCCATCTTGAAATCTAGGTATTTTCTTATATAAAAAAATAAATAAATAAGATTGGAGGACTGCAATTTTTTGTATTATTTATATTTATTTATTTGTTAGCGAGATCCTCCCTTATTTTATGAATACCCTTTAATGACTATATCTTTATTATTACTAAGTTTGTCCATAATTATGAAGTCAATCTCTACATACTTAAAAATAACATATTAATTACTAATTCAAAACAAATATTAATGGAAAGTAATATTACTAAAATGATAATTACGAACAACATGGAATTGCCCAAAAAGTAAAAAAAAAAAACTAACTAATTATCCCATAGTTGGATTAAAACATATTGAAATTAATTATTTACAAATACTGAAAATTAAAAAAAAAATTTGATTACTAAACCATATTTCGACTGTCTTTTAATTGGAAAAAACTCCTTGTACCCTCGCGGGGCGGAAAAAGGAGGTGTGACACGGGGTACAATCACTATGACATCAATACCCATCCTGAGCCCGTGCTCATCCACCAGCTGCACAAGTCCATTCACTCCTCGTGGACATCAACTAAATGTGCGACAATATCTCCCTATCCAAAGTCATGTTATATCCTTCTTCATATCAAGCAACTTCTTTCTGTCATATCCCATCTCCCGCCGTATGATAGCCAATATTTCAAATTAAGCCCGTAGACCCAATCACCGTCCACTGAAATTCCCAAATCACCCCAAACTTTCCTTAAGGGGTGTAGTTATCCTGCCACCGAACCCATATGCTACTCTGCCACTCTCCCACTTTGGCCAAACCCTCTTCTTTAAGCAACCATTCGACTTCCGCTTTTTGCATCTAGCCTTCTAGAAATTTAACCACCGCCTGACACTTCCCACTTGTCCTTCCTCATCCTTTGCTGCCCAGCTGTTGCCTTGATTCTATCTCTATCTCTGTAACATTAGAACCAACAGATCATCACTAACTTTAAACTTTTCGAAGATCGTCTTTCTCGAGCCGTCAACATTAGAACCACCGATTCAGTCCTGAACCACCACACCTTGTGATCTCCGACAACCGCTTCTCACATATTATTTCACAATGTCCTGACCCAAAGGAAAATTGTAGAAGATCATAACACCGGCGAACTTAAACACATCCAATCAAGGACGACGATACCACGTCATAGATGAAAATTCCACTATACTTGAAAATACCAAGTCTCGTTACTCCATCAATCCAAATTTAGACATTCGTAGGCTAATTGATTTTCCTCCGCCGGAAATGAATTACTGAATCTCTGAATCACGCACTGAGTAGACCTCCTTTCAAGTCAGTCACTGCCCCAACACATAGGCAAGTATCCTACCATCACGTCAATACCATGCGATAACCAATCATGAGCAATCATAGAAATCTGCGCATAGCCTCAAAGCTCTCAGAAGTGCAACTACCGAGCTGAAATGACAGAATATCCTTCCGCAAGGCAACAACAATAGCCCAATCAACTATGCCGGGAGAAGCATCCCGCACCACATCTGTAGCACCAATAAAATTCTTCAATTCTTGATTTATAATAAGCGTTTCGCGTCGTATAAGATTTAATAGGAAGGAGATGAAGGCATAAGCCCTAAAGGAATCAAACCGCACGATGAGGAATCAAGAAGGAAAGTGCTCCTAACAGCCCTGTAGCCTCTCGAAGATAAGTACAGACGTCTCCGTACCGATCCACAAGACTCTACTAGACTTGCTCATGACTCATGAGACCTAAGGGAACCTAGTGCTCTGATACCATATTGTCACGACCCAAAATCCACTAAGGGTCGTGATGGCGTCGGACACTACTATCAGGCAAGCCAACACCAAATAACTAGTAATTTCTCGCTTTAATATTTTTGAAATCATTTCTTTTAAACATTTAAACAATAAATAATGGACTCCACAGAATAAATAATAATGTCTTTACAAAATTTATCTATTGAATAATCCCATGATCATCCCAGAACCCGGTGTCACAAGTGCATGAGCAATTTCTAGGAAAAATAAGATGTAATACTATAACTGTCCGGAATACAAATTGGACAGAAAGGAAAATACAATACAATACTCTAAAGAAGACTCTGCTGGCTGCGGGTCATCTCAAGAGGTACAACTCACCTAAGTCTCTGTATCAACCATGCCGTTGTGCCCGATTAGGCCACTAGACATACATGTGCATGTGCAATAAAAATGCACAACAAGTGTAGTATAAGTACAAAAAATAACGTGTACCAGTAAGTATCCCGCCTAACCTCGAAGAAGTAGTGAGGAGAGGTAGACTCAACACTTACCTAGTGGTCCAACAGTAATATATTAACAATGTGATAAATCATGGATTTTATAAGGCAGAGGTAAACTCATAAATCCTGAAACAGGTAAACAATTCCTTTCAAGATAGCAAATTTCCCAAGATTTATATGTCATCATTTTTATCAATTTATCTCAAGCCAGGGAAGGAAATAGCAACATCCATAAATCTCAAAGCAAGCAATACAAACATGCACAAATTATACCGAGGTTGTACATCTCGATCCAACATAATAATAAAATGTGCACTGCCAGAGCGTCGAAAGGCGCGAACCATAGATGCATCTATTACCTCGCTTGCGAATCATACATGCAACGCGGTCAAACATAAATAAACAATCACCCCGCTCGCGAATCATACCTGTGACGCGGGTGTTGATACCCAATTTTTTCCTATATATTTTCAATATACAGTATACTTTCAAAATAGTATATATATGCATATATAAGCATGTCCAAGGGTTTTTTCATTTTTTCCATAATTTTAAAGGTTTAAATTGATTTATTTTCTCCCTTTTTATCAATAAATCCCCAATAATTATTTCCAAAATTATTGTTTTGATAATCATCTATTGGATTTCTATATTTATGCCAAAATATGTCTAAGGTTTTACATATTATTTTTATAATTACATTTAGTATTTTTAAAGCTAAATCGCATAATCGCAATATTAGCCCTTTTAAGATTTAATTATGTTTTATATGCATAAAATTGGATCCTGTATTTTTTAATTGTTAATTATGTATTATAAATCATTTTAGCACTTTAAATTATTTTTCAAAAACTATTTACTATTTTTATAAATCAAATAGGGAAAAAGTGGCTATTTAAATATAGCCAATTTGACTTTTAATTGTAGCCAAAGTCAGGACCCCAATTCCCAGCCCAATTTCAATTAAAACCCGAACCACACCCTTTTTACCCATGCCCAAACTCGGAACCCCACCTACCTTCTCTAATCTCGACCGTTGATCTCCCAGATCAACGGTCCACATTGTTTCTTACCTTTTTTAACCCAACGACCCCCCAAAACCCTACCCCCATTTTTCATTTGAGCCGCCTTTGAATCCCTTTCCTCCTCAATTCTCTCCGAGACCTAAACCTAACCCTAGCCACCACCACCCAAACCAGCCCTAATCCTTTCGATCCTCACTCAATCCAAAGATTCCCATGGCTGTTTGAGACGTATACTTGTCTCCTACGTATCCTGGTTGCTCGTTTTTGTGATTTCATGGAAGGATCTCAAAGACATCTATTCCAGATGCGGTTCAACTTTTATCCATGGTCTTTCATGCCATTTCCCGGTCATCCATGGCTGTTCGAGTAGGATCCATGACTTTTCCGGCTAAAACCGGTAACGTTCTAAGGTTTTCTCATCTTCTCTGGGTTCTCTGAAACCCTAACTCTTGAGATTTTTTCATCTTTTCTTTAGATCTGTCTTAGATCTAGGTGTATCCATGAGTTTTTAACCAATTTGTTCACCTAGTCTGTACTATTTTCTGAAAAACCTAGCTATAAATCCTCCGATCTTTTAAGATTTGTGATGGATCTATGTTTTTTTTAAAAAGTTTTCACCTCTTTTCCTCAAAATATTTCTCCAATTTCAAACGATTTCTTCATTTCCAGACTAGGGTTTCCAAAAACCTTTTTGGAAAAACGATGTCTTTCTGATTTTAGCAATTACTTTGATTTTTAGCATGTTTAAACATCACTTGAGTCTTTCCTTTTTGCTCAATTCATTTTTGTCAAGAAACCCTAACACTTCTGGGTTCAATTCGAAGTTTGAGTCTGTTTGCGATGTGTTTGCATGACTATCATGAACATTCTAGGTTTAATGTATGTTCTATATGCTCTTGTGCTTCCTGCTCTAATTTGTTCTTAAGGTTTCTTTGATTTTGTCCAAACACATGTTATTTATCGTTTAATAGGTCTGACTATTTGTTTTATTGATTGTTCACATAATTTATGTTGATTTTGCGTAATCTCCTTAAACCTACATCTATGATTTTCTGTATTTTCCTTGTAATTTTGTACTGATTTTTCGAAATTGCTTCCTTATTTTTTTTGTTATACTTCCCTTAGTTAGTACTGATTCCCTGTGATTTTCCATATCATCCGTGATTTTTTGAACTGACTTTCAAAATTGAAATTGTGCTCTACCTTATTTATGTGCACAATATGTTTTTAGTATACTTTCCTTACTCGAAAATATTCCGGACTTAGTCCTTATTACATGCTACATGTTTTTACTACTCCTATTATGATAAAATCAGTTCTTTTCCTACTTGATACAACTTGTACTCGTTTGAACAATGACTCCTAATTGAAGGGAGTCCGGGTCTTTAATTGATTCTGATTCGTATTATTTCTATAATTATGCTAAATCAGTACTTATTACCTTATTTTCCTGCCTGTTCTCAAACTATAAATATTCTACCCTCTCTTTAGCATAAGGTACGAACAATTAGTTCAGAGCACACACACACATACTCAAACTCTCTTTTCTTTCTCTACTACTTGTGCTACTGCTTGTCTAGCCGGCTAAAAGCCAAAGCTAGACTGTGGAACTCTACTTGCTTTACTTTTCTGCACTTTGCTTCCTTAACTGGTATGTTCTTAGTTCAATTCTGAAACTCAACTCTATGTGCTCCATTATTTGTCAATCCATGTCTTATTCTGCATTGACCTAATGACTTATGTTGTTTAATTATACTTCTTGTTTACTGCTTTACTCAGCATGCTTAAGTTCTGCCCTCTCTTGTTCAAATATAATCAGCATGTCTACTTGAGTTCCTGTTTATGTCTCTCAACTAGTATGTCCCCCAATGTACTTTATTAACACTACGTCATGAATAATTATGTGTAATAGACCCCTGCATGACTACTCCCATACCCTGTCCTTATGTCTTATTACAATTCTAAGCATGATCCCCTTGTTAACTCTCTGAAGTAATTGTTTGTATTCTAAAGGCCAATCAGTCCCTACTTGTTCTTTGCACTTGCTGGTCTATATGCATCTCTTCTCAGCCATGTTTATGTGTTTCTGATTTGGGCCCTCTGTGTCCCTAACCCCTACTTTCCTGTTTGTAACTTTTGAAACTGTACTATTCTTTGAACTTGTTTTTTTGTGTATGACGGCTTGTTCGAAGTTATTGTTGCTCCTATTACCTTCGTCTTTTCAAAATTGTTCTGCTCTTTTGCAAACTTATTTCAAACATGTTGTTTCAAAACTGTTTTCCAATTCAACCTTCTTTTAAATCTATGTCAAGCACTCCTACTCTACTCCTAGACTACTAGGTTTTGCCCCTTTTGTGTGAGCCTTGCCTTGGGACCCTAGAGCTCCCTCTGAACTTGGACACATAAAATTTGGCCTTTCCACACTGCACTTACTCTATCTTAGTTATGAAATCTAGGTGTGAGCACTGCCTAGGATCCCTTGAGGTTCTTAAGGAACTCTGACACACCCGGATATGGGAAAGACTATGGAACCATCTTGGCATTTGGGGTGATTGATTATATAACTCAGGGAGGAGGTCCTAATCAGGCTTCCTATAATGTAACTACTTATTTTTCACCTCTACTTGTGTAATTCATTCACATGGTCTGTAATAATTTGTAAACAAGTATAGGGGTGGCTAGTGAAAAGGGATGGGGTAAATATGCATGCTATAGTTGTTAATGGGGTAGAAAACATATTGTTAGGTTTATATTCCTAATTGCGCAATAGAAATCATGCTTAGGGTTCATACATGCATTAGAAATCATGCTCTTAGGTCCTATGTTTCCTGCTTTAGCATCTCATCTGTTACTAATCCATGTTTTATGTCTATCACTTAGAAATTCTGCTCCTAAGACGATAACAACATTGGCGTAAAAGTTGATACTCTTGTACTTTCAGAAGTCTTAGTTCAATAAGTCTGCAATTCTTGAGTGCATTTAGAAATCATGCCTTAGGAATTCTATTTTTTTAACAATCCTGCCATTTTCATGTGTATATTAGATATCATGTTCTAGGATCCTATTTGCATTAAGACGCCTAGTTAGTTACTGATTCATGAACAAGTAATAAAGTATTAATTTCACGTTGTGATGTTTTTCTAAAAAAAAACTGGTAATAATCTCTACATTCATATCAATTAGAATAACATGCTCTTAAGGTAAAATAATTTCCACACTGTTTTAATAATTCTGAATAATTGTTGCATACTATTTTACACCTAGGCAAGCCTTAGGTAATAATTTAAATAAAATCAGAACTGCCTTTGTTTAACTGTCAGCATGTTAAAATCAGTAGGCAAGCCTGATTCAGACTTCTTTTCTGAGTCATGTAATAAATCTAATTCTGCTGAAATCACTTAGATACCATGCTTTTGAATTCTGAATTCGTCCTTATCTGGGTATGAGTCATGTTGTCTATGTGCATTACCTGTGGGGGTATACTTGAACCTTTCGTTTGTCTTCCATGCACCCCTTAATTGAAGTCCTACTTGTTATTGTATGTCGCCTTAGTATTTTGCCTTTAAACCTGAGGGTCTGCCTAGAACCTCCTTCTTATAGGATAGGAGTCCCAAATTCCTCCGGGAATAATAGGAAGGGACGGGTAACAGCATGCAATAGAGGTCGAGACCAACCATCACTTTAATTACCTTTACGGGGCGAGAAATGGTAGATATAGATATGATGACTGGTGCGCTAATACCACGTGCAGCCCATCTTTGAGGAGTGTTATACCGGGTATTACATTGATGTGATCCATATTATAAACAAACCTAGGACACCCCTCTTTACATTCATAAGCCTGCTTAGATTGTATTTATTTTCAAAATTTTGCTTTTCACTAATTGTTTTCAAACACCTGTGTATTTAAATTTAAATCTCCTACTATTCGAGCCATACTTGTACAAATTCACAAAAAACTGTCTGGCCGGGAACCATACTAGTGGATCCTGAGGGGTGCCTAACACCTTCCCCTTAGGATAATTTTAAGCCTTTACCCTATCTCTGGTTACCAAACGTAGTTATAAATAAACCCTATAGGTGCCCTAACACACCTTAAAATCATTAGGTGGCGACTCTTCATAATCGCAAACCCCCTTTCCCAAAAGGAGTGAGTTATCCCCTACCAAAATGTCATAAACCCGATTTTCTTAGAAGGAAAAAGGGGGCGCGACAGCATGGCGACTCTGCTGGGGATATTTAGGCTTTTACCATTTCATATCGTTTTTGTAAATTTGTACCCCTCTCCTATGTGCAATTATTTGTTTAATTCCTTTAAGCATTTAATTTCTTTTTCAAAAGCAAAACTGACCTATCTTTCTTGTTTCCTTCCTTTACTGTTGCTTTAAATTATAAAACTGCTATATTTATTACTTTCTTAACGTGTAAATACATGTCAACATGCTTTTAATTATTGCATAATTTTGCTCAACATCATACTCCACTCGTGCCAAACAAATAATATAGCAACGCTTGATGAGTGGTTGTGCCCTTCCTATATCATTAGCCCCCTAAATTCGGAAAGGTTTATTTGTGGTAAAACTAGTCGATCAACGGTGCAGTCGACAGTTCCGTGCCTTCCCCCTTGAGTTGTCCCCTCAAGGGTACTAGTCTAAAACCCCATAGAAACCTTACTCTGTTTAGACTATGCATGCATCATGGTCAAACCTAGCTGGATCAGTTATGTTGTCCATATAATGATCCTTTAAGATAGATTTGTCCTAAAGTCCACTGAGTCTCCCTAAACCCAAACGGACATCATCACGTTATGTGAATTTATTTGGAGAACTAAATGCTTCATGCTAATTTTTGATACTAAATAGTCGAGTCTGGTGGGTGTAAGGGCCTAACCTTGTTTGTCTTGCAGAAATATGAGGCACGAAATCCCCAGATTCGGTTTGGTCACCAATATCCACTCAAGATTACTAAGTTGGTGGAAAGATTTACATTCTAGTGACAAAATCCTAGTCAGAAAATATCTGGGTAATCTTCCATCCCTCCTGGAGATTCAGCCTAACAACATGATAATAGAAGCTGCTACCTTATTTTGGGATTGTGAAAGGGCTGTGTTTCGCTTTGGGGACATCGAAATGACACCTTTGCTAGAGGAGATAGGAGGACTGGTTGGTCTAGTATGGGAAACTCCGAGTTTGCTAATGCCTGAGAACCGTACAGGCAATGGTTTCCTTAAAATGATAGGTCTGAAGAAGAACACAAAATTGGTATGCATGAAGGTATCGTACATCCCTTTTGACTACCTGTATGAAAGGTACGGTCATAGCAAATCCTACCGTACCTACCCTGACAAGTTTGCCATCACGTCCTTAGGACACATCCATCGTAGGGTTTTTGTCTTCATGTTGCTTCCTGGGTCTGATCGTATTTCTAATGAATGGAGGGGATTGGTGGACAGACATTCAACATTGTACCCATGATCATCGCAGACATATACCGAGCCTAATGGAGGGGATTGGTGGACAGACATTCAACATTGTACCCATGATCATCGCAGACATATACCGAGCCTTAGAGAAATGTCAACGAGGAGCGAGACACTTCGAAGGCTGCAATCTACTACTTCAGCTTTGGCTCATGGAACATCTCCAAAAGGGTGAATACCAACAAAAAATTCAGCGAAAGGTCTGGGATGACCACACCGCTTTCCACCATCAAAAGCGAATGAATTACATCCCTGACATGTTCGCTCAGCCTAAGAATGTTAAAGGATGGGTTGAGCTCTTTGATAATTTGACTTAAGAACAGGTTTAATGGATGTTCGAGTGGTTTCCGATAGAGGAGCTCATCGCCCGATCCAGAGATGCACCTTTCTTGATACTGATTGGTCTAAGAGGAACATACCCTTATGTCCCTCTTCGAGTTATGAGGCAAGCAGGTAGGAAGCAAGTCATAGCCAGGGTCGACAAGATGAGCCATTTCCGAGCTGACTTCCAAAATGATGATAGTCCATACAAGTGCCAAGCCCAACACCTATGGCACAACAAGATCGTAATGGGGAAAGACACCATCGAGCCAGACAGATATCATGCCGATTGTACTTCTTTTTATTCAGGTTGGTTGGAAGACAATTGGGATGGTCTGGGCCAACCAGGGTTCGTTCGAGGTCACAAAATTATAGACGAAAAGGCCGAGGCGCAAGTCAAGTACAACCAGCTGCGCAAAAGGATCTGTGAATGCGAGAGAGAACACTGCGAGATACAAGAATCCAACCAGAAGCTGATTGAGGAATGGAAAGACATGGCTATCAGTGCCAACAAAAAGCTAGGATACTTGGAGCGATGCATAGTAGAACTGGAAGGGAAATTTCTCAAGAGGATTGAAGACTGTCAAAAGGCTTAAGGGACTGAAGGCGGACATCTAGCCAGAGCATACCTGTTGCTGGGACTTCGTGAATTGGGGAAGCTGTTCGAAGGAGCCAGATATGCCGAGTCTGGGGAAGGTCCTTCTGGGACCAAGTAGATAGGAGTTTACCTTTTTCTCTTTATGGATGTAATAAGGCCAATAGCCATTAGTGACTTTTATTTCTTGTTTATTTAGTGTCATTTTGGGATTCATTTATTTCTATCAATAAAATGAGGCATTTAGAATTCTAAGTTCTCCAAATCAATTTGTCGCTAGGCCTACCTCGGGCGCAAAGAGGTTCCCAAATTAGGACACGCTTTACATTCAAGCACTATGTGTTTAAATATTGCAATACCTTTTATAATCCTCACTAATTTGGTTACCTTTTGTTTTTATTTTTGTTTTTATTATTCCCCTCCCCAAAGGTTAGTTCGTGCACTCTGGCATCATCATCTTATTTTACAAGATCTAAGGGCCCTCCACCCACTCCTCCTCTAAGTCCTATTAAAGGCAAGATGGAAGACTTAAACAACATCAGAAAGGAGAACACGGCTGAACGGGTAGAGGCCACTGATGGCCAGGGTATTCGGGTTCCTAACGAGAATGTGTCACAACTTGAACATAAACTGTTGAAATTCCAGGAAGAACTCGATCAGGTTCGAAATTTGGCAAACCTGTCATTCTCCCTCAGCACCCCAGATATCAACTTCCCCGATACTCAAAACCCTACACCTCCTCAAAATATCCCAAAACAACAGAATCATCCCGCTCCTAACCATCACATTGCTCCACCAAAGAACCGATGTAACACCTTCCATACCCTAAACAACACTCCACTACTCATCCCAGAACCTCAAAACACCACAAATGACCATTTCCACACCTATACACCAGGCCACCATAACACTCTTATCTACGTGGAGACCATGCCACACTCTACCCAACCTATTGCATGCACACCTGAGTTCGATAAAAAGGATCTGCTTATTAGGAACTTGGCCGAGAAACTTAAGAAATTGACCAGCCGGATTCAGGGCATTGAGGGAAGCAAAGGAATCGAGGGACTGAACTATGAGGACCTTTGCATACAGCCTGATGTCGAACTGCCTGAGGAGTACAAACCTCCTAAGTTTGAAATGTTTGATGGTACGGGTGATCTAGGGGTCCATCTGAGGACATATTGCGACAAAATAGTTGGAGTAGGGAAAGATCCGCATGAAGCTGTTCATGAGAAGTTTGAAAGGAGATGCATTATCCTGGTACATCAGCCAAAATACCAAGAAGTGGTCAAGCTGGGTAGGCATGGCATCTAACTTTATGGATAGATTCAAGTTTAATACAGAGAATGCACCAAACGTGTTCTATATCCATGATTTGAAGAAGAAGCCCACAGAGACGTTTCGCGAGTATGCTACTCGCTGGAGGTCCGAAACTGCTAAGGTCAGACCCACCTTAGAAGAGGAGCAAATGAACAAGTTCTTTATTCGGGCTCAGGACCCACAGTACTATGAACGACTGATTATGATTGAGAACCACAAGTTCTCCGGCATTATTAAAGTGGGTGAAAGAATTGAAGAAGGTATTAAAAGTGGTATGGTTACAAACTTTGAAGCCTTGCAAGCTACAAATAAGGCTTTACAGTTCGGTGGTGTGTCCAAGAAAAGGGACATATGGGCCGTGATGGTTGCACAGAGGACCAAATCTCCCCTCAAATACCAAACTTACCCAACACCTCCACTCACATACCAGCCAACCCCAAATTACCAAGCATCCCACCCTCTTACCAAGCTCCGCCACCAACTTATCAATCATCTCCACCTCCTACATACCAACCTACTTCACCCAGATACTCCCAACCCGCTCATGTCTACCAAACTTATAATGCTCAACCCTCCCATTATCAATCACCCCCTGCATGCCAAAACATTCCTAGACCTCAACCTAATTTTGATCGCAAACCTCTAAAATAATATACAGCCATCGCTGAACCCATCGACCAGTTGTATGAAAGACTCAAAGCTGCTGGTTATGTCACCCCCATCCCTGCTTCAACCCCTGAGAATCCTTCTTAGTGGGTTAACCCAAACAAATCCTATGCATACCACTACAGCATGAAAGGGCATACCATCGTTGAGTATCGCTCCTTAAAAGACAAGATACAGTCTTTGATTGATAACAAGATCATTGTGGAAAAGGAGCCTGCTCCAAACGTCCACAACAACCCTCTGCCAGACCATAAGGGTGGAGGTATCCACATGATTGAAGTAGAAGATGACTGGGATCCCAAGGGGTCAATCGGGTTGATCGTAGAAGGTGATGACCCAAAAAAACCAACAATTACTCTCAATATAATCATAGTCCAGATCCAACCATCTAAGGACGGTGAGGTGAATATGTCTGTACCTCTTGAGTTTGAAGCAGCACCATCCGCAAAGACACCGATATCAATTGAGGTTGAATTTGCGTCTCTGGCAAATGCACCTGCACCATTTGAGGTTGCAGTCTTGCCACCCAAGGCACATGTTCCATTCAAAGTGAGGATAGCCGTGCCGATCCCAGTGGCGATGTCTACCATGCCATCATTCTATACAAATACTGTACCCTGGGACTATACAACCGAGGCGAGAAGGAAGGGCAAGGTCAGGATTGAAGAAACTATCCCAGCACAGGGTATGACAAGAACTGGTGGAGTCTATACCTCTAAACATCTGGCTGAATCCAGCAAACAGGCCTCCAATTGGCCGCCCCTCATTGAGACAGGTCCGGACGACCTTTGGAGGAAATACAGGCCAAGGAATATTCGGTCATCGACCAGTTAAACAAGACACCATCACAAATATCCATTCTCTCTTTGCTGCAAAATTCTGAGATGCACAAGAATGCTTTGTTTAATGTGCTAAATAAAGCGTACGTACCAAGTAACATCACTAGCGGGGAAGTGGCTAATATGGTAGGACAAGTTATGGAAAGCCACAAGATCACCTTTCCTGAGGACGAGCTGCCGCCTGAAGGGCTGGGGCACAACAAAGCACTGCACATCACCGTGCAATGCGAAGACTATTTCATCACCAGAATCCTGATCGATAGAGGTTCCAATCTTCACATTTGTCCGCTAATAACACTCAAGAAGTTGGGTAAAGGGCTGCATGAGATAAAGGATGGAGCAATCAATGTGAAAGCCTTCGATGGTTCTCAGAGGTCCACCATTGGTGAGATCAGTCTATGCTTGCAGATGGGACCAACCTGGTTCGAGGTCGATTTCCAGGTAATAGATGTACCAGCGTCTTACAACTTGCCATTGGGACGGCTATGGATTCATGCTGCTGGGGTCGTAGCATCAATGCTGCATCAGGCAGTAAAGTTCGAATAGAATCACCAGGAAGTGATCATTCATGGCGACGGTAGCAACCCTATATATAGTTGCCAGACCATTCTGGCGATCGATGGAAGAAGGAAGCTACGCAGAGAAACTTACCATCACCTTGAGCGGGTCAATGCTATCGACAAAGATAAATGGTGGGATAGCAAAGTCAAGAGTATACTAAGTTGGAGTGGGTATGAACTTGGCAAAGGCCTCGGCAAGAACCTCCAAGGAATATCTAAACCCATAAAACTCAAGAAATATGGCACTACCTTCGGTTTGGGATATGAATACACCTGGGAAGAATTCAATAATTGGTCGCCACCATGGCACGGTCCTTACTATCCGCTAGAGAAGCCAATACCGCATCTGGAGTAGACCTTCTAATAGGCCGACGTTATTTATGGGTCAGATGAAGAAGAAGCACTTGCAGCAGTGAAGAACTTGTTTCTAGAGGACAGTGATATGGATTGTTACGTTATTCTCGAGGAGGAGGGGGAGGGAGGCCCTTCAATACAGGCTATGAGCAGAGGGGAACATCTTAAGAATTGGACCCTCAGGACAACCAAAGCCCGACGAGCCTTGGGGTAGCAAGGCTAAAACAAGCATTACTCACTGTTTTATTTACTAAATGATTTCCTTTTTGCATTCTTCAAATCCCGCAATAAGCTCTTCAATGTTCAAAATAGTTATTCAAGTTTATCAAAAGCATTCTTGACTTTTCTTATGAATTAATATTTATTTCTTCCTTTTCTCTTCTTGCTTTACCAATACAACATTACTATTACTTGTCTTGATGAACCAATGACTGTGACATGCAATGAGACAACGCAACAAACAGATATTGATTCAGAGGAAGATGACATACCTGACGAGGTTGTCAAAGAAGTTGAGAATTTTGAGAACAGACCTAAGTCCAACCTAGACGAGACCGAAATTGTCAACCTGGAGATGCAGAAAAAGTCAAGAAAACACGAATCAACATTCACCTATCGCCATCAGAAAAGAAAGAATATACAGAATTTCTAAAAGAGTATGAAGACATATTTGCCTGGTCATATGATGACATGACTGGCCTAAGTACGTCCATTGTGGCTCACAAACTGCCAATCGATCCAATGTGTCCACCGGTACAGCAAAAGCTCAGAAAGTTCAAGCCTGATATGAGTTTGAAAATCAAGGAAGAAGTCAACAAGCAGATCAAAGCTAAGGTTCTCAGGGTAATAGAATACTCGACATGGTTAGCCAACATTTTGCCAGTACCAAAGAAGGATGGGAAGGTCAGAGTCTGTGTCGACTACCGAGATCTCAACCGGGCCAGTCCGAAAGATGACTTCCCTTTGCCAAATATACACATCCTGATTGACAATTGTGCCAAGCATGGGCTGAAGTCATTCGTAGATTGCTTCGCTGGTTATCATCAAATCTGGATGGATGAGGAAGATGCTGAGAAAACGGCTTTCATTATGCCATAGGGAGTATACTGTTACAAGATGATGCCATTCTGCCTGAAAAATGTAGGGGCCACCTATATGAGGGCCATGACTACCATCTTCCATGATATGATACACAAGGAGATAGAGGTATATGTGGATGATGTTATTATCAAATCCTAGAAGACCACTGACCACATGGAAGATCTGAGGAAGTTCTTCAATAGACTGCGAAGATACAACGTGAAACTAAACCCCACAAAGTGCACATTTGGGGTTCCTGCTAGGAAATTGCTTGGGTTTATTGTGAGTCGTCGAGGAGTAGAACTGGATCCATTGAAAGTCAAAGCTATTCAGAAACTACCACCGCCAAAGAACAAGCAGGATGTGATGAGTTTCTTGGGAAGGCTTAACTATATTAGCCAATTCATAGCATAGTCTACAGTTATCTGTGAGCCAATCTTTAAGAGGTTGAAGAAGGACGCCGCCACCAAATGGACTGATGACTGCCAAAAGGCCTTCGACAACATCAAGGAGTACATGTCAACACTACCAGTCTTAGTCCCGCCTAAGCCAGGTAGACCTTTATTACTCTACCTCGCAGTGTTGGATGGGGCTTTCAGTTGCGTTCTGGGGCAGCATGATGAAACGGGGATTAAGGAACAAACCATCTATTATCTTAGTAAGAAGTTCACCCCATACGAGGCCCGATATTCTCTATCGGAACACACCTATTGTGCTTTGACTTGGGTAGCGCAGAAGCTGAGACATTACTTCTGCGCCTATACTACATATCTCATATCAAGGATGGATCTTTTGAAGTACATCTTTCAGAAGCCCATGCCCACCGGCAAGCTAGCCAAGTGGCAAATCCTGTTGAGTGAGTTCGACATTGTTTACGTAACTTAAAAAGCAGTCAAGGGACAAGCACTGGCAGACCACCTTGCTGAAAACCCCCTGGATGGAGGATACGAACCCCTGAAAATGTATTTTCCTGATGAAAAGGTATAATTTATAGGAGAAGACATTACAGAATCCTATGACAGTTGGAAAATGTTCTTCGATGGAGCAGCAAACTTCAAAGTAGTTGGCATAGGAGCAGTCCTAATATCAGAAACCGGTTAGCATTATCCGATGTCTGCCAAACTCAGGTTCCTCTGCACCAACAATATGGCCGAGTATGAAGCCTGCATCTTTGGACTCAAAATGGCCATTGACATGAACGTTCAAGAGCTGCTAGTGATTGAAGATTCAGACTTACTTATACATCAGGTACGAGGAGAATGGATGACCAAGAACTCCAAGATACTCCCTTATTTACATCACGTACAGGAATTGAGAAAGATGTTTACGAAGATAGAATTTTAGCATGTTCCCAGAATCCAGAATGAGTTTGCCGATGCATTGGCTACCCTATCATCTATGATACAACATCCACACAAGAATTTCATCGATCCCATTCCGATGAAAATCCATAATCAGCCAGCTTACTATGCCCAAGAAGAAGCAGACAGAAAGCCTTGGTTTCATGATATCAAGGAATATTTGGCAAAAGGAGAGCACCTAAAGTTTGCAAATCCTACTCAGAAACGCACACTTCGGAGATTGTCCAACAACTTCTTTCACAGTGGAGGAATCCTGTATAGGAGGACTCCCGATTTAGGATTATTAAGATGTGTCGACGCAAAGGAAGCATCCAGGCTACTAGAGGAGATTCATACTGGGACCTGCGATCCAAATATGAACGGTTTTGTCTTAGCAAAAAAGATACTACGGGCTGGTTACTTTTAGATGACTATGGAAATAGACTGCATCCAGTATGTCCAGAAATGTCACCGTTGTCAGATACATGCAGACATGATAAAGGTACCTCCAAGCGAGCTTAACACAACAAGCTCACCGTGGTCGTTCGCATCCTGGGGGATGGACGTTATTGGACCAATCGAGCATGCTGCTTCCAACGGACACAGGTTTATCCTGGTAGCCATCAACTATTTCACCAAATGGGTTGAAGCAGCATCTTACAGAGCAGTGACTAAGAAAGTCGTGGCAGACTTTGTCCGCGACCGCATTGTTTGTCGATTCGGAATTCTAGAGTCAATCATTACTTATAATGGCTCCAACCGCAACAACGACTTGATGAAAGCTATGTGTGAAACCTTCAAAATCAAACACAAGAATTCCACAGCCTACGGGCCTTAGATGAACGGAGCTGTAGAGGCCTCTAACAAGAATATCAAGAAGATATTAAGGAAAATGATAGAGAAGCATAAACAGTGGCACGATAAGTTATCATTTGCTCTACTGTGGTATCGTACCACAGTCCTCACATCAACAGGGGCAACCCCATATATGCTGGTTTACGGTACAGAGGTTGTCATTCCCACTGAAGTAGAAATTCCTTCCCTAAGGATCATACAAGAAGTTGAGCTCGACGACGCAGAGTGGGTAAAGAGTCATTATAAGCAACTAGCCCTTGTAGATGGAAAGAGAATGAATGCAGTCTGCCATGGTCAACTCTATCAGAACAGAATGTCCAAAGCCTTCAATAAAAGAGTCAAGCCAAGACAGTTCACACCAGGGCAGCTGGTGTTAAAGAAAATTTTTCCTCATCAAGATGAAGCCAAAGGGAAGTTCTCTCCCAACTGGCAGGGTCCATACATGGTTCACAGGGTTTTTACAGGAGGAGCCCTCATACTTGCAGAAATGGACAGAGAAGTCTGGCCAAAGCAGATTAATTCAGATGTAGTCAAGCGTTACTATGTGTAATCTTTATGATTTCCTTATATGATGTAAACTGAACTACGCCCGACCTGATTCCCGTTTAAGAGGGGATATGTAGGCAGCCCTATGGGTTCGGTCTCAATTTAATAGAATTTCATCCCCCCCCCCGACAATTAGAAACTAGGGCAGAATTTTAAGGAGGACCCTCAAAATTCCGAAGTAATTTCAGCCAATCGCCACACGAGCAACAGTTAGAAACGTCAACCCATCACACTGGGGCAGAATTTTGAGGAGGACCCTCAAAATTCCGTAGCAGGAGAGGTTGCAATGTTCTGAAATGCGTCACAGTCATCGGTTCATCTAAAAGTTATTTTTTAATTATACACTTATGTCATATTTTTACAAAATCATGCATGATTATTATTGAAACTACTTTGTTTAGCAACACTACCCCAATGATATAGACGGTATCACCAGATCAAAGTCGAACGAGTCAAGCAAAGCCAGTAGGGATACGAACTAACCTCCCCCGTACAAAACTCATGATTTTTCTTTGGATGTAGGTACTAGGATTGCGAACTCATTAAACATACTATATGCCCATGGGAAAAACTTTCTTCAAAATATGACTCTCAGAATCGTTGCACTTTCTAACATTTGCTATCAGCACACACAAGTAATGCTCCGCAGTCACAATGATCCCAGTAATCACAATGCCATAATCTTCTATCAGCTAAGAAAACTCTACTATCATTTGTTATTTTATTTCTTGCATAAGGCTACCATTCTGCCTTCCGAGACTAAACGCTATCTCCATCTGCATTCTTGCATAAGGCTACCATTCTGCCTTCCGAGGTTAAGCTCTACCTCAATCCGCATCTGCATTGCATAAGGCTACTATTCTGCCTTCCAATTTGTATAAGGCTACCATTTTGCCTTCCGATACTAAACGCTGTCTCAATCTCCATCTGCATTGCATAAGGCTACTATTATGCCTTCCAACTTGCATAATGCTACTATTCTGCCTTCTGAGACTAAACATTGTCTCCATCTGCATTTGCATTGTATAACGCTACTATTCTGCCTTCCAACTTGCATAAGGCTATCATTCTGCCTTCCGAAGCTAAGCTCTGCCTCCCATTTTCTTCGAAACTCAGCATTATCCCAAATCACTATTTATCTCGCTTCTCTTACGGGCTAAGCTCTGCCCTTCAATTCGCAAGACTAAGCTCTGTCTTGTCTGCATCCTACTACTGCATCCTTCATGGGCTGAAATATCGCCAACTCATCCAAAGGCATCATCGTTCGGAGGCACCATCTTCATAGCCCGAGAACACCATGTCATGGCCTGAGGATCTCTTTCAATCTTTTGCATATCATTATTCAAAGGCGTCATGGTTCGGAGGCACCATCCTCATAGCCCGAGAACATCATTTCATGGACTGTGAATCCCTTATCATATGCTTCATGGCCTAGAACATCATGGTCTAAGGACATCATCCTCATTGTCGGAAAACAACACTCATGGTCCAACGAGAATTTGCATCATGTTAAAATTTATGAACAGTATACGCTTGTATTGTTTCTAATTACAGGTAAACCGACGAGCAACGGCTATCCCAGTAGGAGCGATCCCGCTGCAGTTCCCTCAGCCAGTCTCCTAAGCATTCCAATAAATTGCCCATTCACTCCCAAGCCCTAGATATTGTGTCCGTTCTTGAAATAACTTCATCGGCATACTCTGCAGGTGAATCCTGAACTACATACGACCTGATTCCTGTAAAACCAGGGATATGTAAGCAACTCAGAAGCCAGGGTGCAGCCTAAATCTTCTCAAACCGTTTTGCTCGGTCAAAATTGGCCATCATATCTTTACCCGACAACTCTTTCATCCTTCCCGGATAAAGAGGGGCAGTTGTTGATACCCAATTTTTCCCTATATATTTTCAATATGCAGTATACTTTCAAAATAGCATATTTATATGCATATATAAGCATGTCCAAGGGTTTTATCATTTTTTCCATAATTTTAAAGGTTTAAATTGATTTATTTTCTCCTTTTTTATCATAAAATCCCCAATAATTATTTCCAAAATTATTATTTTGATAATTCATCTATTGGATTTCTATATTTAAACCAAAATATGGCTAAGGTAATTTTTTACATATTTTTTTATAATTACATTTAGTATTTTTAAAGCTAAATTGCATAATCGCAATATTAGCCCTTTTAAGATTTAATTATGTTTTATACGCATAAAATTAGATCCTGTATTTTTAAATTGTTAAGTATGTATTATAAATCATTTTAGCACTTTAAATTATTTTTCAAAAACTATTTACTATTTTTATAAATCAAATAGGGAAAAAGTGGCTATTTAAAATATAGCCAAATTGACTTTCAATTGTAGCCCAAGTCAAGACCCCAATTCCCAGCCCAATTTCAATTAAAACCCGACCTACACTCTTTTTATCCATGCCCAAACTCGAAACCCCACCTACCCTCTCTAATCTTGACCGTTGACCTCCCAGATCAACGGTCCACGTTGTTTTTTACCTTTTTTAAGCCAACGACCCCCAAAATCCTACCCTTATTTTTCATTTGAGCCGCTTTGAATCTCTTTCCTCCCCAATTCTCTTTGATACCTAAACCAAACCCTAGCCGCCACCACCTAAACCAGCCCTAATCCTTTCGATCATCACTCAATCCATGGATTCCCATGGCTGTTTGAGACGTATACTTGTCTCATACATATCCTGGTTACTCGTTTTTGTGATTTCATGGAAGGATCTCGAAGAGATCTATTCTAGATCCGTCCAACTTTTATCCATGGTCTTTCATGCCATTTCCCGGCCATTCATGGTGGTTCGAGTAGGATCCATGACTTTTCCGGCTAAAACCGGCAACCTTCTAAGGTTTTCTCATCTTCTCTGGGTTCTCTCAAACCCTAACTCTTGAGATTTTTTCATCTTTTCTTTAGATTTGTCTAAGATCTAGGTGTATCCATGAGTTTTTAACCAATTTTTCCCCGTCTCTGCTATTTTCTAAAAAACCTAGCTATAAATCCTCCGATCTTTTTAGATCTGTGATGGATCTATGGTTTTTTTAAAGGTTTTCACCTGTGTTCCTCAAAATATTTCTACGATTTCAAACGAATTCTTCATTTTCCAGACTAGGGTTTCCAAAACCCTTTTTGCAAAAATGATGTCTTTCTGATTTTAGCAATTACTTTGATTTTTAGCATGTTTAAACATCACCTGAGTCTTTCCTTTTTGCTCGATTCATTTTTGTCAAGAAACCCTAACACTCCTGGGTTCAATTCAAAGTTTGAGTCTGTTTGCAATGTGTTTGCATGACTATCATGAACATTCTAGGTTTCATGTGTGTTCTATATGCTCTTGTGCTTCCTGTTCTAATTTGTTCTTAAGGTTTCTTTGATTTTGTCCAAACACATGTTATTTATCGTTTAATAGGTCCGACTATTTGTTTTATTGATTGTTCACATAATTTATGCTGATTTTGTGTAATTTCCTTAAACCTACATCTATGATTTTGTGTATTTTCCTTGTAATTCTGTACTGATTTTTCGAAATTGCTTCCTTATTTTTTTGTGATACTTTCCTTAGTTAGTGCTGATTCCCTGTGATTTTTCATGTCATCCGTGATTCTTTGAACTAACTTTCAAAATTAAAATTGTGCTCTACCTTATTTATGTGCACAATATGCTGTTAGTATACTTTCCTTACTTGAAAATATTTTGTACTTAGTCCTTATTACATGCTACATGCTTTTACTACTCCTATTATGATAAAATCAGTTCTTTTCCTACTTGATACAACTTGTACCCGTTTGAACTATGACTCCCTAATTGAAGGGAGTCTGGGTCTTTAATTGATTCTGATTCATATTATTTCTATAATTATGCTAAGTCAGTACTTATTACTTTATTTTCCTACTTGTTCTCAAACTATAAATACTTTACCCTCTCTTTAGCATAAGGCACGAACAATTAGTTCAGAACACACACATACACACTCAAACTCTCTTTTCTTTCTCTACTACTTGTGCTACTGCTTGTCTAGCCGGTTGAAAGCCAAAGCTAGACTATGGAACTCTACTTGCTTTACTTTGCTTCTTTAACTGGTATGTTCCTAGTTCAATTCTGAAACTCAACTCTATCTGCTCCATTGTTTGTCAATCCCTGTCTTTTTCTGCACTGACCTAATGGCTCATGTTGTTTAATTGCACTTCTTATTCACTGCTTTACTCAGCATGCTTAAGTTCTGCCCTCTCTTGTTCAAATGTAATCAACATGTCTAGTTGAGTTCCCGTTTATGTCTCTCAACAAGTATGTCCCCGAGTGTACTTGATTAACACTAAGTTATGACTAATTATGTGTAATAGACCCCTAAATGACTACTCCCAATCCTGTCCCTATGTCTTATTACAATTCTAAGCATGATTACCTTGTTAACTCTCTGAAGTAATTATTTGTGTTCTAAAGGCCAATCAGTCCCTACTTGTTCTTTGCACTTGCTGGTCTATATGCATCTCTTCTCAGCCATGTTTATGTGTTTCTGATTTAGGCCCTCTGTGTACCCAACCCCTACTTCCCTGTTTGTGACTTCTGAAACTGTACTATTCTTTGAACTTGTTTTGTGTGTGTGCTGACTTGTTCTAAGTTATTGTTGCTCTTATTCCCTTCTCCTTTTCAAAACTGTTTTGCTGTTTTGCAAACTTATTTCAAACATACTGTTTCAAAACTGTTTTCCAATTCAACCTTCTTTAAATCTTTGTCAAGCACTCCTACTCTACTCCTAGACTACTAGGTTCTGCCCCTTTTGTGTGAGCCTTGCCTTGGGACCCTTGAGATCCCTCTGAACTTGGGCACATAAAAGGTGGCCTTTCCACACTGCACTTACTCTGTCTTGGTTATGAAATCTAGGTGTGAGCACTGCCCGGGATCCCTTGAGGTCCTTAGGGAACTCTGACACACTCGGATATGGGAAAGACTATGGAACCATCTTGGCATTTGGGGTGATTGATTACATAACTCAAGGAGGAGGTCCTAATCAGGCTTCCTATAGTGTAACTTCTTGTTTTTCACTTCTGCTTGTGCAATTCATTCATATGGTCTGTAATAATTTGCAAACAAGTATAGGGGTGGCTAGTGAAAAGGGATGGGGTAAATATGCATGCTATAGTTGTTAATGGGGTAGAAAACATGTTGTTAGGTTTATATTCCTAATTGCGCAATAGAAATCATGCTTAGGTTTCATACATGCATTAGAAATCATGCTCTTAGGTCCTATGTTTCCTGCTTCAGCATCTCATCCGTTACTAATCCATATTTTATATCTATCACTTAGAAATTCTACTCCTAAGAGGATAACAACATTGGCATAAAAGCTGATACTATTGTACTTTCAGAAGTCTTACTTCAATAAGTCTGCAATTCTTGAGTGCATTTAGAAATCATGCCTTAGGGATTCTGTTTTTTAACAATCCTGCCATTTGCATGTGTATATTAAATATCATGTTCTAGGATCCTATTTGCATTAAGACACCTAGTTAATTACTGATTCATGAACAGGTAATAAAATATTAATTTCACGTTGTGATGTTTTTCTGAATAAAACTGGTAATAATCTCTGCATTCGTATCAATTAGAACAACATGCTCTTAAGGTAAAATAATTTCCAAACTATTTTAATAATTCTGAATAACTGCTGTATACTATTTTACACCTAGGCAAGCCCTAGATATTAACTTAAATAAAATCAGAACTGCCTTTGTTTAACTATCAGCATGTTAAAATCAGTAGGCAAGTCTGATTCATACTTCTTTTCTGAGTCATGTAATAAATCTAATTCTGTTGAAATTACTTAGATACCATGCTTTAGAATTCTGAATTTAGACCTTATTTGTGTAAGAGTCATGCGGTCTATGTGCATTACCTGTGGAGGTATACTTGAGCCTTTTGTTTGTCTTCCATGCTCCCCTTAATTGAAGTCCTACTTGTTATTGTATGTCGCCTTAGTATTTTGCCTTTAAACCTGAGGGTCTGCCTAGAACCTCCTTCTTATAGGATAGGAGTCCCAAATTCCTCCGGGACTAATAGGAAAGGACGGATAACAACATGCAATAGGGCTCGAGACTAACCCTCGCTTTAATTACCTTCACGGGGCGGAAAAGAGTACATATGGATATGATGACCGATGCGCTAATACCACGTGTAGCCCCTCTTTGAGGAGTGTCATACTGGGCATTGCATTGATGTGATCCATATTATAAACAAACCTAGGAAACCCCTCTTTACATTAATAAGCCTGCTTAGATTGTAATTCTTTTCAAAATTTCGCTTTTCACTAATTGTTTTCAAACACCTGTGTATTTAAATTTAAATCCCCTACTATTCGAGCCATACTTGTACAAATTCACAAAAAACTGTCTGGCCGGGAACCACACTAGTGGATCCTGAGGGGTGCCTAACACCTTCCCCTTAGGATAATTTCAAGCCCTTACCCTATCTTTGGTTACCAAACGTAGTTATAAATAAACCTTATAGGTGCCCTAACACACCTTAAAATCATTAGGTGGCGACTCTTCAAAACCGCAAACCCCCTTTCCCAAAAGGAGTGAGTTGTCCCATACCAAAATGTCATAAACCCGATTTCCTCGAAAGGAAAAAGGGGGCGCGACAGCGCGCACACATAGATACACACATTCAAACATTCAATCAAGAACTTATCAGAGAATATTTATCCAAAGAAAAGTCAATTACCTTTTTTACGATTTAAGAAAATGATGTTTAACCTTTTTTAAATTCATTTACTAATTCGATATGATTTAAGCAATTTAAATTGTCAATAAGGTTACAAGTATTTCAGGTATAGCATGCTTTTGGGCCCTAGACTGCTCGGACTTAAACATAATAGTAGCTACGCACGGACTCTCGTCACCTCATGCGTACGTAGCCATAACAAATAATAGCACGTAACCAATTATTTTACCTATGGGGCCAATTCCCTCTTACAAGGTTAGAAAGGAGACTTACCTCGTTCGAAGTTCCAACCGGCATTCCACGCCGTTCCGAAGGCTCAAGTCAATGCACAACGCTCCAAAACTAGCCAATAATTATGCAAACCTATTAATTTATGCTAAATTACTCATAATAATCCAATTCATAAGAATTCCTAACCCCGATCGAACAATTGACAAAATCGTCCTCGGGCTACGTGCCCGGATTCCAAAAATTTTCGAAGATAAAGTTTGCCCACAACCTCACGAACTCAAATATATAATGTACTCTCAATTTCATGTTCAAAATCGTGGTCATAATCCAATAATACCAAATTTCTAGGTTTTCCTCAAAATCCCGAATTTCTACTAATTTTCATGCTTTAATCCGTATCTAAATCATGTATTTAACTTATAATGAGTGGGAACAACTTACCTTGAGATACTTGAAGAATATCTCCCCTTGAAGCTCTCCAAAATCGCTCAAACCAAATGAAAAATGGGAGAAAGATGGCCAATTCCCGTTTATAAAAACCCTCACTGCCCCAGCGACTTTCCGCACCTGCGGCTCCACGGCTGCATCTGCGCTTCCACTTCAGCGGCTTCCTCTTCCGCACCTGCAGCTCTTCCCGCTTATGCGGCAACTGGTATCGCCCTTGCGCCATCGCAGGTGCGTAAATATTTCCGCTTTTGCGATTTCTCAGCGGATTGGCACCTTCCACTTCTGCGATCCATCTCCCGAACCTGGGGGCTCGTACTTGCGGCCCTCCTCACGTAGGTGCGGTTACACTAGGTGCCCAACTTCTTCAGCTCTTCCTCAACTCCAAATTTCAATCTGTTAACCATACGGAATCCACCCTAGACCCCCGGACCCCTTCCAATCACACCAACCAGTCCCATAACACAATGCGGACCTGCTCGAGGCCTCAAATAACATCAAGTAACGCTTAAACCATGAATAGCCCTCCAATCCAAGCTTAATGAACTTTAGAATTTCCAACTTCAACATTCGATGTCGAAACCCATCAATTCTCGTCCGATTGATCTTAAATTTCGCACACAAGTCATATTTGACATTACAGACCTACTCCAACTTCCAAAATCAGAATCCGACCCCGATATCAAAAAGTCCACCTCCGGTCAAATTTCTCAAAAACCCTCAAATTCCTAACTTTAGCCAAATGACTCCAAAATGACCTACGGACCTCTGAATTTACTTCTGATCGCACTCCCGACACCAAAATCACCATACGGAGCCATTCCTAGACTCGCAATCCCAAACGGACATTGATAACACTGAAATGCACTTCAACCCAAACTTATGAAATTCTTCCAATCCTAACTTCCACAATAGGTGCTGAAACACTCCTGGGTCTTCCAAAACCCGATCCGGACATACTCCCAAGTCCGAAATTATCATACGAACATGTTGGAACCTTCAAATCCCGATTCTGAGGTCGTTTACTCAAAAATCTAATCTTAGTCAATCCTTCCAACTTAAAGCTTCTGAAATGAGAATTCCCTTTCCAAATCAACTCCGAACTTCCCGGAATTCAATTCCGACTATGGATACAAGTCATAATACCTGAAGTGAAACTGCTCATGGCCTCAAACTGTCGAACGACGCACTAGAGCTCAAAACGACCGGTTGGACCGTTACAGTTAATTGGCTGACCTAACGGGTGGGGTTAGGTGCAATCACGACCTATGGATTTTAGGTCGTGACATTCCTAATACATGTTATTACTACTATATTCAGTTTATTTTATTGGTTGTATTCACTGTATTTCTATTTGTATTCAATGTATTTTACTACATTTTACTATATTTTAAAATTAAATATATTCACTGTTTATATTATGTTCTATTTTAATGTTTGTATTCAGTGTATTTCAATGTTTGTATCTTGTATTCATGCATACTATATGTACAATATGCATGAATATAGGTTTACTCATGTATTAAAAAATACAAATCTTTAAAATACATAAATACAAGCAAAAAAATATATTTATATAAAAATACAATGTGTTTGAGTGAATTTGTACAAAAAATGATGTATTTGTATCATTGTATGTGACTAAATAGCAAAAACGAGAAGAAAGTTCGTCGGAGATGGCGTTTTCCGGCCAAGAAGAAAAGAAAGTTCGTCGGGTCCGTACAACAAATTTATGATAAGAGTTCATCATATTGCTCCTTTCAGTTCGAAAAATTCACTCTTTTTTGTTTCCTGCCTGCCTTCTACTCTATTCTAATGTCTCGTCGACCATCAATACTATGGCGTGTATCTTGAGTTGCTCGAAGAGAGAGAGATTCTTCTTTCTCGTCGGCCATCAATACTAGGGCTTGAGTTGCTCGAAGAGAGAGAAAGAATAAGAATTAGGAGAGAGAATCGAAGAGAGAGATTCTTCAAAAGAATAAGAAATAGGAGAGAGAATCGAAGAGAGAGATTCTTCTTTCTCTTCGGCCATCGGTACTAGGGCTTGAGTTGCTCGAAGAGAGAGAAAAGGAAGAGAGAGAGGAAGAAGAAAAAATGTGAGAGAGAATCTTGTGTTAATTGAAAGAAAGAGAGAGGAAAAACATAAATAGCGTATTTCATGCCTCAATAGTAGTATATATTATAAATACCTATTTTGCTATAAAATATAAAAGGTAACTATAAAAAATAATATTTTAAATAATTTTGGTTTATAATAAATAGAGTGTATACTTTTGCTATAGTAGGTAAAATTTCCTATATATTTTTGTTAGTTTAATATATGTTACCTGGGCGTTCATGCGTCGCTTGGTGGTTGCACTACAGCCCATGCCTGGCGCACCCAGGAAAAATGCCCCTCTAAAAGAGTATCATAGAATTAAAATGTTCTCCTATTATTAACAAGTTGTCATATATTTCTTTTGAACAACTAATTTATATCACTTTAACAACATGAAAACTTAATGATATGTATTAGCTTTATCATCAATAGACTCAAATATGCATTAGAATTGCAGACATTCGAATTTACTGAGGAGGGTCAAAAATGCTTGTCACATGTTAAATGTTGAAAACATTTGTGCTGAAAAGCATTTAACTAATAAATAAGAAATAATACATGTCACGAATTTTCTATCAGAAGTTTGTAATTATCACTAAGAATTGTGTGAGATGGATATAGTCTTTTCATCATTAACATATGAAGGTTACGGTTTCGAATAAAGGGAATAAAAGGTTTTTGGTAAGAAACCTTTTTCTTTTAATAGATCTTACACAATATGAATAAGCGATACTAGACACCGAATGAAAAATAAAAAGAAATTATAATTTGTGACCGATAACAATTTCATACTAAAATTACAATAATCTAGCTTCATACTTCTAAAGTTGGCTGCAGTACTCACGAAACAATCATTGATTCTTGCAGGTTGTTAATACTCCAGCTGAGGGCGCCGAGGATCATCCATAATTTTAGGGAAGGAAACATAGTAGCCCACAAGCTAGCGAAGGAAGCACTGAAGAAAGGGACTGAGTTCCAACTCCTGAATAGCCCACCCTCTTATGTAATAAATAATCTAGCTTCGGATAGGGCTTCTTGTGTTTATTTTGTAAAAATTATGGCTGTTACTGTTTGTGCTCAACTAGCCGAGTGGGGTAATTTGAACGTCCTTGAGACGTGCTACTTTGAAGGTGATGTAATAGACAATAACCAGTAGTATTAATATATTATCTTCCTATTAATCAAAAAAAAAAAAAAACTTGGGATATGGATGTATTCATTTCTGGACATATAACCTCCCCAATATTTATAATGTAGACATAACCTTCTCAAACTAATGACTTTAATGCATATTACTCCTTAAAACCAAATCCTGGGAAACGTTTATCGTATAGTTGATTTGAAAAATAGAACTAATAACATCAAAATGTGGTGAATGGATAGAATCCTTCCATCTTTAACCAAAAGTATCGCTTCAAGCCTTGAAAATAAAAATAAAAAATACTAGTGAAGCACGTCTCCCTTTTATGCGGCGCAAATTCAAATTAATTGCGGCCTCGATATAAATATTGTAACTGAGTGAAAAACCAAAAAGAAAAAAAAATTTAAAGCTAATTGTTATCCTTTTGGTTGGCAGACAATCACTTTATGCCTCCTAGTTGTCTTTTGCTTATTCATGGTCTTCAAAAGAGTTACAGATTTAATGTCATATGTTTTAATTATTATTACAATGTTTTGTTAGATTTGACCAATGTAAAAAGAATAATAATTTGAGCATTCAATTCTTATTTTTCAGGCAACAAATGCAGTAATTCAAGATATTTATGAACTACACCTATAATAATTTTGAATCATACATGCACTTAGACGTTTTCTATTAAGTAGTGTATAGGTCTAAATTTGGTAACCACAACAACGAATTAGAAAGACAAAAGACGGGGTCGACCATAACATAATGACTGGAGGTCGTCCTCATAAAGGCAGATGCTAGAAGCGAGCAGCCAAGATAGGACAGTAACAGTAACTTAAATTCAGAAGGAAGCCTAAAGAATATTCCTTTGGATATTCTTTATGTTGTACTTTTTAGAGTTTTTTGGGGAATGTCCCTTATAAATAGGAAAAGATAGGGAAGAAAGGGGGATTTGCCTTTTTGAGAATGAAGAAATATTGTAAAGTTGAGAAAAGAATATACGAAAGAGTTGTCTTATTCATTTTATTCAAGCACATGTTGTTCAACCTTTATTCATAAATCTCAAGGTCCCACACACATATTGACTGCTTACTTTTCCACGTCGTTAGAGAAAGGAAGTACCCAGTCACACAATCATTGGGTGACAATTCCTTTACACTATAACCCTCGTCATTTCTTGCATTTATTACATATATATGGTTTCACATATTTTGTCAATCATAACATATTAAGCTCACTATTTAACGCTCCTAAACTCTACTTGTTATACAAGAATTTTGTTTTATTTGGTCTAGGATTTATTAAGTTCAACTGAGATTCACCTCATTAACTTATTATTAATTGGTTTAGCATTTATTTGCTCAAACAATTTGGCGTCGTCTGTGGGGAGGTTTTAGTTGAAATTATAGTTCTTTCTAGATCATAAAAAAAATCCATCTATTCCACGTTTGCACAAACTAACGATGGAAGGAAAAGGAGATGCGAGACTGAAAGCGATAGCAAACGTCACTACCAACATTTTGAACACCATCAATGAAGATAGCACGGGAGACGACGAGAATGTGACACCAAACGCTACGCCCAGGCGAAGTATTTCACCTCCCCCCACAAAAGCGTGACGGTTTCACGCGAAAGTGGAGCCTCCGCATCCACAGCTGAAGAAGCACCACCAGTAGTGAAGAAACTACTAGAAGAGTGGTTGACAAGCACTCTAAACAATATACTCGACAGAACTGCTCGAATGGAGAACGGAAACACCGTGCAAGTAGATATCGTAACAACTACTGGCGAGCAGCCCCTTCCCCAAACAGGTAACACTTACTCCACTGTGGATGCAGGTAACGATGCACTCGTAGCTGTCCTAAAAAAATGGAAGAAATAGAAAATAAAAACAAAGCGCTCCGCGACCAGATGAAAGAACACCAAGAAAGGGTTGACAAGATACCAGGCGCCCCAAAGTTACTACCAAAACGAGACGTTGGTCGATTCATCGAACAACTGTATAGCGAAGAAGCGACTCCACACGCTATTCCCAAAACCTTCAAAATGCCACCGTACCTGAAGATATACGACGGTACTACAGACCCAGAAGATTATATCATACACTATGCTACAACTGTGAAGGGAAATGATCTTTCGAAGGAGAAAGTACCATCGGTATACTGAAAAAGTTCGGCAAAACCCTAACAGGGGGAGCCCTAACCTGGTATTCACAACTGCCAGGCGCAGTCAATAGCAACGTTCGAGGAAATGGCTGACAATTTTGTCACCGCCCATGCAGGGGCTAAGAAGGAGGAAGCTAGGGTGAATGACATATTCGCCATTAAGCAATCGCCTGGTGAAGGACTCAGGGACTTCCTCGCACGGTTTAACAGGGTGAGAATGAGCCTACCAAATGTATTAGAAGGGATGGCGGTAGCAGCCTTCCAGAACGGATTGAGCAGGAACGGGTCGAGAGCAACAGAAAACTATTAAGTAGGCTCATGAAATACCCTCCCACCACTTGGAAAGAAATCCACAATGCCTACTGCACCGAGGTAAGATCCGAAGAGGACGACCTTAATGGTCCGATCCAACGGTTGACGTCATTTCAAGCAGAATTAAGAAAATATCATTGTAGCGATGGTCAAAGGGATCATCCCGGCCCCCGTCTCAGCCAAGAAAGACATCAGCCCTATTTCAGAACAGCCGTCCCACCACCTCCTCGACATACATAAGGGCCTCCCAGGCCGCACCTAGGGACTCAACGAAATTAAAGAGGTATGCCTCCACTCTTATCCGCTCACAACTTTTGTGTTTCCCCTTCAGAAATAGTGTACGCACTAGAGAAGCTCGGATGAAGGTGAAATGTCCACAAAAGATGAAGTCCGACCCAAATACTCGAAAGTTAAACGTCCTCTGTGAATTTCACTAGGATCGGGTCCCAAAATCGAGGATTGCATAAGTCTGCGACAAGAGGTAGTGAGAATGTTAAACCAAGGACACTTGAGGGAACTGATGAGCGATCATGGATGAGCCAACTTTGCCCGCGGTTGCAAACCACACCAGGGACCTCCAAAGCCACCCTCTCCCGCTCGCACCATCCAAATGATCATCGGTGGAAGCTATGAAGCAACGATCAACCATGTGAAGTTCACCACTATGCATAAACTGAAATGGTCGATCACCCACGAACGGTACGACGACTTCGGAGACACTATCATCTTCGATAAGCACGATACTGACGGTTTGACTTTCCTTTATTTCAATGATCTTGTTATTACTTTACATATTTTAGACATTGATGTAAGAAGAATAATGGTAGACAACGGAAGCGGCGCGTATATTATCCACCCTCGAGTCCTCACACAAATGAAACTCGAGGACAAGATAATACTGCATTACATAACACTAACAGGTTGTAACAATGCAGTTGAGCAAACCTATGGGGAGATAACGCTACCCGTTCTGGCCAGGGGCGTCACCCTGGAAACACCTTTCCATGTCATGAACCAAGACACGGCTTACAATGCCATCATAGGGCGACCATGGATACACGCCATGAGGGCCATCCCATCGAGCCTCAATCAAGTAATCAAGTTCCCTACTCCATGGGGAATATTCAGTATCCGGGGTAAATAACGCACCGCCCAAGAATACTATCGTATTGCCCAGGATTGCACATACACCCAACAGATGAAGGGAACGGATGCAGAGGCATAAAAATTACCGCAGTCGGGGACCGGGCTCGACGTACAAACAAACGTCATCAGGGACCCCGACATCGTAGAACCAACTAAATCAACGGTAAAAGATCTCGATCCCATCCAATTGAACAATAGCGACAACAACAAAAAGGCTTACATCGGGCATAAACTCTCAGAACTAGGTAAATTTCTCAAGTTTTTAATTGACAACGTCGATCTGTTTGCTTTCTCCCATGCAGATATGCCGGGTATCCCAAAAGATGTGGCTATGCATAAGTTGAACGTCGACCTACTCTATCCGCCAGTACGACAACTAAGAAGGAAATTCAACGCTGCAATCAACGAGTCCGTAAGTGACGAAGTGGATAAGCTCCTCGCCAATGGTTCCATCCGAGAATCAAAATACCCCAATGGCTCGCCAACGTGGTCACGGTAAAAAAAAATGGGAAATGGCGGATGTGAGTAGATTTCACAGGCCTAAACCAGGCGTGCCCAAAAGACTCCTTCCCATTGCCGCACATCGACTAGCTCATTGACGCAGTAGTAGGACACGAATTGCTAAGCTTCTTGGCTGCCTACTCGGGTTACAACCAACTCCTTATGGAGGAAGAGGACCAAGAGAAAACTACTTTTATCACTCATCAGGGAACGTACTACTATAGAGTCATGCCATTCGGGTTGAAGTATGCGGGGGAAACGTACCAAAGGTTGCTCACCAAGAAGTTCAAAGGTCAACTCGGTAAAATAATGGAAGTTTACATCGACGATATGTTGGTTAAATCAAAAAGAAAAGAAGACCACATCGATCAGTTGAAAGAAGCCTTCGGTATACTGAGGTGGTACGACATGAAACTAAACCCCCGAAAATGCACCTTCGGCGTAACCTCGGGCAAATTTCTCAGTTTCTTGGCATCACAAAGAGGCATCGAGGTTGATCCAAATCAAATCAAAGCCATTGAAGGGATACCTAAGGTGTTGACTAGCAAGAAACAGGTGCAAAAACTGTCAGGCCATATAGCCGCTCTGTCAAGATTCATCTCGCGGTCATCCGACAGATGCCACAAATTCTTCAACATGCTGCAAAAAGACAACGGGCTCCAGTGGAACTCAGAATGCATCGATGCCTTAAAAGAACTAAAAGCGTACCTATCCTTACCCCCACTACTTGCCAAAGAAGAGCCCGGCAAGCGCCTCCTAGTATATTTGGCCGTCTCAAAAATCGCGGTAAGTGCATTGCTGGTCCGTGAGAATAAAGGTATGCAATCCTCAATTTATTATATTAGCAAAACCCTGGTCGACGCCGAAACGAGGTACCCCCACCTCGAAAAATTGTCCTTAGCATTGGTTATAGCTTTATGAAAGCTTAGACCCTATTTTCAGTGCTACCCTATATTGGTAGTGACGACCTTCCCCCTACGGAGAATCCTACATAAACCCGAATTATCGGAAAGATCGGTCAAGTGGGCCATAGAACAGAGAGAGCATGATATAACTTATCAGCCGCGAATGGCGACAAAATCGCAGGTACTCGTTGACTTCCGATTTTAGTGCCAAAATAATGCCCAAGGTCGAGCAGGAAGCTTCTAATACTTCCTTTGGGAAACCCGACCTTTGGGTCCTTTACACTGATGGCGCATCCAACGCATCGAGGTCTATATTGGGACTCGTACTCGAGGTCCCAACAGGGGAAATTACTCGCCAATCCATAGATTTCCCCTAAATGATTAACAGTGAGGCCGAGTATGAGGCCATAATTGCAGGGTTAAAGCTAACTCTCAAATATGGAGCACGACGAGTCATCCTTAGATGCGACTCACAACTCGTCATCAACCAAGTTACAGGGACTTTCCAAATCAAAGAGCAAAGGCTATAAAAGTACCAGGCAGAAATTCACAAACTACTACCAGAATTCGATGAATGCCGACTCGACCAGATACCCTAAGCTCAAAACATCGAGGAGGATGGCCTCGCCAAACTAGCATTCGCCACCAAAAATATCATTAAAGAAAATGTGGTCACCTTCCTCCACTCATCAATAGACCAACTCGAGGTACATTCCATAAATTTGACTTGGGACTAGCAAAACCACATCATGACATATTTGCAGGAGGGAACACTCCCACAAGACAAAAAGGAAGCCAAAAAGCTTTGAATGCAGGCGGCCAGGTACAACCTCATAAATCACGACCTGTATAAGAGAATGTTCGGGGGCCCCTTGGCAAAATGCCCAGGGTCGAGTAAAATAATGCGTGTGCTCAAAGAAGTACACGAGGGTCACTATGGTGCCCATACAGGCAACCAATCCCTCGTTAGATGCCTTATTCAGGTAGGGTATTACTAACCTACTTTGTAAAAGGAAGCCGCAAATTATGTCAAGAGGTGCGAGCAGTGCAAAAAGTACGCGCCTATGATACATCAAGCGAGCGAACTCCTCCACTCTGTCACTTAGCCATGGCCGTTCATCAAATAGGGAATGGACATCGTCGGATCCCTCCAACGGGGCAAGGTAAGACACGTTTCCTTTTAGTTTTAATTAACTACTTTTCTAAATGGGTGGATGTAGGTGCGTTCACCCAAATACACGAACAAGAAGTCATCACATTCATATGAAAAAACATCATATGGCTCTTCGGCATCCCCAAAGAAATCAGTTGCGATAATGGGCCCTAGTTCACCGGGAAAAAGACGACCAAGTTCTTCGAAAAATGGCGCATCAAGCGAATACTCTCCATTCCATATCATCCCATTGGCAACGGTCAAGCCGAAACCTCCAATAAAACAATATTGAATATCTTAAAGAAAAAGCTTGAGGATGCTAAAGGGCTATGGACGGAGTTGCTACTAGAGGAATTATGGGCCTACAACACCACGCCAAAAACGAGCACAGGCGAAATGCCATATTCATTAGTCTATGGGACTAATGCCATGATACCTGTCGAGGTCGGAGAGCCTAGCCTGAGATACTCCAATGAAAGCGGACCAAACAACGATGAGACTAGAAAACAAGACCCCGACGAGGCAGAATAATGAAGAGACATGGCTTATGTAAGAATGGTAGCCTAAAAATAACAAGCAGAAAGGTACTACAACAACGAAAGCCAAAATACGACCACTCAAAGTCGGAGACTATTGATCGAGGCCAACCCTGTACTATTACAAAGTAGCAAGAGAGGTCGAAACAACTTTTACCCGAGAAGGTCGAGATTGATTTCCACGGGGAGCTAGAGATTGGAGTTGAGTTTCTATCTAAATTGGAGTTGCGTTATTGTTCCTAATTGCACTTCTAAACATTGTTGGTTTTGATTTTACTTCTAATTTTATACTACTAAGATGCTAAATTAGGCTAAGTAAAGCTAGGATTAAACTATTGGAAGTTGTTCAAATAGATAAAAGGCACTAGGGTAGTAACTTGCTCCTAGGTGGCTAATTGACGGATTCTTGAGTCTAAGGCTAGATTTTCATATTTGGGGAGTATGATATAACCATTACACGATTCTACTTACTCTATACCTCTCGGTAGTTCAAGTGATTTTGCCCGAATTGACTTTCTCAAGACCAATTGGGTATGCTAATTTGTGCAAGCACTTGAGGTTCAAGTCAGGTATTATTATCTCTAGGTTTAACCCTTTAATTGGGGATACCAATCTCTTGAATACGCCCAAATTCCTTGTTATACCAATTTCATAGACTTAGAATCTCTTTCTCAAGAAGAGCCAAAGTCAACTAGGCATAAACTAGTGTTTGCAACCACTAATTCAACATTAAAACCCTAAATTGGTTCAAGTATCAAACACCCATAAACAATCAAGCATTAAAACACAAGACCCATTAAGTACTCACACTAGGGTTGAGCCACAACCCTAGCTAATGGGTTTAGCTACTCATGATTATAGAAGAAAACAAAAAAATAGATGAAGAAAAGCCCATAATAATTAATTACTAGATAAAACTTGAAGATTCAATGATGAAACTAAGCTAAAATTACTCAAAATGGTAAATAAGAACTGTTCACGAGGGCAACTTCTGTCCAAAATACAACTGATGACCTAAAATGAGAAAAGAAACTATTTATACTAGGCTGAAAATTCTGGATAAAAATACCCCTGCGAGGCTAGTGCGGACCGCACAAAATCGAGTGCGACCGCACTAAGGCTCTTGGATGACTAATCTGCTCTTTGAAGTTGGCCATTGCGGACCGCACAAAATGGACCGCGGCAGCAGTGTCTTCCATTGCGGTCCGCACAAAATGGACTACTGACCGCATTGGCCATCATCCTCTATCTTGGCAACTCTTTGATTTTGAGCTCTGCGGACCGCACAAAGTCGAGTGCGACCGCAATGAAATTGATGCTGCCCACACAAAATACTTTGCGGCCGCATTTCTTGGTTTTCTGAAATGCCTGCTCTCTGAACTTCATCTTTACGGATCGCACAGAATGGTATGCGGCCGACTGAGCTTGGCCTTGGTCTTGGTACTTGTGCATGTTTCACTCCTTTTTGAGCTGGTTTTTAACAAATTATCACCTTGTTGATCAAACCCTGCAATCAAGTACAACATGTGAGCCTTTGGGACTATTTTGTATACATTTCTAATCAAAACTTAAGCAAGAAGGAGTGTAAAATGCATCATAATCCCTAGTTATCAACTATGTTCTCAAGGCCAAAATACAAGCGACCAAAGACCTGAAAGAAGGCAAACTAGGAACCAATTGGGACGGGCCGTACAAAATCATAGCGGCAGCAAGCAAAGGAGCATTCCAACTAGAAACAATGGAAGGAAAACTACTACAAAACAACTTGAATGTCACCCACCTCAAATACTTCAACTTCTAAAAAAGGACGCCCATCAAGTCGTACTCTTTTTCCTTCACCCGAGTTTATTCCAATTGGGTTTTCTCGGGGAGGTTTTTAACGAGGCGACGAGGGGGACGTCTCGAAGTTCAGTGTATAATTCATCGCCCTGCCTACTTATAACCTCTCCAGGACGAACGATGAAGGGACTAGATATATGGAAACTTCTCCAATATATGTATGAAACAGACATGTATAGTACTCTAGTGAATGGAATAAAGCAGCATTTTGTACTCCTCCAAGATATTCTCCAACGAAGTGAAATAAAGCAACATTTTACTCTCTATCAGTTTTTTGGCATCTAACATTCGACCTCGCTTGAATTACAATGGGTTAACATTTCGACCTTAACTCGAAATAACACCCCTACGGATAAAGGCCATCGCAAAAAGAAAATATTCGACCTCGCTCGAATTACAATGGGTTAATATTTCGACCTTAACTCAAAATAACACCCCTACAGCCAAAGGCCATCGCCAAAAGAAAACATTTGACCTCACTCGAATTACAACGGGTTAACATTTCGACCTTAACTCGATATAACACCCCTACGGCCAAAGGCCATCGCCAAAAGAAAACATTCAACCTCGCTCGAATTACAACAGGTTAACATTTTGACCTTAACTCGAAATAATACCCCTACGGCCAAAGGCCATCGCCAAAAGAAAACATTCAACCTCGCTCGAATAACTTAATATTCGACCTCACTCGAATTACTTAACATTCGACCTCGCTCTAATCACGTAACATTCGACCTCACTCGAATTACGTAATTTTCGACCTTGATCGAATCACTTAATATTCGACCTCGCTTGAATTACTTAACATTCGACCTCGCTCGAATCACATAACATTTGACCTCGCTCAAATCACGCAACATTCGACCTTGCTCGAATTATGTAACATTCTTCCTCAATCGAATTACTTAACATTCGACCTCCGTCGAATCACGTAACATTCGACCTTGCTCGAATTACTTAACTTTCGACCTCGCTTGAATTACTTAACATTCGACCTTGTTCGATTTACCAAGATCTACAATCGACTACGCCAAAACATTATACACAAGCGGCGAAAAAACTGGCGACCCCTTTACAGCAAATAAATAATAATTTGGAAGTACACAACAACAAGGTAATCATTTCATAACAACTGTTGTATTACAAAATCTTTTTACAAAGGCTCGAAGATGCCATCACAAAAATAACAAAGCAAAACAAAATAAATATAACAGCCCTACGCCGCGTCATCCCTCGCGGCATACTCCTCATTATACCAAGAATCGGAGGTGTGCTTGTCCGCATCATCATCATCAACATCATCCCCGCCAGGCGTACCGGGATCATAACCGCATGCTTCACGGGATGCACGTGCTTTAACACAAACACCCTCGAGTTCTACCTCAGAAACCTTCCCATTAGCCTGCAGGGACTTATAAACGTTAAACTGCCTAGACATGGACCCACATCTCATACAACTCCTGCGGCACGACGGGATCAACTGAGGTATGAGATGTGGAGGGTTGTGACTGTCGTTGCACCTCCTCCGCCTTCAAAGCAATAACATGTTCGTTCAATACGGACAAATCCACCTCCAGATCTTGGATCCGTTCCTCTAACCTCGCTACCTTGAGCGCCGACGTCTCCATCTTATTGTCCTGCTCAAATCTACAAACACAAAGTGCGTCTTCTAGAGCCGCTACCTTAGATATGGCAGCCACCCTGCTCTTTTTAGCATGAGCCAATTCATCAGCCTTAATGCTCAATTCACCCTTCAGATCGACATCATCTACCTCTCTTTGCCAAAGCTTAGCAGTCAGGGCGGCCACCCACTCCTGAAGGTCGGCGTTCTCGGCCATCACCCCTTGCTCACCTCGAGCTCATTCTCCTTGGCCTTAAGAGCTGCCTCAAGTTCACTGCATCAGCCAATGGCCTTTATCAGCTCATCATCCTGCTCTTTCAGCTCTTCAACTTTCTGCGCCAACTCTTCCTCTTTCTGCTTAAGCCCGTCGTGAAACAGCTGAAAATCAATATCTTGAGTAAAGACATCGGCCAACGAGCGGTGCTTGGTGCGTTACTCTTTGTACTTGGAGGACACCTTCCCAATAATGGTTGTCCTTCATTCATCCCTCTGGCCGTGCTCGATCTCCATAATGAGAGTCTAACATACATAGGAAAGAAAGTCAGCTTAAGTAAATTACGTATGCAAAGCAAATCCTAAAAATGAGAGCACTTACTCGCAAAGCCATGCCGGAAATACTCCGCGAAAGCTCCGCATCACTCATCGCCTGGAGCGCTGTGTTCCTAGAAGCGGTGCACAAGGGAGCAAATGCAGACACTGCCTGCTCAGAGTTCTCAAAAAGATCGTAACCCACGGGGATGATTATGTGTCGATCAGGACCGTCCGTCCTCACTTCCATGCGGGTATTTCACTATAAAAAGGCCCACGCATCTTCGAGGTTGACGTCCGGGCCTGAACCATCATCCTGCGTCAGCACCGCTCCTTCCCCTCTAGCAGCCGATGACATACCACCTTCAACAGCCCATAAAGGTCCCCCGCCATGGTGTGTCTCTTCGTCCCTAAGGGACCTCCCCGCTGAAATAACATCCGCCATAAGAACGACCCTTGTTCCTAACCTAGGCGAAGACACTACTCTTGAAGCAACTACTTCATTCTTTACGGCGCTGGTGGCGACAGCCTTCTCGAGCTCCACTCTCCTCCTCTTTCTCGATGGTGACTCCTCCCCATTGGAGGACTCATCTATGAGGTGGTAAGTAGGCTGGGAAAAGATCTCGTCCCGTACAGTAACATCCTGAGGAGGGCCCCCTATTGGCAAAGTATGAGCACGACCCCCGCGGTTGGACTGGGCCAAAGTAAATTGCATTACCGCCGATGCAATGGCCTGGCAAAATGCCAGTACTGGAGCTTTTTTTTGGAAGCCCGTCGACCTGTCACCATAAAAAGGTTGTATCAATAAACGACGGCAAATAGCCGAAGGTCAAAATACGTAAAGTAACACTTACTAGACGGGACCTTTGGTCCGAAGCGTTTATAGAAAACGGCCCAATCTCGGATCCCCACCATGTAAGGTAGCACGTGAGCCACCCAATCCTCAATACCGACGACGGGAAAGGGTGCACGCCTCTCAACTGCACAGGAATAGAATAAATGAATAAAAACTAGAAAGAATGGAAGTAGATAACGGGCGTACGTCATCGACACCTACGGTTATGATTCCACTGTTCAAGAAATCCAGCAGGGTCTGAAACCAAGTTCTCCGTTTTGATAAAAAAAGAACTTGTGCCAAAACTTTCGGCTCGCCTTGTCATCCATTCCAACTACATCTATTCCAACTACCAGCCCCCTGGTCCCGCGATATCGCAAATGTATCATGGTACCTCTGTGAAAGCTTGGGGAAAACAAATGTAATAGGTGACGGATATCGACCTCACACCCAGCCAACTCCGCGTACTTTGTCAACATCAGGAAGACTTTATATAAATATAGAGACAGTTGTGCCGGGCAGACGTCATAAAACTGACAGAGCTCTTTCACTAGCGGAAGAAGAGGAATAGTATGACTAATTACGAAAGGGTAAACATAAAAAGCACAATACCTGGGTATATGGACCTCTACGATGTCCCCCCTAGCTGGAACCATCTCGATGTGAGAAGGAATATGGTATGTAGACCGGAGTTCATCTATATGAGACGGTCCGGTCTCAGAGATCAGCGGAATGGGAGAAGGAGTAGGTTCTTTATGAAAATTATTCCTGGATAAAGGGTTTCTAGGGAGTATCTCTTTTACGGTAGGAAGACTCTCATTCTTCTCAACTATGAAATCCTTACCACCGGAAGGAGGGGCCATTAACAACGGAGTGGCATCAGAAACCTCGTCACGTACACGAGGGGTTTGGGACATCTCGATAAAGGAAGGTGTGCTATTAAACCTAAATAGAAAGTTGGTGACTAAACAGGAAGATGCGAAACGGACTCGCAGGAACAAAGATGATAACAAGAACTGATAAAGATGATCAAAGGAAAATAATGTACATGCAAGAAAGGGAATGGCAGAAATTTCTCAAGAAACTAAACCCTCACCTATTTATAGGGCTGGGTGGTGCGAGAATCGAAGCAAAGGATTGACAATGGCGCTAAAACCGAAGTGACAAGCATGCAGACGCTGTCTCGAGAAGATGCGCAGTGATGACGCACGTGGCAGTGACGTCACATCTTGGCAACCATATCTGTCAGGTCCTCCTAGGTTGTATCGTTCTCTCGATCTTAGTCGACCCGGCGTGATTCAATAGCCAAATTCTCCTATGACGAAAACGAATGATATCCGCTTATCGAGGACGTGCGAGGCTACGACCTCAATAAGCGGAGGGACCAACTGTATAGGTATAAATTTGGTAACCACGACAACGGATTAGAAAGACAAAAGACAGGGTCGACCATGACATAACGACTGAAGGTCGTCCTCAATCCTCATAAAGGCCGACGTTAGAAGCGGGCAGCCAAGATAGGACAGTAATGGTAACTTAAATTCAGAAGGAAGCCCAAAGAATAATCATTTGGATATTCTTTATGTTGTACTTTTTAGGGTTTTTTGGGGAATGTCCCTTATAAATAGGAAACGATAGAGAAGAAAGGGGGATCTTCCTTTTTGAAAACGATTGTAAAGTTGAGAGAAGAATATATGAAAGAGTTGTCTTATTCATTTTATTCAAGCACATGTTGTTCAACCTTTATTCATAAATTTCAAGATCCCACACACTTGACTGCTTACTTTTCCATGTCGTCAGAGAAAGGCAGTACCCAATCACACAATAATTGGGTGACAATTCTGTTACACTATAATCCTCGTCATTTCTTGCATTTATTACATATATATGATATCAAATATTTTGTCAATCATATCATATTAAGCTCACTATTTAATGCTCCTAAACTCTACTCGTTATACAAGAGTTTTATTTTATTTGGTCTAGGATTTATTAAGTTCAACTGAGATTCACCCCATTAACTTGTTATTAAATGGTTTAGCATTTATTTGCTCAAACAAGTAGAATATAGTAAGGTTGTGAATATTGGTTTATCAAAGAAATTATTTGAGGAATTAAAATGATAAAATTTTATTCTTAAAATAGCAATTCCCTTGTATTAGCTTTAAGTTATTTATTTATGTTTAAGTTAAATATAATTTTTCAAAATTAGATTCAAGTCTAGGATTTTTAATTAAAATTAGATTCAAGAAAGTTTTGTTTTAATTTCGAATTTGGGCCAAAATTTGGTTTCAGAAGCCCAAATTCCCCTTCCCATCTGCCAGGCCCAAATCTCCTCTACCCAGCCCAGCTCAGTCACTAACCCAAACGACGTCGTTTTAGTCACTCCCAATCCTAGCCGTTGATCTCCCTTGATCGAGCGGCTCGGAACTGACCATCATTTCCCTTATAACTGTCCTAACTCTACCCACAAACCTTAGAGACCCCCCCTATTTCCTCTCTGTCTCCCTCTTTGAACACTAACCCTAGCCACCTTAATGCCCATGCCATTACCACCAGCCACCGCCCATCGGAAATCGCCCACGGTGGTGGCCCATCACCAAACAACCCCAAACTCACCCTCCACACTCCCCACAATCCTTTAAACATTAATCTATCACTAGTTTCCTAAAAATTTCCACCCTTTTTTGTTAATTTCAGATCTGAAAATTCAACCCAAAAACCCCATGTCGCCTAGATAACCCCAAAATTACACCCCACACTCCCTTAAACACTAGTCCATCGTTGATTTTCCCAAAATCCCCACCTTATTTCGTTAATTCCAGATCTAAGTCGAAACCTTATATCTGTTTCTGTCTTTGATTTGTCATTCAAATATGGTCCATTTGAACCTAAGACCTACATCAATCGATTGCTCTTGATGAGAGCAATCCATTAATGTTAGTCTCAATTCATTGTACCCTACCAGGATTAATCCGAGTTTTGCAATTGTTTAGGACAGATCTTTATGGTAATTTCTTTTCTTTTTTTCGTTTTTCCTTTTCTTCTTCGTGATTCTTGTTTCTGCTTAGTTTGCATGCTTTAGGTTATTTACAGTGTTTTTTTGTTGTTATTTGTTTGTTCGTTATGCCTATGTTAATGTGAATCATCAAACATGTTTGCTTTTGAGCTTAATAGTTTTCTTGCAAGAGAGTTTTTGTTGATTCCATCATGAACCTGGTTCATGTTAGGGATTAGGTCTAGTTTAGGTTTTCAAATGCTTGATACTTTAGATTTAATCGCACTGTCTAGTTTTTTGCTTGCTATTTGATTTGTTTGCTGATATTTGCTTGCCTTGTTTCTGTTTGCCATAATTTGTAAGTCATTAGGAACTTGTAGGGGCTAATTGAACTAAAAAAACTTAGGTTGGTCATTTGAAAGGTGAAAACATAAGGGTTTCAAATAGGGCATTTAGAAACTTCTAGAGTGTGGATAGCCGGCCCTATTTGCTAATGAAAATTGCTGAAATTAATTAGAAATGGCCAGCTGTTCATTTTCTGTTGAGAGAAGATGCCTTTTCCTGAAAATTAAGGTGGTCTTGAAAGGAATGATTCCCTTATCTTTAGGGCACATGTCATATTTCATTATATATATATATATATATGGACTCTCCTCTTTCTTCAAAGGACAGGAAATCAGACCCCTGAAAACCCTGATAATTTAGAAACTTTCTGGACCTTTAGTTTTCTCTGATTTTCTTCTCCTTTAGGTTTAAAGTGAAAATAAAATCTGACTCTTTTCGAAAAAGAATCAGCTCTTTTATCTTCTGCTTTTCACTCGAAGTTTGGAGCAAATTTTCTTTGGATTTCTGGGTTTTTAGCTGAAATATGACCAGATACTGAAGTTGTATGTTGGTTACTACTGGTGTTTCTTTGCTTGGATCTGCTATATTTATGCTACTGAACCACCCTATCTCTATTTGGCAATTTTGGATCAATTCCTAAGCAGCTAGGTACACACTTCACCCTTGTGCTTAAGTATTTGTAAATCTGATTTAAGATAAATGCAAGTGATTTCTGTTAATGTTGTTTGCCTTTTGTGATGTGATTCATTCTCATGAATGCAACAATATCTGAGTCTTCCTTTACCATATAATTCCTTGTTGATCCAGTATTTATTATGTCATGAAAAAATATGTTTCTTGTGTGTGTTAAATATAGTATTTTTCATCTGTTGGTTTAGATTATGTATGTTGGTTTTTAGTTCAGTCTTGTCCATTATTTTTGTATCTGTTGTCTGAACTTGTATGGTAATACAGTTGATCGCATGCCCATAGCCATGTTCTTTGTGAGTCTGATCTTTAACATGGTCAGATCCATAGATTTCAAAGCTAAAACAGAGTTCTAGTTTTCAATATACGTGGAAGAGCTGGCAGCATTCTGAAAGACTATTGCTGGAAATTTCATTTGTAGTCATTAGGGTAGCTGTTTTGATAGTTTAGATCAAGTTTACTTATCACTCCATAGTTGAGTCTTATTCATTTTTGTTTAATTATGAGTTAGTAATCGATGGTTCATAGTCTGTTGTTACTGCCAAATAGACATGGAATTTTGATGTAAGCAGATTTAGATGTATAAAGCATGCTTGTAAAGTGTGATTTCCGTTTAATTACTTTTAGTAGTGACTGAATATGTAATAACATGTCTTCTCTATTGTATTCCATGTTGTGGGTCTGGAACATGAAAGGCCCACCCTAATAAGAATTGGATCAAACGTGGTGGGCCTCAATTTAGGCCCAATGACCTCTCACGTGGTTGAATTAGGGTCTAGCTTTGTAGCCCAACTCATATCTGCATGAAGGCATGTATTAATAATTGGTTAGTGCTTTCAGATCTCATAGGTTAGAACATGATTTGAATACTAATGTTTCTTTGTGTTATCATGTCACGACCCGAATTTTCCACCCTCGGGAATCGTGATGGCGCCTACTCGTAGAAGCTAGGCAAGCCATGAACATAGAAATCATTAACTCCTTTATATTAAAACTTCTTACCAATTATGATAACAAGGAAATAAACCATTAAATAACAGCGGAATATGAAATTTAGCGGAAATCTTAAATAAGTAGAAAACAAAAATGTCTCAAAGACCATCACATGCCTCTAACCAGAACTTGGTGTCACAACATCCACGGACTACTAAGAGTATTAAATACAACCGTTTGAAAGAAATATAGCACTGTTTGTCTAGAATACATGAGATAACAGAATATGAAATAAGATAGAGTCCTGCAAGGCTACCTTGGTGTCTCGGTAGACTGAAGGCTAGCTCCCGAGCTACTGCTGCTGACCAAAAGCTACTTCGGTATCTGCACAGAGTGCAGAGTGTAGTATCAGCACAACCGACCCCATGTGCTGGTAAGTGTCTGGCCTAACTCCGGCGAGGTAGTGACGAGGCTAGGGCCAGACTCCAGATAAACCTGTGCAATTATATAATGTATGGCGGAAAAAGTAAACAGGTAATAAGCAATTCAAGCTGGGAAATTGGAACATGCTTTGGGGTAGCAGATAAAATAGAATATCAAAGGATAATAAGGAAACTACAATTTAACTTCTAATACGGATAAAAGAAATAAGGCAACTTTCACTTTCAGTTTCATCTTGTTGAAGGAGTGCAACCCGATCCCATTTCTCATATCTTGTGGTAGGCGTACCACCCGCTCCCATTTTATTATATCTCGTGGTAGGTGTACCACCCACTCCCATTTCATTATATTTTGTGTTAGGCGTACCACCCGCTCCTATTTCATTATATCTCGTGGTAGGCATACCACCCGCTCCCATTTCATCGATCTTGTGGTAGGCGTACCACCCGCTCCCATTTCATTATATCTCGTGGTAGGCGTACCACCCGCTCCCATTTCATCGATCTTGTGGTAGGCGTACCACCCGCTCCCATTTCATTATATCTTGTGGTAGGCGTACCACCCGCTTCCATTTTCAAGTCATCATAAAATTACAAGAAATCCCGGCAAGGGAACAAAAATAATATAATAACTTCCCGGCAAGGGAACAACAATATCGAAACAGTCATCCCGGCAAGGGAAGAATCAGCTATAACCAAATCCTAACTCATTTTGTACTCAGCTCAATTAATGACAATACTCAATCATAACTAAGATCTACAAGGATAAAATCAATCTTTACTCAATATAGGAGATCATTAATTAAAGCATCCGAAGTACCATCTAAGAGAAAAACAACGTTCAAATTTAAGACTCACGATCATGCTTGACAGCAACGTATAGATACTTGTCACCATGCCTATACGTCGCACTCAACAAGAATCAAGTAGCAAAAAGGACTCAACTCCTAATCCCTCAAGCTGAGGTTAGACCGAACACTTACCTCGAACTTTCACTGCCAACTCAAGCCTCGAACACCGCTTTTCCTCTCAAATTTGGCTCTAACCCAATCGAATCTATACATAATTGACTCAATATCATCAATAAGTGCTAAACAATCCAATTTCAATGTTCAATTATAACTTTCCAATCATTCTTCCCAAAATCCCAAAAATCAACCCCGGGCCCGCTTGGTCAAAACACGAGGTTCGGACCAAAACCCGATCACCCATTCGCCTACGAGCCCGAATATACAATTTGTTTTCAAATCCGACCCCAAAACGAGGTCTAAATCACAAATAATCAAAAAGCCCTAACTCTACCCAAATTCCTAATTTCTACTCTTAATTACATGTTTTAGGCCTAAAAATCTAGTGGGTGTTGATGGAAAATGAATAAAACAAGTTAAAGATTACTTACCCAAGAGATTATGGTGAAGAGAAGCTTCAAAAATCGCCTAAGAGCTTTTGGAGAAGAAGAGGTTTGTAAAATTTTTATAAAATCCCGAGAGTGTTATGTTTTTGGCCTTTTTAAATCACTGGGCGAAAATGCCCTTCGCGTTCGCGATAGGTCAGGCCTATAGACCTTCGCGTTCGCGTAAACGGGCTCGCGTTTGTGGAGAGTCATCTCCTCGAGCCCTCGCCTTCGCGTCCAAAGGGTCGCGTTCGCGTAAGACAAATGCCCCACCCTCGCCCAGGCTCGATTGGCCTTCGCGTTCGCGTGGCCAGGACCGCATTTGCGAAGGGATATCCCCCCAGTGCCTCGCATTCATGACCTGAGCTATGCATTCGCGTAGAAGGAAATTCCTTCAGCAATAATTAATGCATCGCGTTCGCGTGGGTTATCCTGCGAACGCATAGAAGAAAACATCAGTACACCAGATCAGCTATTTCTGCAATTTGTCTTAAGTCCAAAACATTCTGAAACGCCTCCGAAACACATCCCAAGCCCTCGGGGCTCCTAACCAAACATACGTACTAACTCAATAACTTCATACGAACTTATCCGTGTGTTCAAATCACCAAAATAACCTCAAAAACAATGAATCAAACCTCAAAATCAAAGGATTTTTCTCAAACTTCGTAAAACATCAACTTTAGCAATTTAGGTCCGAATTACGTCAAACGGACTCTGTTTTCAACCAAATTTCACAGAAAAGACTTAAACCATATATAAGACCTGTACCAGGCGCCAGAACCAAATACGGGCCTGATACCATCGCTTTCTAATCAGATTTCATTTCAAAATTTCTTACACATATTCAGAAAACAATTTTACTTAAACATTCATTTCTCGGGCTTGGGACCTCAGAATTCGATTTTGGGCATACACCCAAGTCCTATATTTTCCTACGGACCCTCCGGGACCGTCAAATCATGGGTTCGGGTCCGTTTACCCAAAATATTCACCAAAGTCAAATTTATTCATTTTAAACTCAAATTTCATCATTGTTCACAAAATTTTATATTTAAGCTTTTCGGCTATGCGCCCGGATTACACACGCAAATCGATTCGACTCTAAATGAGGGTTTTAAGGCCTCGGAAGCACATAATGCAATTAAAACAGGTGATGACCCTTTGGGTCGTCACATTCTCCACCTCTAAAACAACCGTTCATCCTCGAACGGACAGAAGAAGGAAGTACCTGAGTCGGGGAAAAGATGGGGATAACGGCTCTACATATCGGACTCGGACTCCTAGGTCGATGCCTCAGGAGGCTGACCTCTCCAGTGAACACGAACAGAAGGGAAACTCTTCGACCTCAACTGACGAACCTACCGGTCTAGAATAGCCACCGGCTCCTCCTCATAAGACAAGTCCTTGTCCAACTGGACAGTGCTGAAATCTAACACGTGGGATGGATCGGCATGATACTTCTAAATCATGGACACATGAAACACTAGATGCACGGATGATAAGCTCAGCGGCAATGCAAGTCTATAAGCTACCTCTCCCACTCGATCAAGAATCTCAAACGGGCCAATGAACCTAGGGCTAAGCTTGTCTTCTTCCCAAATCTCATCTCGCCCTTCATAGGCGACACTCAGAGCAATACTCTCTCACCAACCATGAATGCCACATCTCAAACCTTGCGGTTTGCATAACTCTTTTGCCTGGACTGAGCTATACGAAGCCTATCCTAAATGATCCTGACCTTGTCCAAGGCCTCCTGAACCAGATCCGTACCCAACAACCGAGCCTCACCCGGCTCAAACCATCCAACCGGATATCGACATCGCCTACCATACAAAACCTCATAAAGAGCTATCTGGATGCTCGACTGGTAGTTGTTGTTGTAAGAAAACTCTGCTAAAGGCAAAAACTGATCGCACGAGCCTCAAAAATCATTGACACAAGCTCGGAGTATATCCTCCAGAATCTGAATAGTTCGCTCGGACTAGCCGTCCGTTTGGGGATAAAATGTTGTACTCAACTCCACCTGAGTGCCCAACTCTCACTGAATTGCTCTCTAGAAATGCGAGGTAAACTGCGTACCTCGATCCAAAATGATAGATACAGGCACACCATGAAGACGAACAATCTCCCGAATATTGATCTCAGCTAACCTCTTGGATGAATAGAAGATTGCCACAGGAATAAAATGCGCTGACTTGGTCAGCCTATCAATAATAACCCATACTGCATCGAACTTCCTCCGATTCTGCGGGAGCCCAACAACGAAATCCATAGTGATCCGCTCCCAGTTCCACTCAGGAAACTCACCTCTGAAATAATCCACCAGGCCTCTAATGCTCATACTTAACCTGCTGGCAATTTAAACACCGAGCCACATATGCAACAATATCCTTCTTCATTCTACGCCACCAATAATGCTGTCGCAAATCCTGATACATCTTCGCGGCTCCCGGATGAATAGAGTACCGGGAGCTATGGGCCTCCGCTAAAATCAACTCTTGAAGCCCTTCCACATTAGGCACACAAACTCGACCCTGCAATCTCAAAACTCCATCATCACCTAAGGTAACCTGCTTGGCACCTCCACGCTGCACCGTGTCTCTAAGGACACACAAATGAGGATCATCATACTGCCGATCACAGATACTCTACAATAAAAAAGAACGAGCGACTGTGCAAGCTAATATACGACTAGGCTCAGAAATATCCAACCTCACAAACCGATTGGCCAAAGCCTGAACATCCAAGGCAAGCGGTCTCTCACTGACCGGAATATAAGCAAGACTACCCATACTGGCTGACTTCCTACTCAAGGCATCGGCCACCACATTGGCCTTTCCCAGGTGATATAAGATAGTGATGTCATAATCTTTCAACAACTCCAACCATCTCCTCTACCTCAAATTCAACGCTTTTTTCTTGAACAAATATTGAAAACTCTTATGATTCGTGAACACCTCACACGCCACGCCATACAGATAATGCCTCCAAATCTTCAATGCGTGAACAATGGCTGCCAACTCTAAATCATGAACCGGATAGTTCTTCTCATGAATCTTCAACTGCCTCGAAGCATAGGCAATGACCTTACCATCCTGCATCAACACTGCACCAAGCCCAATACGAGATGCATCACAATAAACTGTATAAGGCCCTGAACCTGTAGGCAAAACCAACACCGGTGCTGTAGTCAGAGCTGTCTTGAGCTTCTGAAAGCTCGCCTCACACTCGTCCGATCATTTGAACTGGGCACCCTTCTGGGTAAACCTGGTCATCGACGCTGCAATAGATGAAAACCCCTCCACGAACCGACGATAGTAGCCTGCCAATCCTAAGAAACTCTGAATCTCTGTAGTTGATACTGGTCTAGGCCAGTTCTTGACTGCCTCAATCTTTTTCGGATCAACCTGAATACCCTCTGCTGACACAACATGACCCAGGAATGCAACTGAACTCAACTAGAACTCACACTTTGAGAACTTAACATATAACTAACTATCCTTCAGAGTCTGAAGAATCACTATGAGATGCTGCTCGTACTTCTCCTGGCTACGGAAATATATCAAAATATCATCAATGAAGACGATCACGAACGAGTCCAAATAAGGCCTGAACACTGGGTTCATCAAATCCATAAAGGCTGCTGGGGCATTTGTCAACCCAAAAGACATAACCAAGAACTCATAATGCCCGTACCGAGTGAGGAAAGCTGTCTTAGGGACATCAGAGGCCCTAATCCTCAACTGATGGTAGCTAGATATCAAGTCTATCTTTGAAAATACCTTGGCACCCTGAAGCTGATCGAATAAATCATCAATCCTCGGCAATGGATACTTATTCTTGACTGTAACCTTGTTCAACTGCCGGTAATCGATACATATTCTCATTGACCCATCCTTTTTCTTAACAAACAACATCGGCGCACCCCACGGCGAAACACTGGGTCTAATGAAACCCTTCTCAAGCAAGTCTTTCAACTACTCCTTCAACTCTTTCAACTCTGGTGGGTCCATGCGATACGGCGGGATAGAAATGGACTGAGTGCCCGGAGCCAAATTAATGCAAAAGTCAATGTCCCTGTCGGGTGGCATCCCCGGCAGGTCTGAAGGGAATACCTCAGGAAACTCGCGGACAACAGGCACATAATCAATAGAGGGAACCTCAGCACTAGAATCGCGAACATACGCCAAATAGGCCAAACACCCCTTCTCGACCATACGCCGAGCCTTCACATACGAGATAAAGTTGCGGGTAGAATGATCAAGAGTCCCTCTTCACTCTAAACAAGGCATACCTGGTAAAGTTAAGGTCACAGTCTTAGCGTGGCAATCCAAGATAGCGTGGTAAGGTGATAACCAGTTCATCCCCAATATAACATCGAAATCAACCATGTCTAAAAGCAACAAGTCTACACGATTCTCAAGACCCCTAATCACCACAATACAAGAATGATGGACTTGATCAACCATAATAGAATAACCTACCGGTGTAGAAACATAAATAGGATCACTCAATGAATTACTAGTCATGATCAGATACGGTGCAAAATAAGACGACACATACGAGTCCGTAGACCCTGGATCAAATAGCACCGAAGCATCTCTATCACAAACCAGAATAATACCTGTAATGACTGCATTTGAAGCCTCAGCATCAGGCCTAGCTGGAAAGGTGTAGCATCGGGGTTGGGCCCCACCACCCTGAACTAGCTCTCTAGGACGGCCTGCTGCTGGCTGGACTCTACCTCTGGCAGCCTGAGCTCTACCTCTAAGACCTCTACCTCCACCTCTAGCACCTCTACCCCCACCACTAGCTGGCTGGGTTGCCTGTGGAACACCTATGGCCTGAACCATAGCACGAGAACCCTGATGCGGAGAACTGCTCGAAGCTCGAGGGCAATACCTAGCAATGTGCCTCGTGTTGCCACAAGTAAAACAAGCCCTCGGCTGCTGGGGCTGACGACCCTGAAAACTCTGAAGCGGTGGTGCACTGATAGGTGATGGTGGTGCACTAAAGGACTGGTGATCAGAATACTGCATCGGAGGACCACAGCTACCTGAAGCACCGTGAGAAATCTGAAGAGCATACTGAAAGGGCCTAGGAGGATAGCCTCTACCATATGAATCTCTACCTCCAAATGAGGTACCACTGAATCTGCCTGAATGACAGGGCCTCTTATCCGACCCATGACCACCTCCCTGCGACAGAACCATCTCAACTCTACGGGCTACATTGGCCGCCTCCTGAAAGGTGATCTCACGCCCAGTCTCCCTAGCCATCTGAAGACGAATCGGCTGAATCATACCATCAATAAACCTCCTCACCCTCTCTCTCTCTCGGTAGGAAGTATGACTAGAGCATGGCGAGCTAAGTCAATGAACTTGGTCTCATACTAGGTAACAGTCATGGAACCCTACTAGAGGCGCTCAAACTGCCTCTAATAGGCCTCTCTCTGAGTAATAGGGAGAAACTTTTCCAGAAACAACATTGAAAACTGCTCCTAAGTCAAGGCTGGCGAACCGGCTGGTCTAGCTAAGCAATAATCCCTCCACCAAGTCTTAGCGGATCCAGACAAGCGAAATGTAGCAAAATTGACCCCATTGGTCTCAACAATACCCATGTTCCTGAGAACCTAGTGGCAACTGTATAGAAAATCCCGAGGATCCTCAGAAGAAGCACCACTGAAAGTAGTAGTAAAGAGCTTGGTGAACCTATCCAGCCTTCACAAAGCATCGACAGACATAACCACTCCATCACTGGTCTGAGCTACTACACCCGGCTGAACTGCTCCAACTGGCTGAACTGATGGAGTCTGAATCTGAGGAGCTACCTGCTCCGGAGTGCGAGTAGCAGGAGTCTGGGCCCCTCTTCCAGCCTGAGAGATGGCTGGTGCTACAGGAAGCAAGCCCGCTCGGGTGACACTCTCCATGAGACCCACTAACCGGACAAGAGCATCCTGAAGGACTGGGGTAGCAATAAACCCTTCCGGGACCTGAGCTGGGCCCCCCGGAACCGCTGGGGCCAGAACCTCCTCGTCAAAATCAACCTGAGGCTCTGCCACTGGTGCTGCTGCTTGGGGTTGAGCTCTACCCCTACCTCGGCCTCTAGCACGGCCTCGGCCTCTGCCCCTCGTAGGAGCTCCTGCTGGGGGATCGGGCTACTGAGCGATAGATGAGGAAGCGCGTGTTCTCGCCATCTGTGAAAGAACAGAGTAGGAAGGCAATCAGTATTGAGAAAAAAACTGCACAACAGGAAAGAACAAATGTGAAATTTTTCTAACTTTGTAGCCTCTAGGGGATAAATACAGACGCCTACGTACAGATTCCTCAGACTCTACTGAGCTTGTCCATGAATTGTGAGACCTATGTAACCTAGAGCTCTAATACCAACTTGTCACGACCCAGATTTCCCACCCTCGGGAGTCGTGATGGTGTCTACTCGTAGAAGCTAGGCAAGCCATGAACTTAGAAATCATTTACTCCTTTATTTTAAAACTTCTTACCAATTATGATAATAAGGAAATAAACCGTTAAATAATAGCGAAATATAAAATTTAGCGGAAGTCTTAAATAAGTAGAAAATGAAAATGTCTTGAATATCATCACGTGTCTCTAACCAGAACCTGGTGTCACAACATCCACGGACTACTAAGAGTACTAAATACAACCGTTTGAAAGAAATATAGCATTGTTTGTCGCGAATACATGAGATAACAAAATATGAAATAAGATAGAGGAGACGTCGGGCCTGCGGATGCCTGCAAGGCTACCTCGATGTCTCGGTGGACTGAAGGTTGGCTCCCGAGCTACTGCTGTTGACCAAAAGCTACTTTGGTATCTGCACAGAGTGTAGAGTGTAGTATCAGCACAACCGACCGCATGTGCTGGTAAGTGTCTGGCCTAATCCCGGCGAGGTAGTGACGAGGCTAGGACCAAACTCCAGATAAACCTGTGCAGTTATATAATAAATGGCAAAAAAAGTAAATAGGTAATAAGCAATTCAAGATGGGAAAGGGGAACATGCTTCGAGGTAGTAGATAAAATAGAATATCAAAGAATAATAAGGAAACTACAATTTAACTTCTAACACAGATAAAAGAAATAAGGTAACTTTCACTTTCAGTTTCATCTTGTTGCAGGCGTGCAACCCGATCCTATTTCTCATATCTTGTGGTAGGCGTACCACCCGCTCCCATTTCATTATATCTTGTAGTAGACATACCACCCGCTCCCATTTCATTATATCTTGTGGTAGGCGTACCACCCGCTCCCATTTCATTATATCTCGTGGTAGGAGTACCACCCACTCCCATTTCATCGATCTTGCGGTAAGCGTACCACCTGCTCCCATTTCATTATATCTCGTGGTAGGTGCACCACCCGCTCCCATTTCATCGATCTTGTGTTAGGCAAACCACCCGCTCCCATTTCATTATATCTTGTGGTAGGCGTACCACCCGCTCCCATTTACAAGTCATCACAAAATTACAAGAAATTCCGGCAATGAAACAAAAATAATATAATAACTTCCTGGAAAGGGAACAACAATATCGAAACAATCATCCCGGCAAGGGAGAATCAACTATAACCAAATCCTAACTCATTTTGTACTCAGCTCAATTAATGACAATACTCAATCATAACTAAGATCTACAAGGATAAAATCAAACTTTACTCAATATAGGAGATCATTAATTAAAGCATCCGAAGTGCCATCTAAGAGCAAAACAACGTTCAAATTTAAGACTCACGGTCATGCTCGATAGCAACGTATAGATACTCGTCACCATGCCTATACGTCGCACTCAACAAGAATCAAGTAGCAAAAAGGACTCAACTCCTAATCCCTCAAGCTGAGGTTAGACCGAACACTTACCTCGAACTTTCACGGTCAACTCAAGCCTCGAACACCGCTTTTCCTCTCAAATTCGGCTCCAACCCAATCGAATATATACATAATTGACTCAATATCATCAATAAGTGTTAAACAATCCAATTCCAATGTTCAATTATAACTTTCCAATCATTCTTCCCAAAATTCCAAAAATCGACCCCGGGCCCGCTTGATAAAAATACAAGGTTCGGACCAAAACCCGATCACCCATTTGCCCACGAGCCCGAATGTATAATTTATTTTCAAATCCGACCCCAAAACTAGGTCTAAATCACAAATAATCAAAAAGCCCTAACTCTACCCAAATACCTAATTTCTACCCTTAATTACATGTTTTAGGCCTAAAAACTAGTAGGTTTTGATGGAAAATGAATAAAACAAGTTAAAGATTACTTACCCAAGAGATTATGGTGAAGAGAAGCTTCAAAAATAGCCTAAGAGCTTTAGAGAAGAAGAGGTTTGTGAAATTTTTATAAAATCCCGAAAGTGTTCTGTTTTTGGCCTTTTTAAATCACTAGGCGAAAATGCCCTTCGCGTTCGCGACAGACCCTTCGCGTTCATGATGGGTCAGGCCTATAGACCTTTGCGTTCGCGTGAACGGGCTTGCGTTCGCGTGAACGGGCTCGCGTTCGCGTGAACGGGCTCGCGTTCGCGGAGATTTATCTCCTAGAGCCCTCGCGTTCACGTCCAAAGGGCCGCGTTCGCGTAAGACAAATGCCCCACCCCCGCCTAGGCTCGATTGGCCTTCGCGTTCGCGTGGCCAGGACCGCGTTCGCGAAGGGATATCCCCCCAGTTCCTCGTGTTTGCGACCTGAGCTACGTGTTCGCGTAGAAGGAAATTCCTTCAGCAACAATTAATGCATCGCGTTCGCATGGGTTCTCCCGCGAACGCGAAGAAGAAAACATCAGTACACCAGATTAGCTGTTTCGGCAATTTTTCTTAAGTCCAAAACTTTTCGAAATGCCTCCGAAACACACCCGAGCTATCGGGGCTCCTAACCAAACATATGTATTAACTCAACAACTTCATACGAACTTATCCGTGCGATCAAATCGCCAAAATAATCTCAAAAACAATAAATCAAACCTCAAAATCAAAGGATTTTTCTCAAACTTCGTAAAACATCAACTTTAGCAATTTAGGTCTGAATCACGTTAAACGGACTCCATTTTCAACCAAATTTTACAGAAAAGACTTAAACCATATATAAGACCTACCAGGTGTCGGAACTAAAATACAGGCCCGATACCATCGCTTTCTAATCAGATTTCATTTCAAAATTCCTTAAGCATTTTCAGAAAACAATTTTACTTAAAAATTCATTTCTCGGGCTTGGGACCTCGGAATTCGATTTCGGGCATACGCCCAAGTCCCATATTTTTCTACGGACCCTCTAGGACTGTCAAATAATGGGTCTGGGTCCATTTACCCAAAATGTTGACCGAAGTCAAATTTATTCATTTTAAACTCAAATTTCATCATTTTCATAGAATTTCATATTTAAGCTTTCGGCTACGCGCCCGGACTGTACACACAAATCGAGGCGACACTAAATGAGGTTTTCAAGGCCTCAGAAGCACATAATTCAATTAAAACAGGTGATGACCCTTTGGGTCATCACATATCATTTGTTAATTTTATTAATTTGGTTCCATTATCAAAGTTGTATTCAAGTCCCCACATGCTGTATTTTCGGAATCAGTATTAAGCTGTGCATGAGAGGTGAATTGGGTCAGACTTATAAACGGCCCAAATAGGATTGTGCATATGAGTCTGGGTATTTCAGGACATGGACCCTGGAGTACAACCCAATGGAATTCACATGGACCAACATTTGCTAGTCCTGTTATTTTATTTCCAATTGTTCAGCAAGTCATTAAAAAAACAAATGCCATTTCCCAGTTTCTTCTTGAAGTCAATAGCTGGATTAGGTTCAAACATATGGCCTTAGAATCAATGAGATTTGGCAATAGAGATTTAGTGATCCCTAACATTCAAACGAATCCAATATGCCCTGAGTTCGATTCTTGGTTTCTGGCAAAGATCTTAAACTAGTATTAAGGAAGAGAACCATGAACATTCGTAGTTTGCTTTAGGCGCGTTAAATAAATCATCGTGGCTATGGGTACGGTTCCCGTGGCATAGTCATGATACATAATTTCCAAATTCGGGTGTGCATTTCATGTGACCCGACTACAACTCCAAACAATAATAAAATACATGTGTTGTAGATTGTGGGTACGGTTCCCGTGACACGATTTGCAACATGTACAAAAATAGACAAGTGTACAACAATCGTAACTTGTTCCAAAAATAACTGTAGACATGTGATTTTTTACCCTCCCCAAGATTTTTCATATTTTAGTACGTAAATATTTAATTTAGGCCTAATATAGTTATTTCAACTCATTTTTACTCTTTTACTTTTATTTTATTACAAGAAAACAAAAATTACAAAAAAATAGGCTCATTAATGTTTTGTATTCATTTTTAATCTTGAAAAAATACCAAAAAAATAGTTTTGTTTCAATGGTCAGTCTTATTTTAATAATTATTTTTACTTAAGTAGAGCTAATTAATAATTTTGATAATACTTATAGTTAATTAAGCTAAGTTTAAACATAGCTAGTCATAAAGGCCCAAGTTTCTAGCCCATTCTTTAAGCTCAATATCCAATACCCATTAAGCTAATCCTAGGGACCCTTCTAGACTCTTCTTTGGAGCAAAAAAATAAATAAAAAGACCCTAAGAACTTAACAGAAAAAAGACCTAGGGACTAATTGGCAAAATACACACAAATACACATTAGACCTAGACTCTACAATAAAGAGGGGATAGGGGGAACGCCTAAAAGGGGGAGAAAAAGAAAAGGCGCCTGAGAAAAGCTGACAGCAGCCACAATTCACCAAGAGCCCCCTTCCCCACACTTCTTCTTCTTCATTGCCTTTAAAGGCCTAGAAGCTAAGAGCTGAAACCAGCCGAAATAGACTTCCCCCCACGATTCTTCTTCTCCATGAAAACACCCCAAAAGAGCTCCAAAAAGCCATAGATAATCAGCTGAAATGACCCCCATCTACTTCAGCTCAAACCCACCATTGAAGCTGCTCCAAACCAGCCATAAAACATGAGCTAAAATCTGCTCAAACCAACTGGAAATCGCAACAAATACAGCTGCACAACATCACCCAAAATAGTTCGTCGAGCACACTCCAAAAGGTCGAGGTTGCGATTTTCATTTTCGAGTTTGTCGGCGTCGACTTGAGGTTTGCGGTTCGAGGTTCATCATTCAGTCGAGTTTGTTGTTCTAATCTTCTGTTTCATGACTGGAATTCCTATTTAATCAATTTCAGAATCATTTTGGGTTAGTTTTCTTGTAAATATTTTCCTCTTGCTTCGTGTATTTCATTTGCAGTTAGCTTAATCATACTTGAGTGTCTTATGTTTGGTTTGGTGTTGTCTCATGTTCGTTTTACTGCAATTTCTACAGAATTTGGAAGTGGATATTTTTATAATTTGGTTATTATATAAATTCTAAATCTAAGCGTCAAATATTTAGTGCCAAATTTGCTCTTTGCTTCAACATTTTGTATTGTGTTATAAAGATTGCTTTCTTCAAAATCGAGAAGATAAGTATCAAATGTGCAAATGCTTTATAATTTGGAAGTCGGAGCTCAGCAGTTCACAACGTGAAAAGTTATGAGAATTATGGCTATATTTCATTACTGTTCGAGCAGGTTTTTCTTTATTTTTGTTCATTAGTTTGTCATCTTTTGTTGGTTTAAAGTTCTGGCAAGAACTTGTTTGTTTCTTTTTAATCCATAAACAATAATAGTTTTCCTTCTCTTGGCTAGTTTTCTTAAAATAATTTAGTTATATTTAGCGGTGTAGTTTTATAGGAAAGTTAGTTCCATGAATTATCAAGACATGAATCTCTCACTGTCATTATTTGCTTAATACAATTTAAAGAAGGAAAAATCCATGTTAGAGTAACTCAAGGTGCAAAAGGCAGTAATGTATAAGGGAATTGGGCCATACGAACCTTTACGTGCCATGAAACAATTTTGATGTTAAGGAAGAACGGGCCATGGAGTTTTCTGACTTTAAAATTAGAAAATCGGGCCTTTAGGAATCTTTGGATTGGATATTTTAAGTACTATGGCCCATGGTAATAAAATTTATAAGCTAGCCCATCTTCACTAATTATGAACGCGTAGTTGCTTTAGGCGCATTATTTTAATAATTCACCTCCCTAAATTCGGGTGTGCATTTCATGTGACCCAAATCCAAATCCTAACAACGTTAAATAAAATATATTGTGGATCGCGGGTGTATTCATGTGGCGTGATCCAAAGACGTGTTTTAAATAACGTTGAATCTTTCTTAAAAATGATTAAAAGCAGTTAATAAGTTAAAATATACCATAGGCGAAAACACGTATTAAAATCAGATAATAGGTCAAGAATAACAGTTGAGCGACCGTGCTAGAACCACGAAACTCGGGAATGCCTAACACCTTCTCTCAGGTTAACAGAATTCCTTACCCGGATTTCTGTGTTCGCGGACTGTAATACAGAGTCAATCTTTCCTCGATTCGGGATTTTAAACCGGTGACTCGGGACACCATAAATTATCCCAAGTGGCGACTCTGATTCTTAAACAAATAAATCCCGTTTCGATTGTCACTTTAAGTTGGAAAAAACTCCCTTATACTCCCTTCCCGGAAAGGGATAGTAAAAAAAGGAGGTGTGACAATAACTCCAGAAATAATTAAAAGCAGTTAAAAAGCTACAAATGCACAATAGGAATAAAACATATTATTAATCAGATATTTAGGCCAAATAATAATAGTTGAGCGACCGTGCTAAAACCACGGAACCCAGGAATGCCTAACACCTTCTCTCGGGTTACATAATTCCTTACCCGGATTTTTCTGTTTTGCGGACTGTAAGACAGAGTCAAAACTTTTCTCGATTCGGGATTTTAAATCGGTAACTTGGGACACTATAAATTATCCCAAGTGGCGACTCTGAATTTGAATATAAATAATCTCGTTTCAGTTATTGTCACTTTAATTAGAAAAACTCTCTATCCCGGGAAAAGGGAGGTGTGATATCATTAACAACCGTGCAAATATCAAGTCAATAATTATCTAATTTACTAGTTTTAACCTGCTTAAATTAACGTTTACAATTTTTGTAATACTATTATAGCTAACATGAGTAACAGAATGAAAAGAAAAGCAGTATATTATGGTTTCTTGGTAGAATTTAACTAACAAATTCCGCTGTAGCACTGGCAATTCCAATCATGACTATCGGAATCCAGGTTCAAATCCCGGCAGCGGAAATCTTTTTGGAAATTGTGTCAGTCCTATTAAAAAACCCTGCTTTTTTGTTACTCCCTCCTAGTGATTTTTTGGATATTTTTACACAGGTTAAGAAATTCACCTTTTAACATTAATGAGTAATGAAATTGACCATATTAACCTTTACTATCTCACATAAACACTCATAACATATACTCCAACACTATTTACTCCAAGGACAATATAGGAAAAAAATAATTAATTCATTCTTAAAATCTGAAATAATTACTTATTTTGGACCAAAAAAAAGGCAAAAAAATTACTTATTTTGAACCGGAGGGAGTAGTGTTTTTCCTTAAATTTCTTTAGTTTTATTTTATTATATCTTGTATGTTTTTCTTTCTGCTTAGATAAGTCGTATAGTATTAGCTTTACTCACTTAGATCAGGATTATATTCATTTTCTTTCACCATTAAAAAGAAAAAGCAAAAAAGCAAAAGAGGATATCTTTTGTACTCCTAGGATAATCCACGAGGAGAATCTTAGTATTTTGGTTGGCAACAGAATTTTCACCTTATTGGTGAGGGTTCGATTTCCCACGTTATAATCTTTCCTGTCAGTGGCAGATTCAGGATTTTAAAGTTATGGGTTCTAGCCGATAAAGACTTCAAAAAAAGAGGAAAAATGAATTTACTTGTGGGTGCTCACTCAATATTTATCTAAATAGTTGTACAATTGCCTATGTAAATTTACTAAATATGGTCAAAGTTAATGAATGCTTAAGCACCCACAAGTGCCCATGTGCATCCGCCACTGCTCCCCGCCAATTTCCCTTTCTCAAAAAAAAAAAAAAAAAAAAAAAAAAAATCCCTAACATTAATTCACTTGAAATTTGTGTGCAAGCACGTATTATGTACTCTATTAAAGTAATACTACATATAAAATTTACAGAGCAATAACAAGATAAAAACACTTTTCCATTTCTCTTGTCCATTAATGAGCAAAAAGTCTATTATCATACTTTACATATCAGTGCATTATTAATGTAAAAGAAAGTAGTAAGAAAAGTAATTCTTCCTTCGCCATATTGAATTTCTTTTTCTTTGGGTGATAGAAAAGTACTTAAAGAAATCGAAAAAGCTGGAAAAAAGGTATTGAATTCCGTTACCGGGAATCGAACCCGGGTCTCCTGGGTGAAAGCCAGATATCCTAACCGCTGGACGATAACGGATATATTATACGAGAAGCCCAAGGAAAATATTTATTCAGTTAAAGGTTTTAAGCTCGAACCACTAACCTAGAGCAAGTGTTTAAGTGGATAAAGGAGCAATTAGGGGAAAATCATAAACACAAACCATCATTATTTAGAAAACCGCATTCATCTTGACAGGCTAACCTTAGCTTTTTCATAAAATTAACTAGGGGCGTACATATGTCGGGTTGGTTCGGATTTACAATTATTAAACCAAACTAATTATGTCGGATTATTAAATTTAAAGACCAAACCAAACCAATAAAATTCGTTTTCACTTTCGAATTTTCTCATATTTTCTCGGGTTTTCGGGTTATTCGGAGGTTATTTTACGGCAAAATCTTCGTAGAACAAAACATATAAATTGTGCTCAAAATATTTCTTTAATCCTAGTAAGATACAACTATATAAAGTATTTTTCAAGAAAATAACACAAAATATGAGATGTGTCGTGGCATTATCCTAAAGTATTCAACAATAAAGACAATAAAATTATGTAATGTAAATATTGCTAATTAAAAAAGCCACAATAAAAATAAACATAATCTAAAAGTACTAAGTCATGATAAAATAAGTAGACTAATAAGGGAGTATTAATTACATGACTAAACGCTAAAGAAAAAAATACAAATAGGTTATGCATTTTTATCTAAATTATTGCAAAACAAAATATAGATATTCAATAAATTCTCGTTCATAGTATTGAATTGAATGTCTTTTGTTAGCATTAGTATTGATTTGATTTTGGTTTAGGCTTTTGTTAGCATTATTTAGTTTACTAATGTTAATGGCTATAAAACTTATTGGAACATTCAAAAGTTCTAAGTCCAACCTTGAAATAATTCCTTAAAAGATAAAATTATAAATTTTTTTAAGAAATATTTATAAATTACATCGCAATAAATATATTTATATATTAAATATATCTAAAATTTCTATATATGTAATGTTGGGTTGTTTTGGTTTCGGTTTGACTTTCTTTAGTTAAAACCAAACCAAACCAATTATGGTCGGATTTTTTTCCAATACCAAACCAAATCAAATCAAATCATAGTCAGGTTTTTTTTTCTCGGTTTGACTCGAATTATCGGGTTGGTGCGGTTTGTTAGTTTCCTTTGTACACCCCTTAAACTTAACCCATCAAATCCATAAAAAGCAGGCAATAAAATATTACATTGAAATAACCATATAATTTTTGTCTGTTTTATACACCTTTCCCAAAAACTACTTGGGATATTTAACTTAAAAAATATCAATAAACAAAGACTCAAAAAACATCATTAAACAAAGCCTGAAATTAACATAGTTGGCTAAGCTTTGTGAGGATAAAGTCTAACAGGAAGTCCTTTAGCAGGAATAGGCATTGGATCAACAACAATTTTCTCATTAGGTATAACTTTTTCCCACTTAAACCTTTTCACTAAATGGTGCATAAAAACAAGTATTTCAAGTCTTGCATATTCTTTTCCTGGACACATTCTTGGCCCTCCTCCAAATGGCACAAATGTGTAAGGAGCTGGTCCTGAACCTTCAAATCTTGAAGGATCAAATTTTTGTGGCTCTGGGAAATATTCAGGGTTTTTGTGTGTTGAGTTTGCACTCCAATATAGCTGCATATATTGAAAGAAAAATAAATTCTCAATTAACTTTCAGAATTTAATAAGAGTTTAACTTTTATGCATTAGTACTTTAGAAAAAATTATGCATTATCAAGTCAAAATATACGATATCAGGTAGCTGTATCACTACCAAAAAAAAAAATGAATTAGCGTTGGAAGAATTTTGTTACTAAACAACATATTTTTGCCGCTAAACTTATTTAATGACGGATTTACGATGGATTATAGAAAAATCCTATTGGCTACGAACTATTTAACGACAATTAGTGACGAATTTCTTAGTTTTCTTTTTTTTTTTTTTTTTTTTTGTAGTGCATCCAAAAAATGTGACTGGCCAGCTGAAAATAAGATATGTTTCTTGCCATAATATGTTAAAACACACGCACTGATAGGGGTGTCAAATTGGCAGGTTGAACTGATTTTGGGCGGATCAAAACGGCTGACTGAATACCCGCCCAAATAGTAATTTGAGTTGAGATGAGCTGGATTAAGATGTGCTAAAATTTGTGTCATAGTCCAACTCGCCAAACTCTTACAAAACTTTAATTAATGTGTATTAATTTTTTATGAATTGTGTAAGTATCAAATAAGACATTTTTCTTTTATTATGATCATATATAGCTTTAGATCATAATATTTTTCTTTTATCAATTTGAGCAAAAAAAAGCCCAACTTTAGATGAGCTGAGATAGGCTGAGCTCAACAAATGGGTAGGTCAATGGCCGGCCTAACCTTGGACGGATTGAACGGGTTAAATGAGTTTGGGCTCAAATTGCCACCCCTATGTTCGGGGCATTTGCATCTATACCCATTTTTTGTGGTAAAAATTGCACGGGGCGCCCTATTTGGTCGCCCCCATTTAACCTATACCCATTTTTTTAAAAAGTTTTAACTTGTACCCACTTTTTAAATAATTTCAGCCCTCTTTCCCCTCCTCCTTCTCCTCCTTTGTTTTCTTCTTCAAGTTACAAAATAAATTGGTCTCCAAAAGCAATGTTGCTTTAGTTATAAGGTCAATTTTTTTTAATTGAACAGTTCGGCAGTTGTACTTCTGGAGATAAATACCAATTTGTTTTGTAACTTGAAGAAGAAAACAAAGGAGGAGAACGAGGAGGAGAAAGAAGGTTGAAGTTATTTAAGAAGTAGGTACAAGTTAAAAGTTTTTAAAAAATAGGTATATGTTAAATGGGGGCGACCAAATAGGGAGCCCCGTGCAATTTTTACCCTATGTTCAAGTTAAATCCATTTAATACAAAAAATGTTCAAGAAAATCAGATATTATTAGTATAAAAAAATTACCTTCCATCCTTTAGGAATGTAGAAACCATTGAAGATGAAATCATTAATAGCTTCTCTAAAAGCACCTTGGAGGGGTGAGGCAAGTCTTAAAACTTCACATGCTACATTCCAAGAATACTTCATTTTCTGAATATCATCCCAGTTCAATAACTCACCAGGTGATTTTGACATTGCAATTTCCATTTGTTCTGTTAATTATCACAACAATTAATCATTTGTAAATGACAAAAATAAATTCAATTTATAATAACAAGAAGTTGACAAAGAGAAAATAAAAAAAGAAGTGTATTCTGCTAATTAGAAAGTTTACCTTTTTTAATTACTTTCACTTCAAAGACCTAATCAAAGTTTTACCGGCCAATTAACAATCAATTTCTTCCAATTGTTCATAAGATGTTCATTTGCTAAAGACATGAGAAAAGCTTAGGAGAAAAACCAAAGAAAAACGGGACAAAATCTATCTTTTGTATAGATAACGATTACGGTAATTAATTAATTAGAATAGAAAAATAAAACCAGATTATAATACCTGATGATGCCTAAAGAATAAAAATACAAACAATAACTATCATTAGGCATGATCAGGTATTATAATCTGGTTTTAATTTATAATCTACTAATATAAACAAAAGATAAAGACAAAAAAGGGATGCGTTGATCTCGACTCGTGGTTGATACAAAACTTAAAAGTTTGGCTAAAAATCCTTTTTGTTTAACCGTCTGATTTTTGGAATTTACTATCCTGACTAATCCTGGCACTCCCTATTAAAGATGAATTCTCGAGACACATCGACTCGAACCCGAGATCTCTAATTAAGGATAGATAAATATTTACTATTCCATCATACCATAATGTGTGGCTAAAGATTTAGTGTAACATATCATTAAAAACCTGATTACTAAATTTACCATGTTCCATGTTTAAAATAAGTGTAACTACAAGATGGGGAGAAAATTCGTCGTGAACATTCGTTTTCCTCGCAAAATTTTGCAGGTGCATTGTATTTTGCTTTTAGAAAATTAATCATTAACAGTTCTGATTTGACTGTGGGGCAGACTATGTTTTTTTTCCTAATTTTTTTGTTACTATACATTGGGGGGGGGGGGAAGAAGGGGAAATGGAAGAGGGAATTACAAGTTGTTAAATCAAACTCTCTCGCCTAAAAGGCGAAAGTTTAGGTAGCCAATCAATTGAGCTATTAAAATTCCCGGGCAGACTCTAGTGGGTTGCACTAACTAATTTGAATTTGTTCATGATACAATATTCCGGTTACTTATCTCCTTCGAATTAAATTCTATGAACTTCCTCTTATGAAGAATTTGATAGTAATATCATTAAGATTATGAAATAAGAACTTATCCTTCTATACACTATACACCAAATAAAATTACAATAACTGCTCATAATAAGTAGAATTAGTAACTTGAAAAATAAGACTTCAGTATGCTATAATATGTTAAATTACACTAATTTTGTAAATTCTTTTATATCGTAGTGCATATAAGTTAAATCCATGAAATGTTTGAAAGAAAAAGAAGACATAATATAGTGGACAAAAAGAATAAAGTGTTACCTTTGTAAACTCCTTCATAGATCTCAGGAAGTTCAGCAAGATACTTAAGAATAAATGTACAAGCAGAACTAGCAGTATCATGTCCACCAATCAATAATCCTAAAATCTTATCAGCAATATCCAATTCATGCATATATTTCCCATTTTCATCACTTGTCAATAGCATATGTGACAATATATCTTGTGTTGGTGATGCTTTCCCTTCAGCCAAATCAACTTTCCTTTGCTTAATAATTAACAAAAGCTCCTTCCTAATAAGATTCGATGCCTTAATCGCGCGATTAAATGGCGTTCCTGGCAAATCTATAGGGATAGAAATCAATCCGGAAGCCAAAACATTAAAAGGATCAGCAAATTTCGCGACATGGTTAGGATCTTCCACACTTACAAATAATCGACAGGCTAGCCAAAATGTGTAACGTTTTGCTAGTGGAAAAACTTCGATTTGGTTCTTATTTTCCCAACTTGAAGCAAAATGGCGTTGCGCGATATGATCCATGATACCAACATAACGTTGTAATGCCTCTGGCTTGAAGAAATTTGGAAGCATTTTTCTCATTTTAATTGCTTCTTCTTTTGATGAAGTTTGAGTTGAAGATGGGAATACTTTGTTTACAGAATCTGGCCACCAAGCTTGTACAAGTTTATTTTCATTAGAAAACAAGAATTTATTGCACGTCGGACCACAAAAGACTGCTGCTTTTTCACCTAAAAGATGAGTTTTAAAGACACTAGACGAATACTTGGTCATTCTATCAAATACGAATTTTTCAGGATGGCCTTTCCAACCCGTTGAGAGAAACTCGAAGCTCTCTCCGATGAACGGCCATCCGGTTTTGCCCGGAGGTAGGGTTCCGGTCAAGCTGCCGGAGTTTCGCTTGTAAAAGATGAAATGAAGGGCGAGCGACGTAAAGAGAGTGAAAAGGCAAAGGAGATAGAGATAGAAGACCTCCATGTTTAGTTTTGTGTTCAAATGACTTGGTTAAGGAAATAAGAAAATTTAACACATAAATATTGTAAGTTTGGAGAATTTGGAATGGGATGAGTTTTGGTAATGAATTGGATACATATATATATATTGGTGGGAACTAAATATAGTAGGAATTAATAATGTAAATATGGAAGGTCAATTATGCTGGTTGTTGACAACAGTTACAAAAAGGAAATTCCACATAGAAGTCTCAATGGAATCTAGAGGTCTTCTTCTTTTTCTTTTTACCTTATGCAAAACATTTTAAGAAAGATGGAATTATTTAATTAGGTGTATACCGTCCTTTACATAATAAGATCCTTGCTAGTTGATCATCTTATAAATTAGGATAATCATTTATTACTATTAATTCATAGTTTACCAAAACAAGATGTAAAAAATGTTATTGCAATCATAATCAAATTTCAATAAAATAATATTCAACTTTTATTTTGTTCAATCAATTTAATTCATAGATACTTTGAGTGATTTTTTTTAGGAAGCCACTTTTTCTTTTTTCGAAAAACAAAAGGGAAAATATTTATAGCTGTGGAGGTTGCCAAAATCTCCCTACCTTTTTCGTTTTTATATTTTATTTAAGAATGAAGTTTGATAAATAGAGCTATCAGTTTATAGTTTCGGGACGTTGTATATTTTTTTTCATGTTGCATGTGCTAGTTTTATAGAACCTCATCGGTACCATAACATCTTGTTTCATATTTTGTTAACTTAGATTTGTTTATTATTCAATCTAAAAGAGGAATTTAACTAAAGTGTAAGAAATGGGGGGAAAATACATTCGATGTGGTGAGATATATATGATTCCCTCGTTCTTGATTAGAGGTTTTAGTCACGAAAATATAATTTTTCCTAGTAGCTGGTAAGGAACACTATCCTCTTAAATGGACCCTATACTGGTGCAAAACTGAATTAGCCTACTAGTAATTACGATACCAAATAGTTAAAATAAAAAATAAAAAAGAGGTGTTTATAATATTTATAAACTAGTGGAAAGCATTGCTGTATTTTATCCTATGGCCGGCCTGTTTCCATTAGCCACATTTAGAATAGACAAAAAAAATTACTTATTACAGTACTCATTACTGACGAGTTCCAAAAGTTAGGTTTAAATTTTATCATAGAGAGTGTTACAAATAATGTGCAAATAAAGTTAATTAAGCACTGTTTGAGACTCGAGAGAAGGATTTAATTGGATTGTTAACTACGTGATGTTTAAAGTGGCGTCAATGTTAGTCAATTCTTTTTCACTCTGCCTTCTTTATTTAAAGGAAAATGGTCAAGTTTGTTTATATACCATGTGAAATTAAATAAATTTATTATTTGTTAAATTTTTTATTTCATATCACCTATTTTTTAACAGCATTTCAATCGATGGATGAACATTAAGAAGCAGATTAAAAAGTGCCCGGCCGCACCATTTTTACCAAGGAAAAATTAAGTTACACAACAAACATACACACTCTATTTATCATTCGTAGCTATACTTTCAAAAAATTACATTTCTTAGCTATATTTGAAATTTATAACAAATTCACCTGTAGTACTGAAATAAAAGACCAATTGTTTTGAACTGAAACAAGAGAGTGAAAAGTTGTCATAGCTTTGTGATAAGTTATATGCCTTTGTGTTTTGATGATTTAACAAACTTCATATGAGAACCAGTGATACAAAACCTCAAAGTGCTAGGAACAACAAGTCACATATCTGGCACACGTTCCAACGATATCAATCAAAGGAACAGTAGAGGGAATAGATGGCTATCAGTTCATACAGTCACAGTACAAGTCAACTTCATACAGTTGTTAAAGCTGTTGCACTGTTGCTGTCACGACCCTAAACCGGACCCGGTCAAGATGGCACCTATCGTGAAACAAGGCCAACCAACACAAACCCCCTAACCAACTAAACAGTTATAATAATTCATTTTTAAGTCATTAATAAGCTATAAATTCCAAAATAAAGAGTAGAATAGAATAATGCAGAAAATAACACAGCCCGACATCGGGGTGTCACCAGTCATGAGCATCTAAAATCCGTCTAAGAGTATGAAAAAGACAACATAGTCTAATACAAGGCTAGTACAAAGTGAAATAAAGATAGGAAAGAGAAGCACTAGGTGCGAGCACTGAGCAGGTACCTAGTTAACTCCGAACAAGCGTGCTGGAAAGCAAATCAGCACTCGCTAGCGTGACCCGAGTCTCCTGGATCTGCACACAGGGTGCAGGGATTAATGTGAGTACGCCAACTCAGTAAGTAATAAAAGTAAAGGCAGCTGAGCGATAAGAAAACATGTAAAACACAGCGTAATGCTTCAACAGAACAGTATAAAACCAGAACAATGCAATAAAATAATAAAAGCTCGTAAAAACACCTTAGTTCAGTAAAAACCTCTTTAAAAACAACATTTAGTAGTTCAAACGAGTGATGAAAATATGGAGAAAAGGATAGAAACATAAATCAGCCCCTCAAGCGAAATACCAACAGAACTAGCCCCTCGGGCTATCTCATAATCACTCATATAAGCCCCTCAAGCAATAACATAAAACAACAACAGCCCCTCGGGCAATATCACATCTCACACTGGGTACCCGTGCTCATTGGGGGTGTGCAGACTCCGGAGGGGCTCCTACAACCGAACCGCTATATCAAGCCATCTCGTGGCATAATCAAACTGGCCCTCGGTCTCCAAATCATGAATCAGTACAACACCGCTGCGGCGCGCAGCCCGATCCTATAATATCCTCACAACACATGCCCTCAGACCCACTCAGTCAGAAATCTCTCAAGCCACTCGGGCACAGTAAAATATGATGCTCAGCCCAAAATATCATTTAAAAATATCAAAACAGAGTAAATATAGTTGAGTTATGAAAACAGTAGAAACTACATGACTGCGTACAAATATAAAGTCAAAATGATGAGGAATAGTAGTAAAAATCCCCTAAGAACCCAAAATAGTTGGCACGAGGCCCAAATATGGATTTCAGCCGAAACAATAATAATACTTTCCAAAACGCAATGATAACAAACAATTTTTAATCAAGTACGTAGTTTAATAGTCATACGGGGCGGACTAAGTCACAATCCCCAACGGTGCATGACCACACGCTCGTCATCTAGCATGTGTGTCACTTCAAAGCAGCACAACGATATAAAATTTGGGGTTTCATACCCTAAGGACAACATTTACAATCATTACTTACCTTTATCCAGTCCAAACTCTAGCCCGCGATGCCTTTGCCCCTCGAATCGGCCTCCGGATGCTCCAAATCTATCCAAAAATAGATTTATACCATCAAAATAAGCTAAAGAAACAAAGCCCACTAAAAAATAACCAATTTACATAAAAAATCCCGAAATTGGCCAAACCCGACCCCCAGGCCCACATTTCGGATTCCGACAAAAATCACAAAACTAGAATCCTTACACTCTCGCGAGTTCATACATATCAAGAATACCAAAATCCGACAACAAATGACTCCTCAAATTCCTAAATTTAGGTCTCAAATTTCCAAGCCCTTACTTCCAATTTTAAGCTTTAGATTCCATAAATTCCATGTTTAATTTGATAGAAATCACATTAGGATCGAGTATTAAGTCCATAAATCTTACCTCCAAGTGTTTCCCCTTGATTCCCTTTTCAATCCTCCTCAAAAAACTCTAAAATCGCTCAACAATGGTGAAACTTAGACCCAAAATCGCGGAAATGGTCTTTTAAACATTCTGCCTATCTATTCACGTTCCTTCTTCGCGAGCGCGGTCAACGCCTCGCGTTCGAGAAGCACAAACTTACGTTGACCACTAATTCCTTCATCGCGAACGCGATACCCCAAACGCAAACATGAAGCTTCAGCTCATCAAAGCATTGTGAACGCGACTACCAGCTCGCGAACGCGAAGAACAATTCTCTAGGACCCAAACTGCTCACCTTTCCTCTACGCGAACCCGGCAAGACCCTCGCGAATGTGATGACCGCTGACCTCAGCCCTTCGTGAACGTGAAGGCCAACTCTAATGCCTTACATCCTAACCCTTCGTGAACGCGGGACATCCATCGCGAGCGCGAAGGCTAAAAGCCTACAACACCAACAACAGGTTTTCTGCAACTTTTTCCAACATGAAATGATCCGTTCAACCACTCGAAACTGACCCGGGGCCCTCGGGACCGCAACCAAACGTGCCAAAAATTTCCATAACCTCATTCAAACTTGTTCTAACCTTCGGAACGCTCAAAACAACATCAAAACACCAAATTTACATCGGATTCAAGCCTAAGAATTCCAAAAACTTCCAAATTCCGCTTTCGATCAAAAGGTCTATCAAACCTCGTCCAAATGACCTGAAATTTTGCACACACATCACAAATGATATAACAGACCTGCTCCAACTTCTGGAATTCCATTGCAACCCCTATATAAAAATTTCACCTATCAACCAGAAAATTCCAAAATTCCAATTTCGCCAATTCAAGGCTAAATCTACTCCGGACCTCCAAAACACATTCCGATCACCCTCCTAAGTCCCAAATCACCTCCCGAAGCGATCCGAATCATCAGAATTCACATCAGAATCCACATAAGTCTACATCTGATTGACTTTTCCAACTTGATCTTACTCAAAAGAGACTAAGGGTCTCAAATTTTACCAAAACCTCTCCGAACCTGAGCCAACCAACCCGTTAACACATAATACAGCTGAACAAGACAATAAGAAGAAGAAATGGGGGAAACAGAGTGGTAACTCATGAAACGACCGGCCGGGTCATTACATCTCCCCCTCTTAAACAAACGTTCGTCCTCGAACGAGTTAAAAAACATACTTGAAGCCTCAAACAGGTGAGGATATCTACTCCGCATCTCCCGCTCGGTCTCCCAAGTAGCCTCTTCCATGGGCCGACCTCTCCACTGCACTTTCACTGAAGCTATATCCTTTGACCTCTACTTTCGAACCTGACGCTCCAAAATAGCTACTGGCTCCACATCATAAGTCAAATCATCATCTAACTGAACCGTGCTAAAATCCAAAATATGAGGCGGATCGCCAATATACTTCCGGAGCATAAAACACATGAAACACCGGATGCACACTCGACAAGATGGGTGGCAAAGCAAGCTCACAAGCCACCTCCCCACTCCTCCGAAGCACCTCAAAAGGCCCAATGAACCGAGGACTCAATTTACCCTTCTTCCCAAATCTCATAACACCCTTCCTGGGTGAAACCTTCAATAGAACCTTCTCACTGACCATGTAGGACACATCCTGAACCTTACTATAAGCATAACTCTTTTGTCTCGACTGCGCCGTACGAAGCCTCTCCTGAATCATCTTCACCTTGTCTAAAGCACCGTGCACCAAGTCTGTACCTAATAGCCTAGACTCACCCGGCTCAAACCAACTAACTGGAGATCTACACCGCCTCCGATACAAAGCCTCATATGGAGCCATCTGAATACTTGACTGGTAACTGTTGTTATAAGCAAACTCTGTGAGCGGTAGAAATTGATCCCACGACCCTCCAAAATCAATGATAAAAGCGCAACATGTCCTCCAATATCTGAATAGTATGCTCGGACTGCCCGTCCGTCTAAGGGTGGAAGGTTATGCTCAACTCAACCTGAGTACCCAACTTTCGCTGCACAGACCTCCAAAACTGTGAAGTAAACCGAGTGCCCCATACTGAAATGATAGAAACTGGGACACCATGCAAACGAACAATATCCCGGATATAGATCTCTGCCAACCACTCTGAAGAATAAGTAGTACACACAAGATTGAAGTGCGCAGACGTGGTCAGCCGATCCACAATCACCCAAATAGCATCGAACTTCTTCAATGTCTGTGGGAGTCCAACTACAAAGTCCATGGTGATCCGCTCCCACTTCCACTCTGGAATATCCATCTGCTGAAGCAAGCCACCCGGTCTCTGATGCTCATATTTCACCTGCTGACAATTAAGACACCGAGCTACAAATCCCACAATGTCATTCTGCATTCTCCTTTACCAATAATTCTATCTCAGATCCTGATACATCTTCGCGGCACCTGGATGAACAGAATACCACGAGTTATGGGCCTCCTCTAGAATCAACTCCCGAAGTCCATCTATATTGGGCACACATATCCGGCCCTGCATCCTCAATACCCCATCATCACCAATAGTCACATCTCTGGCATCGTTGTGCTGAACTCTGTCCTTAAGGACAAGCAAATGAGGATCATCATACTGGCACTCTCTGATGCGATCAAATAAGGAAGACCAAGAGATCACACAAGCCAATACCCGACTGGGCTCCGAGATATCCAACCTCACGAACCGATTGGCCAAGGTCTGAACAACAACTGCAAGAGGTCTCTCCCCAACAGGAATATACGCCAAACTCCCCATACTCATCGTCTTCCTACTCAAGGCATCGGCCACCATATTGGCCTTTCCCGGATGGTACAAAATAGTGATATCATAGTCTTTTAGCAGCTCCAACCATTTCCGCTACCTCAAATTGAGATCATTCTACTTGAACAAGTATTGGAGGCTACGATGATCAGTAAACACCTCATAAGACACACCATATAAATAATGCCTCCAAAGCTTCAATGCGTGAACAATGGCAGCCAACTCCAAATCATGAACATGGCAGTTCTTCTCATGGGGCTTCAACTGACATGAAGAATACGCAATAACTCTACCCTTTTGCATCAACACACACCCAATACCAACTCTCGAAACATCACAATACACGGTATATGAACCTAAAGGTGATGGCAAAACTAACACTGGAGCTGTGGTCAAGGCAGTCTTGAGCTTCTGAAAGCTCTCCTCACACTCATCCGACCACCTGAATGGAGCACCTTTTTGAGTTAACTTGGTCAAGGGTGATGCAATAGATGAAAATCCCTGAACAAACCGGTGGTAATAACCTGCCAAACCAAGAAAGCTGCGAATCTCTGTGGCTGAGGACGGTCTGGGCCAACTCTGAATCGCCTCTATCTTCTTCGGATCAACCTGAATACCCTTGCTAGACACTGTGAGCACCTAATTTTTGATAATATTTAATTTTTATGTAATTTTTTTAGGGGTTTTAACCTACAATTTTTAGCTTTGTTACACTTTTTATTATAAGATAAAAATAGAAAATTTTAAAAGGTCAATTATTACTATTAATATTATTTTTTTTTTTTAAAATAATAAAAAATCTGAAAATATTAAAAGATTTTTTTATATTTTTGGGTGGATATAAAATAAATGAAAAAAAAGAAAGTTGGAATTAAAAAATAAAAGTAAAGGTAACTGAAAATTAAAAATTTAAAAGTAAAAGAAAGTAAAATTTTTAAAAGAAAAGCAAAAGAAAGTGGATTGTTTTTTTAAGAAAAGTAAAATAAGTGAAAAATAAAATAAAAGTAATTAAATTTGAAATTTAAAAATAAAAGTAATTAAAGTTGAAATTTTAAAATAAAAGTAAGGAAAGGTGGGGATTTATTTTATAAAAAAAAAAAAGTAAAATGTAAGTGGGATTTCTTTTAATTAAAATTTTAAAAAAATAAAAAAATAATATAAAATAAATTAAACCCTGAAAAATTTCGAAATTTTTTGCTATAAATAGGAGAGAAAAGAAGAAAGGAGAGAAAAAAAAAAGAGGAGATAATTGAGAGAAACAATTTTTTCTTCTTCTAAGCTAACGGAATTTCTATTCGAGTCATTCTTTTCTCCTCTTTCTTTCGAACAAAAATACAGTAGTTCACCTCCCAAAACAACCTCTAAATACCACCCAAACGCCAGTCGGAAATTCTTGTCCCGACACTACCAAAAATACTCAAAAGATCGAATTCGCTAGGTTATTCGGAGGAGATATTCATCGTGTTTTTGCTCTGTTTTGTTGAATGACGAGTTAGTTCTCTGTTGCTCCATTTTTGTGGAATATTTTAATATCTTATGAGCTATGAATTTGAGTTACTACTGTATTCACTAAAAATGCATTGTTGGAATAAATACTTGACTGTTATTGGTGAAAAAGTTCGAATATCCCGTTGGTTTTAGTTTATGAGATATTGAATTGGTATTTGGTAGGATAATTTACTAATCTACTAATGTTTATTTAATTACTTTAATTATGTTAATCTTGTTTCATGTTAAGTGTTTTTTCTATGAAATCTTTAAGGTTATAACTTGTTTTTCTGTTTAAGTTGAATTAGTGGAGGTCATTATCATATTTTGGGTTGATTTCTTTTGTTAAAGTCAAAAACAATGATGAAGGAAGAAGACAACAATTTTGTATAAATAAACTATACCATGTTCATATGTAAAATGGGATTTGAGTATATTTGAGCTGGTCCAAGTCTTAAATACGATGATTGTTCACATAATTATTTTTTAATAAAATTCCTTCTATATTTAAAATAGTTTAATAATTTAGTTACGAGTAATAATTAATTTACAATAGATAATATAGTTCGTCAGACAATATTAGGTACGAGTTCGAATATCGACCATGTGTTCTTACACTATCTTTGATAAATCAAGCAATAAATGGTCATGTGTGTGCCTCTGCTCCTTGACTAGTCAATAATAAACTATGTTTGACCATGTGTTCATCCACGTTCCTTGGTCAAATACCAACAAAAAAAAAATCTTGTGTGCTTACAAGCTCCAAGATCAACACAGTTAATAAAACATGATTAATTATTTAAGCGACAATATGCAATAATAATTCAAAGCAAATAAAATACAGTTTATCCAAAATAATATTAGCCAAATATAGTCAATAAAGCGACCGTGCTAGAATCACGGGACTCGGAGAATGCCTTACACCTTCTTCCCGGTCAACAGAATTCCTTACCCGAACTTTATTTTCGCAGACCGATAAAAATAGAGTCAAACCTTTCTTTGACTAGGGATTCGAATAAAAGGTGACTTGGAATACCCAAAAATCAATTTCAAGTGGAGACTCTGTAAATAAAATAATCCCTACTCAAGTTTGTCACGTTAATTGAAAAAACTCTTTAACCCACAATCCATAACATTTCATTATCTTTTGGAGAGGTAAAAAAGGGGTGTGACAGCTCTGGCGACTCTGCTAGAGACTTTCAAGAACTCGAGCTTGTACATGTTGACTTTTTATTTGGCTTTATTAATTTTGTATATATTGTGATTTATTTGTGCCTAATGTGCTACCTGTTCGCTTTTTACCGCTTCGATATTGTTATACTATACATATAAATTGTCTCCCCACGCACCCCCTCTGAGTCTTCTGGAAAGGGCATTTGCTTGGCATAGCCCGCTTTCTATGAGATAGCTGAGGTGCTTGCCACCCGGTGAAGGATTTTTAGTCACACATGTTTTAAGCGGGGAGCACCACCAGTTATGCCGGAAAGCAATGCTACTGATACGCTGACCCTCCTCGGCTCGAGTTGTCCGCTCGATTAAGCCAGTCTAGATACCTTCTCCACCAGGATTTAAACCTAGAAGAACAAATCTCATGCCAGATATCCCTTGTAGGTTCGCTTTATGTGTATCACATGTATTTGACTTAGCGAAACTCGTCACAGGGGTCGGGTCCGTATAAGACAGGTATCCTCTTTGAGATCATTATGTTCACTTATGTGCTACTTGATACATTATTTGGAAGGATTACTTGCATTGTCGACCGGCTTTAGAAAATTAATGTAGCGGAATTATTAAAAAAAAAAGAGAAGAAAAAAAAGGGAGTCTTTCTCCTAGTTTAGCGCAAATAAACCCTTTAAAAAAGATTTTTATAGTAGTCCGGTGTGAGGTATAAAAATTAATTTTCATAAAAATCAAAAGAGAAAAATACTCAATTTCACCGAACTACACGGGTCTGATTCTCACCGGATGTGAGATACGTAGGCAAATCTCATCGGTTCCGGCCCTCAATGTTTAAAAATTAAAACAAAATTCAAAAATATTTTCTTTCTTTCAAAAAATATTTTCTTTCTTTGGAAAATTACAATAAATAAATAAATGATAAATCCAAAAAAAAAAAAATTTTCAAAAATTCCAAAACAAAAAAGATTGAATTCCAATTTATTTTTTTTTTGCTTCAGAAATTTTTCTTTCGAAAATTGAAAGAATAAATTTTAAAATTCAAAAATATTTTATTTCTTTAGAAGTCTTTATTTCAAAAATTCCAAAAAAAGAATAATTCAAAAAAAAAACCTTGCTCTTCTTTAGAAGTCTTAGTTTCAACAATTCAATAAAAAAAATTGAATTCTTTCTTTTTACAAAAAAATAAAATCCAAAAATATTTTCCATGTTAGGAGCTTTCGTGGAGTTATTTTATATGAGTAAAAAAAATGAGAGTTACTTTGTGTACTTTATTCCTGATTAGTTTTGAACTACATAATGATCTGATTCATGCGGCATCATGATACGTAGGCAATCCCCATCGAATTCGATCATAGTCATACAAAAAACTGAGTTAAATATATATATATATATATATATATATATTGAGTAAAAAAAAGAGGAAAAAAGAAAGATTGAAAAAAGAAAAAAAAAAGCGACAAAAACAAGAAAGAAGGGGGAGCCATGATAGCTTCTAGCTCGAGGGGGCCATAGGTCATTCAACTAATCATATATGCTTCCTAAGGTCCCACAACACTATTGTCCCCATGCTGCTTATGTCGTGGCACCGCCTCCCAATGCAGTGATAGATGCACAACCTTACATGTGGCCACAATACTATACAGAAAATCAAGATCCACCTCCCAGAAATGCTCGTTCTTACCAAGCTCCATATAATCCCCAACCAAATGATCCCCAATACAATCCTCGCCAAGAGAACCTCTCAGAAAGAATCAGTTCACCTCCATTGGTGAATCATACACAAGCTTGGTCCAAAAGTTAGTCAGGACAGGTCTAGTGTAGCGAGTGGCCCCGAATCGGCCAAACCCCAAGTCTCTCTTGCACCGGGCTAATGCTAGAAGTGAATACCACCCTGGAGCAATGGGACATGATACAGAAGACTGTTGGACTCTTAAAAGAGCAGTGGAAGACCTCATCGAGGTCAAGACAATAGTGTTTAGGGATGAAGAGGCCCCTAATATGATGAACAATCCTCTGCCTACTCATACCAATGTGCCAGTAGTCGGAATGATTTGTGAAGATGAAAAATTTGATCCGACACTGAAGGTCATTGCAGTCATTGCCAAGATAGAAGAAAAGCCAAAAAAGGGTCGCCAAACCTGAAAGTTCCATATCAGATGTGAGTCTTGGTAGCCGGTCTTGTTATCCTTTCTTCGTTCGGATTATTTTAGAATATGATCCGTGTCACACCTCCTTTTAACGCGCCCGCCCCGAAGGGTTGAATACGCGAGGGAGTTTTTCCAATTTAAGTGACAATATTCGAAATGGGATTATTTATTTAATTCAGAGTCGCCACTTGGGAAAGGTTTGACTTTTGGTGTCCCAAGTCACCGGTTTATCTTGAATCCCAAATCGAGGAAAATATTCGACTTTCCAAATGAAGTCTGCGAACCAGAAATTCTAAGTAAGGAATTCTGTTGACCCGAGGGAAGGTGTTAGGCACCCTCGAATCCCGTGGTTCTAGCACGGTCGCTTAAATTGTTATAATGGCTAGATATCTGATTTATTACATGTTATTACTTATGTGCTTTCATTAAGTTTAAAACCGCTTTTATTATTATTTATTTTTTATGGAATTGCAACATTGTAAAAATGCATTTCGAACCATGTCACAATCAATGCGCCCATGGTTGTTAATACATTCCGACTCCGTTGAGATTTGGATTTGGGTCACATAAATGCGCACCCGAATTTAAGAAGGTAAGATTATTAAAATGCACGCCTGAAGCAATTATCGTATTATTATTTCTGGGTAAGGCCGTGGAATTTTGCTAAACGGCTCATCCCGAAGTCTAAGTAATTTTAATTAAACATTTATCGAGGGCCCCGCAATTTGTGCGTTTTATTTGGCGAGGCTCATCTCATTTATTTTTATCAGGATAATCCTAAAGTGCCTACATTTTCTATTAAAATTGTCTCTACAAAAGTGAAAGAGAAAAAGGTCTTAATTTATTTACATGTTTGAGTTGTTATAGTTGAGTTTCGAATATGATTCGTAAATTCTAAAAAATGATACAAGCAAAGCAGTCCGTTGCCAATACGGGCACAGGCTCACGTATTACTACCTAATTATATTATACTAGGCATGTTCTCAGTTTGTCAAATTAAAAAAAAACTTGGCAATCTAATTTTAATCCTAAAACAATTACATGCTGGAATTAACCAATATTATTTAACTAAACAATTTTCTTACAAGTTCCGAAATGGTCTATTCGTTTGATTTTTAACTTAGACGGAGTTACTACACCATTTATTTATTTACTTGGCAATCTAATTTTAATCCTAAAACAATTACATGCTGGAATTAACCAATATTATTTAACTAAACAATTTTCTTACAAGTTCCGAAATGGTCTATTCGTTTGATTTTTAACTTAGACAGAGTTACTACGCCATTTTAAGCAATATATAGATAGTTCATCCGTTAAGCTATCGTTGGATGTTCCACTATATATACATTAAATAGCTACATGATTCCGATTTTTGTAAGCTAAATAATTTATATATACAAATAAAATTAAGAATATAATTCAAAATAAATTTAGAACTTCAATTCTTCATTTTTTTTTGTATTCATGCTTCCTGTTTCAGTTTACAATAATCAGCGTGTCAGTTGTGTACCTGATATTGGAAGCAAAAGAAAAGTGAGAGATCAGCAGAAATTCAGTAGCATACAACAACAGCAATCCCAGCAACTAGTAACAACCAGCGACGAGAAACTTAGTGACAGATTTTAAAATCAAGACAAAATCCGGAAACAACAACAACCAACGGACAGAAGCAAAGGGAAACTTTTTTTCAGATTTTTGAAAGACTAGTTAGTGTTTAACCCTTAATTTCTCAATCCGTATCTCAGAATATTTGGACTATATATCAGGTGTATATTCTTCTTCTTTTGAATTTCCAGAATGTTTTTCTTTTTGTTTTTCTAAAATCTTAGTATTTTTTTTTTCTCTTAAATTTTTTCTCTCTTCTAAATCTGATTCAAGACCTCTCTATATATCCCCCAACCCATAAATCTTTTAATCAATTAAAATCAACCCATTTTCTCTACCAAACCCATTATCTTCCTACTCATCCCCATTACATTAAATAAACATATCACACCACCCCATTATATTTTGTCCCCCATGCCTAACATAAAATAATGCAAGATTCCCCTTTAAATTAAATCTTGTCCCCCTTTATATTAAACAAATATATCACAATCCACCCCATTTCATTTTGTCCCACATGCTTCATATAAACAAATACAAAATGTACAATTCCTAAACTACCCCTCCGACCCTATTACAAATTACTATTTTACCCCCGAAAGTACTATGAATTTACCAAACTACCCATAAGCTATAACACATCAATTAATCAAACTTAACCAAAATATAGACAATATGATCAATTTCTAACAATGTTCAAACAACAATATGAACACGGATGAACATCATAACAACAATATCACATAAACACGATTTTAACAATATTTCAACAACAAATCACATGAACATGATTTCTTCAATATTTTATCAACAAATCACATGAACACAAATTGAACAATAAAGAACAACTAAAATTTGATTGAACAATATTTTTTTAGCAACGATCAATCCTATTTTCAGATTCAACAACAACAATCAAACAAGTATATTTAGATTTCCAAATTCAATAATATTGAACTTAAAATCAACTCTAACAACATTACAACAAACAATTTCTATATTAAACTTAAACAAGATTATGAGACAAATTTAAAAAATAATCATAAGTGATAAACAAGAAATCAAACTATACAAATTTCGGATTCAAGAACAATCAAACAAAGTATGAACATGAATGAGTCTATTTTAACACAACAAACATGACGGATTAAATGATTAAACCAACATTAATAATTTCTGGAAAATATATAACAACATGAAACAAATTGAAGAAATAATCAATTAAATTTCAATTTGAATCTAACAAACAATCAAACTAACAAATTCTTACCTAAACCATAAAACAAACATGAAATAAACATGAAAAACCACTAATTAAATTTCCATTTGAAATCTGAAAATTAATTCAACAAAACATATGAACATGAACAAAACCAAAAATCAAATATCTACCGATTTTAGATTCGAGAAATATCAAAACGAAACACGGACAAAAATAAAACTCAAAATCTACTAACATCGACACGAAATATGTACGGACTGTTTCGACAAACCTCGACCAAACAACCATGTCATTCCGGATTTTGACGAAGCATTCATGTACAAAGAATGAAGCAACAACAGAAGCAATACCTTGACCAAACAACTCGTCATGTAAAGCTCGACGAAGGATCTCGATTCGACGATAAACCTTCGAACTTTGCCAGACTTTAACCGGACTGCCTTGCGTCGTCAACAAGAGTACGATGGTGAGCAACAAACATGACTCATGGAGTCGCAGCAGTGAAGCGTCTGAAGCAAACGCAGCTTGACGCCGAAACAGGAGTAGTGAGGCGACGCCGCGTCCATGGCTGGAGCTCGTGAGCTCGACTACCCAACTCGAAGTCGACGAAACAAAGAAGATGAAACAGAAAGATCGATCATGGGGCAGCTGCGGGCAGCATGGAGGAGCTGGAAGGAGGGGTCGTTTGCAGTGGGGTTTCCACCATGGGAGGGAAGCTATGGCGATGGGTTGACGAGGGTAGTGACAGCAGGAGGGTGTCGAGCTTGAAGCGGACGACGAAGCTGGACGATGATGCTGGACGATGCAGCAGCGATAGCTGTTGCTTGACGGGGAATGAAGGGTCGTTTGGGCAAGATGGTGAGGCTACTGGAGGTGGGCGATGACGAAGACAAAGAAGAAGATGAAGCAGTAGCAGTAGCGCGAGCAGCAGGTGGACTGTTGGGATGTGAAGTTGAGGACTGGCTCAGCAGTAGAAACGATGATGGTGAAAGGGAGCCGACGGACTGGTCGTTGATGACGAAGACGCAGCAGTGGCGACCATGGTTGTCGAGTTCGAGCTTGAAGGTGGTTGTGTGGTTTTAATGGAGGACGGGGGGTCGTTTGGACGCGAGGGTGTTTGTGTGGACGAAGAAGAAAGTAAAGGGAAGCCATGGGAGGTGTTTTTGAGTTTGGGGAAGAAGAAGCCAAAATGGGGGGGGGGGATCCTTTCTTAGTTTTTTAGGGTTTTGGTTTTTTTTTTTTTTTTTTTTGTGTTTGGACAAAAAATGAAGAATGAAAATGAAGAGGGGGAGTTGGGTTGTTGGTACTGGACTGGGTCGACCCAGTTCGAAATGGACTGGGTCGTAGGGAAGATTTGGCCATTTTTTGGGCCTGTGGCTTAAAATTGAAGAAGAGGCCCAATTCCGACTTTCTTTATATTTTCGATCTCTTTTCTTCTTTCATTTTTCTAAAACTAAATTATAAAAAATACTTAAACTATTATTAAGAACTAAATTAAGTTATAAAAGCGCAAATTAACTCCCAATAACAATTAACGCACAATTAAGTATTAATTAAGCATAAAATCGTATATTCGGACATTAAATGCTAGAAATGCAAACGATGCCTATTTTGTAATTTTTAATTTTTGTAAAACCAATTTAATTACTAACAATTATAGAATTAAATTCTACATGCAAAATGCGACATATTTTTGTATTTTTTATTAATTTAGCAAATAAACACGCACAGACAAATGCCAATAATTATTCAAAATATAACAAAATATCACAAAATTGCACACCAAAGAAAAATCATTTTATTTTTGAATTTTTTGGGAGTAATTCTCATATAGGGCAAAAATCACGTGCTTACAGCTGCCCCTCTTTGCCCGAAGACACGAAGGGTTTTCGTGCAAAGATAAAGCGAGCGATTTTTGCCCATCCGAGTACTCCGTTGAAGCATTTTTTGAAAAAGATTTGACCGAAACCTTTGCTTCAAAGGTTTCCTACATATCCTGGGCTAAACAGGAATCAGGTCAATGTAGTTCGGGAAATTTTGGTAGCTGGGACTACCATGGGATTGCAATGCTTGCTGTTACTGCTGTTGCTGTTGCCACTACTGCTTTACTGACCTCCTTATTACAACCAAAGGAAATTGAAACTGAACTAACTACTTATGCCTGTCAACCGCTAGTTACAAGATTCCTATCTATAATTCTTTTGCAACTTGATCTTGGGTCTCAGCTAATTCTGCTTGTAGACTTCGATCCGAATCTTGATGCTCGCAAGTTGTAGGCGTTTGTTTATTTCTGCAGTATTGAATGAAACGGGATTGGCGGAGCTCGGGAATTTGATCCAATTTTTGAGCGACCTGCCCTTTGTTTGTTCCAATATGTAGGAACACTTTTTTTTTGTTCTTTTGTTCTTTTCTTTATTCTGGATTGAGACTCATCCCGTAGGTCGTCTCGATCCATGCACCTCAGGGTCAGACCTGCTGAGACAACAAAACAAACGAACGAAATTTCTGCCCCAGTTTCACTAGAAAAATTTCGTGAGTTAATTGTCATGAAAATTTACAGCACTGATGAGGGGATTGGAAAAAAAAACCTAGTCTACAAAGCGCAACTCAAGGATTGGAGCCCTAATGTCGCAAAAGGTAAAAGTGCACAACTCAGGGATTGGATCCCTAATGTTGGCTAAAGGAAGGTTGCTCAACTCAGGGATTGGAGCCCTAATGTCGGCTAACAGAAAAAAAACGCTCAGTTCAGGAATTAGAGCCCTAATGCTGACCAAATAGAAACCTGTTCAACTTAAGGATCGGAGCCCTAAATTGGGAGAATTTCCAGGTTATGCTGGAAAGCGTCCACGGGTTATGCCGGGAAGATTCATCGGGTTATGCCGGAAAAGAGGTCCCTGGGTTATGCCAGGGAGGTCCACGGGTTATGCCGGAAAATTCAAAGAGGTCCCTAGGTTATGCCATGGAGGTCCATGGGTTATGCCGGGGAAGTCATCAGGTTATGCCGGGAAAGGAAAAGAGTACTTGGGTTATATCGGAAAAAGGGAGGAAGTCCTCGGGTTATGCCGGGGAAATTATCGGGTTATACCGAAAAGGGGAAAGAGGTCCCTGGGTTATGCCAGGGAGGTCCACGGGTTATGCCGGGAAATTCGAAGAGGTTCCTGGGTTATGCCAGGGGAATCATCGGGTTATGCCGAAAAAGGGAAAGAGGTCCCTGGGTTATGCCAGGGAGGTCCACGGGTTATGCCGGGAAAGGGACAGAGTCCTCGGGTTATGCCGGGGAAGTCATCGGGTTATGCCGGAAAAAGGAGAAAGTCCTCGGGTTATGCCGGGGAAATTATCGGGTTATACCGAAAAAGGGAAAGAGGTCCCTGGGTTATGCCAGGGAGGTTCACGGGTTATGTCGGGAAAGGGACAGAGTCCTTGGGTTATGCCGGGGAAGTCATCGGGTTATGCCGGAAAAGGGAGAAAGTCCTCGGGTTATGCCGGGGAAATTATCGGGTTATACCGAAAAAGGGAAAGAGGTCCCTGGGTTATGCCAGGGAGGTCCACGGGTTATGCCGGGAAATTCAAAGAGGTTCCTGGGTTATGCCAGGGAAATCATCGGGTTATGCCGAAGAAGGAAAAGAGGTTCCTGGGTTATGCCAGGGAGGTCCACGGGTTATGCCGGGAAAGGGACAGAGTCCTCGGGTTATGCCGGGAAAGTCATCGGGTTATGCCGAAAAAGGGAGAAAGTCCTCGGGTTATGCCGGGGAAATTATCGGGTTATACCGAAAAAGGGGAAGAAGTCCCGGGGTTATGCCCTTTTATTTATCAAAATGTATGAAAGAATTCTGGGTAAACTTCCTTTTGGTCGTTTTCTTGCTGCAAAGCTGTTTCAATGCTCGTGCACTTCATTTCTTTTTTGGGCTACACCTGCTTTTTTGCACGGTTGCTTTGGATCGCACCTGTCTCAATTTTCCTAAACAAAGAAAAATTGTCAGTTTGAAATTGTGGTCGGTTTTGTGGCCTTCATTGTTTTTCTTGGTCCCAAGCTTCATTTCTGTTTGAGAAAATTCGCCATTGATTGGATTCCAAGGAAACCTCCTTTCAAACTGATAAGACTTAATATTTCAGGATTTCACGCTGATTTGTGCGTGTACGGCTCTGTTTCTTCCGTCTCACTCTACTTGGGGATTTTGAGGTAATCAAACGCCATGATCAGTCGGGATTGGACTGACGCATCACTGAGGCCGGGTATGTTCTCCACCTCTTTGCCAAACAGAGCCCTGTGAAGCCGGTCCTGCCACCTTTTCTTTCTAGCATGTTTTGGGGCTTAGGGTTAAACCGAAAAGGAATCCAAAGAAAAGTAAACAAAGAACGAGAAAAAATGAATTTAAAAAGAGAAGCGTCTTTTTTTTTGGGAAAAGAAAGACTTATCTTGGCACATGCTGGCTTTAAATTGACATAACCTGCTTTTTGGATTGGATGCCTGACTCTCACGAACCTACATGGCGAACCAAACGGATCTATGTTTCCAAACCAGGGAACCTTGTCAGAACCTTCTGTGGTGAAATCCTCTTTCGGCCGACAGCGCTCTTTGCGAGTTTTCGCTAGCCGACCTCTCTCATTTCTCTTCTTACCGTCGCCTTATAGTGCTCGTCATGAGTTTTCACTAACAAGACTCTCTCATTTTGATTTCTCTGCTCGCCATCGCCTTATGGTGCCTGTAGGTTTTCACCAATAAGACTCTCTCATTTTGATTCTCTGCTCGCCATCGCCTTATGGTGCCCATAGGTTTTCACCAATAAGACTCTCTCATTTTGATTCTCTCATCCTGACTGCGTCGGATCTGAGCAATTGCGTCCTTTGATTTTGAAGAAACTTTTGCCGATTGATCAGAAGGACTTGCAACAGGTTTGGGGTCAAAAGAACTTGGATCGAATTACAACTTTGGAACCGTCCAGGCGGGATATCGCCGAATTATTATAATGTCTGCCCCAGTTTAAATTTTTTTGGGGAGAATTATATTTTGGTTTTGGTGTGACTGAACCCCATAGAAAGGTTGCCTACGTATCCTTTCGGAATCAAGTCAAACGTAGTTCAAGAATTTTTTTTTTTTAGAACTTCACTTCCGGGTTTCAAAGAGGGTAATGAAAGAAAGGTAAATGGATCAAAAGGTTAGCAAAGGATTTGAGTGTTTGGGTAGCGGGAATGAAAGCCTTCGTCCTCTCAACTGTGCAAAAACATCGTCAGAGCGAGTTCAAACATAGTATCTTTTTACTGCATCTGCATTCACGGCTGTGTCGGGATCTTTTCCTTCAATATCACCTAGATATAATGCTCCCCTGGGCAATATCTTCCTGATGATGTATGGACCTTTCCAATTAGGAGCAAATTTTCCTTTCGCTTCCTGGTGATGTGGAAGAATGCGCCTTAACACCAGTTGACCTACTTCAAAATTCCTGGGTCGCACTTTCTTGTTGTAAGCACGAGCCATTCTTTGTTGGTACAATTGCCCGTGACAAACCGCAGCCATTCGCTTTTCATCGATCAGCGTTAACTGTTCCAAACGAGTTTAGACCCACTCACTGTCTTCAATTTCAGCTTCAACAATGATCCGGAGAGAAGGGATTTCTACCTCTGCCGGTATTACAGCCTCGGTCCCGTAAATCAACAAGTATGGGGTTGCCCCTACTGAGGTGCGTACTGTAGTGCGATATCCAAGTAGGGCGAAAGGTAACTGCTCATGCCATTGTCTGGAACTCTGGGTTGTCTTCCTCAAAATCTTTTTGATGTTTTTGTTCGCTGCTTCAACAGCGCCGTTGGCTTTGGGCCGATAAGGAGTGGAATTCCTATGCGTTATTTTGAATTGTTCACACACATCCTCTATCAAATGACTATTCAGGTTTGCTGCATTATCTGTGATTATAGTTGCAGGAATACCGAAACGACAGATAAGATTTGAATGTATGAAATCCACCACGGCTTTCTTAGTGACTGATTTGAGAGTGACAGCCTCGACCCATTTTGTGAAGTAGTCGATAGCGACCAATATGAATCTGTGTCCATTTGAAGCTTTGGGCTCAATCGGACCAATGACATCCATACCCCAGGCAACAAATGGCCAAGGTGCAGACATGGGATGCAGTTCCGTGGGAGGTGCGTGAATCAGATCTCCATGCACCTGACATTGATGACACTTTCGAACGAAGCTGAAACAGTCCTTTTCCATGGTCATCCAATAATATCTGGCCCGCAAGATTTTCTTTGCCAAAACGTACCCGTTCATATGAGGTCCACATACCCCTGCATGTACTTCATGCATGATCCTGCCTGCTTCTTCGGCGTCAACACATCTTAATAAGTTGAGATCAGGGGTTCTTTTATACAATATCTCACCGCTCAAAAAGAATCCACTTGCCTGCCGCCTAATAGTTCTCTTCTGATCTCCAGTAGCATGTTCAGGGTATTCTTGTGTTTTCAAGAACCTCTTAACATCCTGGTACCATGGCTGGATACTTGGTCCTACCTCGATGGCGTTGCAGTAACCATGTCTTTCCCTGATTTGGATTTCCAAGGGATCGATGTGGGCGTTGCCTGGATAAGGTAACATTGAAGCTAAAGTGGCAAGTGCATCGGCTAATTCATTGTGACATCGCGGGATATACCTGAACTCTACTGATCTGAACCGCTTGCTGAGATCCTCTACGTGCTGCCGGTAAGGAATAAGCTTGACATCTCGAGTTTCCCATTCACCCTGGGCTTGCCGGATAATCAAATCAGAATCCCCCATAATCAACAAATCCCCAACATCTTGATTAATCGCCACATTCATGCCCATAATGCAGGCTTCATATTCAGCTGTATTGTTCGTGCAAAAGAAACGAAGCCTAGTTGTAGCCGGATAATGTTGACCAGCAGGTGAGATCAAGATTGCCCTTATTCCTACACCTTTGGCATTTACGGCCCCATCAAAGAACATCTTCCAAACGTGAGCATTTTCCGAGACCACTTCGGTATTTATTTCTTCATCTGGAAAATAAGTACTCAATGGCTGGTATTCCTCATCAACCGGATTTTCGGCCAAATGATCTGCTAATGCCTGGGCTTTCATTGCCGTACGGGTGACATAGACTATGTCAAATTCAGTAAGCAAGATTTGCCACTTGGCCAGTCTTCCAGTAGGCATTGGTTTTTGAAATATATACTTCAAAGGATCCAGCCTGCTTATGAGGTAAGTAGTGTGAGTTTGAAGATAATGTCTCAATTTTTGGGCAACCCATGTTAAAGCACAACACGTTCTTTCCAACAGAGTGTACTTGGCCTCGTAGCCGGTAAATTTCTTGCTCAAGTAGTAGATCGCCTGCTCCTTCTTTCCGGTTATGTCATGTTGCCCGAGGACGCAACCGAAAGAATTTTCCAAGACTGTCAGATACAAGAACAGGGGTCTCTCTGGCTCTGGCGGGACCAAAACTGGGGGATTTAAAAGATATTCTTTGATCTTGTCAAAGGCTTCTTGACATTCAGCCGTCCATTTGATCACTGCATCCTTCCTTAATAGCTTAAATATGGGCTCACACGTGCTAGTTAGCTGGGCAATGAATCGACTGATATAGTTTAACCTGCCCAACAGACTCATCACGTCTTTCTTCGTTCTTGGGGGAGGTAGATCTCTAATAGATTTTATCTTTGTTGGATCTAACTCTATACCTCTCCTGCTTACTATGAAACCCAAAAGCTTGCCTGATGGGACTCCGAAGGCGCATTTGGCCGGGTTCAGCTTCAAGTCGTACTTTCTCAGTCTCTCGAAGAATTTCCTCAAGTCTTGGATATGATTGTCTCGAGTCCTGGACTTGATTATCACGTCATCCACATACACCTCTATTTCTTGATGCATCATGTCATGAAAAATGGCAGTCATGGCTCTCATGTAAGTTGCCCCAGCATTCTTCAGACCGAATGGCATAACCCGATAACAGTAAGTGCCCCATGGTGTAGTGAATGCAGTCTTCTCAGCGTCTTCTTCATCCATCAACACCTGATGATATCCAGCGTAACAATCTACGAAAGACTGGATCTCATGTTTGGCGCAATTATCAACAAGGATGTGGATGTTGGGCAATGGGAAATTGTCTTTGGGACTCGCTCTGTTCAAATCTCGATAATCCATACAGACCCGAGTTTTCCCATCTTTTTTCGGCACTGGAACTACATTCGCTAACCACGTGGTGTACTGGATTACCCGAATTACTCTCGTTTTCAGCTGCTTGGTGATTTCTTCTTTAATCTTGTCACTGACATCAGTTTTGAACTTTCTTGGCTTTTGTTGGACTGGAAGACAATCAGGGTGAATTGGCAATTTATGCACCACTAGATCAACGCTTAATCCTGGCATGTCATCGTATGACCAAGCAAACACATCTTTAAATTCAACAAGGAGTTGAACTATCGCGTTTCGCGTTCTCTCGTCCGTGTGAATGCTTATTTTGGTCTCTCGGATTTCTTCAGGAGTTCCCAAATTAACTGGTTCGGTGTCATTCAGATTCGGCTTAGGTTTGTTCTCAAAGTGTTCCAATTCTCGATTTATTTCCTTAAAAGCCTCTTCTTCGTCGTATTCCATTTCTTGGTTCATTATTTCGCAGTTAGATCGCATGTTTGAATCCGGGCATGAAGTCCGCAAGCATGTCATGTTATTTAAAGCCGCATTATTAGAACTGAAAGAAATAAAACAGAAAAATAAAAAAATCAGAGAGAATAAATAAGATAAAAGATGAAATATTTATTTTATTTCATTGAATTTTGAAGATAATAGGGTTTACATCAGAATTTAAGGACAGGAAACTAAAAGGAAATCATTCGAGTTACACCCCAAAATAACTCGTGATGCAGAAAAGGTGGCAAGACTGGTCTACCAGGATTCCCGCTTGATCGGAAACGGAGTAGCCTTCCAGTTTTGCAATTTGGCATCGGGCCCCATGTAAAGCACCTCAGCGGTGCTCGAGCCTTCTCCCAGCTGAACCATATGGGTTTCGTACATCATTTGCCTCATAACCTCACAGATTTATTCAATTTCCTCGGTCGTGAAGGTCTCATCCTCTCTTTCTTCATTGTACTTGGGTTTGATGAATGTTTTGTAAAGATGGGGAATTGGCTGAGATAATACCCAACCATTGCTCTTCCGTTGGTTTGCCCACATCACGTCAGCTTCTTCGGCGTAAAAACCAATACCGAAGAACTTTTCGGCGGCAGGTAATGTGATAGGTTCGGTGATACCTTGCAATGATGCCCCGAGTCCCTTTCCCAGTTTATAACCATGCCTGATCATTTCCTTGGCAACCATAACTGACGCTTTTGAGAGAAAAGGTTGAGGGTAGGGGCTTCCTTCTTCGCATTGGTCTGCGACCACAACCTCGAAAACTTGATAGACTATGTGTTCACTACCCTCCTTAGCTTCGAGGCATGGAACCGACGGGTCTCGATAAATTGAATGCTCATCCTCTCCGTGGACTATAATCTCTTGATTTTCATGTACAAATTTTACCATCTGGTGGAGAGTAGAAGGTATGGCTTCCGTCGCATGAATCCAGGGCCTTCCTAGAAGGAAATTGTAAGAAGTATCCATATCTAGGACCTGAAAGGTCACCTCAAAATCCACAGGTCCAATAGTCAAAATCAAATCGATCTCGCCTAGGGTGTCCCTTTTGATGCCGTCAAAGGCACGAACACATACGTTGTTGGGCCTGATTCTCCCTGTTTCGATCTCCATTCTTTGCAGAGTCGAAAGGGGACAGATATCCACTCCGGACCCGCCATCCAGCATGACCCTCTTCACATAGTACCCTTCACATTTAACTGTTAGGTGGAGGGCCTTGTTGTGAGCGGCCCCTTCCGGGGGCAGATCATTTTTGCTGAAGGAAATTTGATTGATCATGAAAAATCTTTCTGCCATCCTCTCTAGCTGTTCCACAGTAGTTTCAATTGGGACGTAAGCTTCATTGAGGGTCTTGATCAACACTTTTTGATGCTCAGTTGAATTCATCAATAGAGACCACAACGAGACCTGAGCGGGAGAGTTTCGGAGTTGATCAATTATCTCGTAGTCTGCAGTTTTCATTTTCCTGAAAAACTCTTCCGCTTCCTCGGCGCTAACCGGTTTCTTGAGTGGGAAACGCTTCTTTGTAGAATCATTCAACTCCTCCAGGTTGAGGTATTTCTCAGTTGGGTTAGTTTCATTCACTTCTCCCAGGATTTCTTTTCCTTTGTAGGTTACTACCGCCTTGTTATAATTCCATGGGACGGTAGTAGGATCCGTCATGGGCCTCTGCGGCGCGCGTCCAATAATCACGGGCTCATTCAGCCTTGGTGAAATTATTGGCCCCCGTTCCGCATAGGTCCCTTTGGGCACATACATCTTAGATCCTTTGTTCAGCTCAAACCTTCTTGGAGGGCTCAATGTCACTTGTCCTTTCTTCGAACCTCGGGGGACATAAAGGACAGTATCTTTCGAGGGTACTACCTCAATTTTTGTTTTCACTGCTTTTTCTGTGTTTTGAGGGGGGTTTTTACTCTTCTTTTCCACCTTTTCTTGCTTTGCATACGTCTTGGGCTCTGTCTCAAAGTCGGCGATTGCAATGATGGCTTTCAAGACAGGATCAAACTCTTTATCTTCGCAGATCATCCCAATAATTGGTCCATTGTTGTGAGCCGGTAACGGATTGTTGGTCACATTAGGAATGTCTTCGTCCTTTAACACTATTCGCTTTTGTTCTATGAGGTTTTCAACAACCCTTTTCAAAGTCCAACAGCTCTCAGTGTCATGTCCTTCCACTCCAGAATGATAGGCACATCGGGCACCAGGTTGGTAAGAGGGTGACTCTGGGTTTTGCCTATTTGGGGGTACGGGTTGTAACAAACCCATTTGGACCAATTTGGGGAAAAGGTTGGAATATGATTCACCAATAGGTGTGAAGTCCATTTTACTGGGCGTCTCTCGAGTGCGGGCGTTGTAGGGGAGATTATTTTGTAGAGGTCGGGGATTATACTGAGCTTGGTAAGGAGGTTGATTTCTTGGAAATTGAGCTCGTTTTTGGTGAAATTGTTGTTGTGGCCTAATATATGGTTGTGCATTCATTACTGTGTAGGGCTGAAGGTTCATAGCATAGGCCGCATCTTGATGGGGGTAGTAGTGTTGCGGGGGTCTTTCAGAGAAATGAAATCTGGACGGATGGGGTTTTCTTACACTCGAAGTTGCCATTGTTGCTTCTTCCTTCTTCTTTCGGTTTGCTCCTCCTCCAGACCCGCCTTGGATTGCTTGGGAGGTGGCCCTTATAGCAGACTGACTCAAGATTCGCCCTGTTTTTAAACCATTTTCCACCATTTCACCGATTTTGATGGCTTCAGCAAACGGCTTTCCCATTGCAGACATCATGTTTTGAAAATAATCAGCCTCTTGAGCTTGAAGGAAAACGCTGACCATTTCTGTTTCATCCATGGGAGGTTTGACTCTGGATGCTTGTTCGCGCCATTTGACAGCATATTCTCGGAAGCTCTCTGAAGGCTTCTTCTTTAGATTTGACAATGAATTCCTGTCGGGGGCAATGTCGATGTTATATTGAAACTGCCTAACAAAATCCCTAGCCAAGTCGTCCCAAATGTGCCAACGAGATACTTCCTGATCTGTATACCATTCAGAAGCAATACCAGTCAAAGTTTCTCCAAAGTAAGCCATAATAAGTTCTTCTTTTCCGCCCGCTCCCCGCAACTGGTTGCAGTACCTTTTGAGGTGGGCTATGGGGTCCCCATGCCCGTCATATTTCTCAAACTTTGGGGTTTTGAAACCCGAGGGCAGATGTACGTGTGGGAAAATGCACAGGTCAGCGTAAGATACGCTTTTTTGCCCGCTCAGACCCTGTATATTTTTGAGAGTTTGCTCTATGCTTCTCATTTTTCTGGTCATTTCCTCTTGTTCAGGCGTTTTCTCGGCTTTCTCCTGTCCTGCGATAAACTCGTACCGAGACGGCTGAGGGTAAGCATTGGTAGTGAACTGACTAGGTTCCAATGGAAGAGGTGGTGCTTGAAATGTGAAGGATGATGAATCAAAGTTAGGCCTGGGTAAGACAGGTTGTGCCGTAGAGGAACAAGGTGGAGCAGTGAATATGTTTGAAACCGCTCCGGAAGCTAACACCTGGGGGCGAGACTCAGAAGGTGTTCCAGTAAAGTAGGTTGAGATGGTAGGAAATCCCAATGGGGTATTTGGATAATTGGTGGGGATGTTGGAGATCCCACTTGCCCTAGGAAAAAGCTCAGGGAATCCAGGGATCGCACTTGGTGGCTCTTTTCCATTGGCCCAGGCGTCCCACATTTCCATCATGCGAAGACGCAGAATCCTATTTTCCTCGACAGTTGATGACTCAGAAGTTGGGATGACTGAGATTGAACTTTCCTCCGAAATAGGAATCGTTGGCAGAGGAATTTCTGAAGACATTTCGACACTTCCCTTCGACCTTGTGAAATATGTATGAGCAATTCCTCTTGATTTAGCGAAGGGTGGTTGAACGTTTCCTTTTGATCTCGTGAAGTATGTATGAGAGGCCAAATTACCACAAAACCAAACCACTTTTCTAGGAACCTGAACTTATCAGCAAACATGACGGTTAGTGTAAAACAAATAACAGACAGGTAATCTCACATTGGGGTGCGATGCACCTATACAGTCAGGGGAGTTTCTACATGCTTGCAACAAAGACATGTGTCATTCCGGCTTCTCCTTAGGCTTTTCTTTTATTTATCACCATTTTTCTTTCTTTGTTTTTTTTATTTTATTTTATTATTTGCAGTTAAAAATGTGACCGGATCCGATGAGGATTGCCTACGTATCACGATGCCGCGTGAATCAGATCTTGCGTAGTTCGGAATAGAGGAGTGTAAAAGAAGCATACATTTTATTACTTGAAGCAATCTATTACAACCAACATTTGAAAAAGGGGAAAATAAACAAACCTTGAAAACAAATGCAGACTCAAACAAACTAATGCACCCTGATGCGAAAAGACGGACAGAAGAGGCTAAGATACAGACTCGACCTATGAATACATCAAGGTTTCGAGAATTGGTGCCCGCGGGGCATCGTTCGGCCTCGCCGGTCTTAGGTGTGAGATCCCTTTCAAGTTGTTCCAGCTCATGCATGGTTTGCTTGACATACACCATCACTGCCGAGAGAACGGTAACGGTGGTCATGTTTTCACACCGTAGACATCTTCTGGTGATGGCATGGGCAATGGTACTGATCTTATACCTGGTTCGCCTCTTCTCTTTGAGTAAGTGCTCTATTTGATTATTACGGGCTGTCATAACCCGAGAATCTTGGAGGCATTGATTTTGCCACTGCCGAATTTCTACTTCCATCTGGGCTAAAAGTTTGTGGCACTGTCTATTTTCAACTCCTAGGGTTCGGGTTTGCTCAAACGCTCTGTCCACCTTTTCCTTCAAATTGGCAATGGTTCGCTCGTGATCCCTTTCCAACTACTGTAAGTGCCGATTATGTTTTTCTGTCCTTCTTGCCCAGTGTGCCTCGAGCCCCGCTATGGTATTTTCTGACTCAGTCCGGCGCTCCCCAATTTCCTTCCTTAGAGCTTTTATCAATCGTTCATCCGACCGACTCTTTTGTTGGTTATCAGCATCTAACCTCATTTGTTTTATCCGGGCCTTGAGCATCTCGTTTTCCTGAGCCAACCTGTTCTTTTCTCCCAGATCGGTAGCAACTTGCACGTTGTGCTCATATTTTAGACCTTCCACTTGTTGCTTCAACTTGCTGATTTTGGTACGATAACCTCTTTCTTTTGCCAACCAATCCCACTGCTTTTGAGATGACTCGGTGAAATTCAAGATGTGGGGTCTTTTAGCCGGCCTTTCGTGTTCGAGTTCTCTTCTGTACCATGCGAGGTAACCTGACGCCATTTCACTTTTGGCCGGATCTTGCACACAAGTATCTGCTTTCAAATATTGACATTCGTTCCAGATCTGGCGGATTTTTGCTTCAGGAAATTGTCCGTCAGGGCTTATCTCAATTATTTGAGCACTAAGATCTTCCTCGTGTGGCACTATCTGATATCTTCCGAGTTGTCTCAAGACTCGGCAGGGCGCGTAAGGTTGAATGCTCTTAAGTCCCATCAGTAGGAAATGAGTTCTAGTTGCTGGCATATACATGATCTCATCAACAGGCAACCATCCCAGTGTCCACTGTATTTGGCTGGCAGTAAGAGCTTGAAAGAATGAAGTCCATGCCATAACTCCTTTGGGTAGACTGATCTCTTTGGTTCTCGTGTAAAACTCTTCTATGCAAGTCTTTTCCGGGGAACCATGGCTCAAAATTTTGGAACGATGGCAGAGGTGCTCGGTCATCCACATTTGTAGGAGCAAGTTACAACCTTCGAAGAAATTTCCCCCAGCTTTACAAGCTGTGAGAGCTCGAAAAATGTCAGATACCACCATAGGCGCGAGAGTACTGTCACTTTGTGTGAGCAAAGTACTGACGACCCCGGATATTTTCAGATCAATATTCCCATCTTTCCTCGGAAATACCATAAGGCCCAAAAATGTTATCATGAAAGCCACCCGTCTGTGCTTATCCCACTTCTGACGACTTCCTTTGCTGCATAGCTTGTTAATCGGATTGTTGAATCCTCCTACATGACCATACCTGTCGTATATGAAGCATGGATTACAGAAACCGGCGGCCAAATCTGGGTTATGGACCGTCCTGGGTATTTTTAGTGAGTCTAGAAATCGATGCACCGTGACAGCTCTTGGGGCGACCAGGTATCTTTGCCTTAATGGAAGTTCAGCATTTCCGATGTACCCAGCCATTTCCTCCAGAGTTGGGGTGAGTTCAAAATCGGAGAAGTGGAAAACATTGTGCGCTGGGTCCCAGTAAGTGACCAAAGCTCTTATGATATCTCCCCGAGGCTGGATTTCCAGTAAACCCGTGAGACCTTTCAGATATTTCTTGACTTCACCTTGTCCTTCAAGACCTAGATCATTCCACCATAGACGTAACTTGACAGGGATTTTAGTCAATATCGAAAAGTGCTCATTTTGCATTGTGCTCATCCTGCACATTTATTAAGGTGATTATGCCAACGAAAAACTTTTATTAGACTAAAAAAAAAACTATCTATGTTTTTTTAAAAAAAAAAGATTTTGTTTTCAAAATAATGGACTCGGTTTTCAAATGCGGCCTTTTAGTACTTCGGGAACGGAGATTTCAAGGCTGTGAGGATCAACCGGTCAAAAATAAAAACGATGACCAAAGATGACCGTTTATGCAATGTAAGCCTTCCGCCGTCCCTTTCGGGAACATTCGGCTGTTTTTGACAACAAAAACATCACTTGATTTTTTTTAGAATTGTGACACGACATTGGGAACATGGCCTCACAGAGCCTCGGGGACGAGGATTCCGAGACTGTCAGGCAAATTGATCAAATTTCAAAATGACAAAAAATGGCTGTTTGTGCAAAGTCAGCCTTCCGGCGTCCCTTTCGGGAATATTCGGCTATTCTTGACAAAACAACATCACCCTACTCATTTATGATGAAGTTAAAAAAAAAATTCTGACATTTTGGCTATTTCTGAAAAAGGGAAGGTTGGACCCGATGAGGGTTGCCTACGTATCTCACACCCTGTGAGAATCAAACCGGCGTAGTTCGGTCAATCAGGCGTAGAGTACAAATAAACTAAACTCCTTCTGACTACAATCTTTTAAAGGAAAAAAATTATTTTTCTGGAATTTTTTTAATTTATAATTCGTTTTTTTTTTAATAAAAAAAAGGAAATATTTATGAATTTTAAACTTCTTTTCACCCTAAAAGAAAATTCGAATTTTTTTTTTAAAAACGGAACAAATATCCCTCTTTCTTTTTTTTTTTTTTTTTTGAGTTTTGATTTTTCTCCCCTTTTTTTACTTTTAGATAAATACCCGTTTTTGGATTTTGAAAGTGATTAAAAGGATTTTTTTTTTGTTTTTGTTTTTGTTTTTATATATAAATCAAACTAAAAGACAAATTTTGTTTTCACTTTGTTTTCGTTTTTTTTAGAAAATTCCGGTGAGGTTTTGACACTACTTGGACATTGGTTTTATCTTTTCCAAAATAAGTAATTATCTCCCTACGCTGCTATTTTCTCTTTCCTTTTTTTTTTTGATTTTTTTTTAGAAACCGGTCAGCACGCAGATTTGAAGTAAATAAATGCGCCAACAAACGGGATGTAGCAGGATGATCTTTTCATTTCAGGTTGCCTGTCCTAGACGGACCCAACCCCTGTGTTGAGTCCCCTACGTCAAATGCAACATGATGCAAATAAGCGTTCCTACTAGGGATCCGGCATGAGGTTTCGTTATACTAGGTTTATAACCTGGGTATATGTTCTAGACTGTGTACTCGAGCGGACAACTCGAGTCGAGGAGGGGGCTACGTACCGGGGACCCGCGAGATCGTCTGGCTTTGTAACTTGTCCGGCCTCTTTCTTATTTCAGGTATTGACACTAACAGAATGGGGAGTCTCGACCAGCGAGCTTCTCCCCGGAGGTAAGAAGAGAGGGGTTTCGGCACAGTTTATATACAGTTCAGATAATATCAAAGCGGTAAAAGACAACATTTAGCACGTTATGCCAAAACATGTAATAAAGATCAGATGATAAAGCCAAATATAACAATTATTCTAAGCTCGAATTCTTGAACCCTGAACCAGTGGTTTTGGGTTAAAATTCCCAGCAGAGTCGCCAGAGCTGTCACACCTCCTTTTAACGCGCCTGCCCCGAAGGGTTGAATGCGCGAGGGAGTTTTTCCAATTTAAGTGACAATATTCGAAATGGGATTATTTATTTAATTCAGAGTCGCCACTTGGGAAAGGTTTGGCTTTTGGTGTCCCAAGTCACCGGTTTATCTTGAATCCCAAATCGAGGAAAATATTCGACTTTCCAAATGAAGTCTGCGAACCAGAAATTCTAAGTAAGGAATTCTGTTGACCCGAGGGAAGGTGTTAGGCACCCTCGAATCCCGTGGTTCTAGCACGGTCGCTTAAATTGTTATAATGGCTAGATATCTGATTTATTACATGTTATTACTTATGTGCTTTCATTAAGTTTAAAACCGCTTTTATTATTATTTATTTTTTATGGAATTGCAACATTGTAAAAATGCATTTCGAACCATGTCACAATCAATGCGCCCATGGTTGTTAATACATTCCGACTCCGTTGAGATTTGGATTTGGGTCACATAAATGCGCACCCGAATTTAAGAAGGTAAGATTATTAAAATGCACGCCTGAAGCAATTATCGTATTATTATTTCTGGGTAAGGCCGTGGAATTTTGCTAAACGGCTCATCCCGAAGTCTAAGTAATTTTAATTAAACATTTATCGAGGGCCCCGCAATTTGTGCGTTTTATTTGGCGAGGCTCATCTCATTTATTTTTATCAGGATAATCCTAAAGTGCCTACATTTTCTATTAAAATTGTCTCTACAAAAATGAAAGAGAAAAGGTCTTAATTTATTTACATGCTTGAGTTGTTATAGTTGAGTTTCGAATATGATTCGTAAATTCTAAAAAATGATACAATCAAAGCAGTCCGTTGCCAATACGGGCACAGGCTCACGTATTACTACCTAATTATATTATACTAGGCATGTTCTCAGTTTGTCAAATTAAAAAAAAACTTGGCAATCTAATTTTAATCCTAAAACAATTACATGCTGGAATTAACCAATATTATTTAACTAAACAATTTTCTTACAAGTTCCGAAATGGTCTATTCGTTTGATTTTTAACTTAGACGGAGTTACTACACCATTTATTTATTTACTTGGCAATCTAATTTTAATCCTAAAACAATTACATGCTGGAATTAACCAATATTATTTAACTAAACAATTTTCTTACAAGTTCCGAAATGGTCTATTCGTTTGATTTTTAACTTAGACGGAGTTACTACACCATTTATTTATTTTTAAGCAATATATAGATAGTTCATCCGTTAAGCTATCGTTGGATGTTCCACTATATATACATTAAATAGCTACATGATTCCGATTTTTGTAAGCTAAATAATTTATATATACAAATAAAATTAAGAATATAATTCAAAATAAATTTAGAACTTCAATTCTTCATTTTTTTTTGTATTCATGCTTCCTGTTTCAGTTTACAATAATCAGCGTGTCAGTTGTGTACCTGATATTGGAAGCAAAAGAAAAGTGAGAGATCAGCAGAAATTCAGTAGCATACAACAACAGCAATCCCAGCAACTAGTAACAACCAGCGACGAGAAACTTAGTGACAGATTTTAAAATCAAGACAAAATCCGGAAACAACAACAACCAACGGACAGAAGCAAAGGGAAACTTTTCAGATTTTTGAAAGACTAGTTAGTGTTTAACCCTTAATTTCTCAATCCGTATCTCAGAATATTTGGACTATATATCAGGTGTATATTCTTCTTCTTTTGAGTTTCCAGAATGTTTTTCTTTTTGTTTTTCTAAAATCTTAGTATTTTTTTTTTCTCTTAAATTTTTTCTCTCTTCTAAATCTGATTCAAGACCTCTCTATATATCCCCCAACCCATAAATCTTTTAATCAATTAAAATCAACCTATTTTCTCTACCAAACCCATTATCTTCCCACTCATCCCCATTACATTAAATAAACATATCACACCACCCCATTATATTTTGTCCCCCATGCCTAACATAAAATAATGCAAGATTCCCCCTTTAAATTAAATCTTGTCCCCCCTTTATATTAAACAAATATATCACAATCCACCCCATTTTATTTTGTCTCACATGCTTCATATAAACAAATACAAAATGTACAATTCCTAAACTACCCCTCCGACCCTATTACAAATTACTATTTTACCCCCGAAAGTACTATGAATTTACCAAACTACCCATAAGCTATAACACATCAATTAATCAAACTTAACCAAAATATAGACAATATGATCAATTTCTAACAATGTTCAAACAACAATATGAACACGGATGAACATCATAACAACAATATCACATAAACACGATTTTAACAATATTTCAACAACAAATCACATGAACATGATTTCTTCAATATTTTATCAACAAATCACATGAACACAAATTGAACAATAAAGAACAACTAAAATTTGATTGAACAATATTTTTTTAGCAACGATCAATCCTATTTTCAGATTCAACAACAACAATCAAACAAGTATATTTAGATTTCCAAATTCAATAATATTGAACTTAAAATCAACTCTAACAACATTACAACAAACAATTTCTATATTAAACTTAAACAAGATTATGAGACAAATTTAAAAAATAATCATAAGTGATAAACAAGAAATCAAACTATACAAATTTCGGATTCAAGAACAATCAAACAAAGTATGAACATGAATGAGTCTATTTTAACACAACAAACATGACGGATTAAATGATTAAACCAACATTAATAATTTCTGGAAAATATATAACAACATGAAACAAATTGAAGAAATAATCAATTAAATTTCAATTTGAATCTAACAAACAATCAAACTAACAAATTCTTACCTAAACCATAAAACAAACATGAAATAAACATGAAAAACCACTAATTAAATTTCCATTTGAAATCTGAAAATTAATTCAACAAAACATATGAACATGAACAAAACCAAAAATCAAATATCTACCGATTTTAGATTCGAGAAATATCAAAACGAAACACGGACAAAAATAAAACTCAAAATCTACTAACCGAAACGAAATATGTACGGACTGTTTCGACAAACCTCGACCAAACAACCATGTCATTCCGGATTTTGACGAAGCATTCATGTACAAAGAATGAAGCAACAACAGAAGCAATACCTTGACCAAACAACTCGTCATGTAAAGCTCGACGAAGGATCTCGATTCGACGATAAACCTTCGAACTTTGCCAGACTTTAACCGGACTGCCTTGCGTCGTCAACAAGAGTACGATGGTGAGCAACAAACATGACTCATGGAGTCGCAACAGTGAAGCGTCTGAAGCAAACGCAGCTTGACGCCGAAACAGGAGTAGTGAGGCGACGCCGCGTCCATGGCTGGAGCTCGTGAGCTCGACTACCCAACTCGAAGTCGACGAAACAAAGAAGATGAAACAGAAAGATCGATCATGGGGCAGCTGCGGGCAGCATGGAGGAGCTGGAAGGAGGGGTCGTTTGCAGTGGGGTTTCCACCATGGGAGGGAAGCTATGGCGATGGGTTGACGAGGGTAGTGACAGCAGGAGGGTGTCGAGCTTGAAGCGGACGACGAAGCTGGACGATGAGGCTGGACGATGCAGCAGCGATAGCTGTTGCTTGACGGGGAATGAAGGGTCGTTTGGGCAAGATGGTGAGGCTACTGGAGGTGGGCGATGACGAAGACAAAGAAGAAGATGAAGCAGTAGCAGTAGCGCGAGCAGTAGGTGGACTGTTGGGACGTGAAGTTGAGGACTGGCTCAGCAGTAGAAACGATGATGGTGAAAGGGAGCCGACGGACTGGTCGTTGATGACGAAGACGCAGCAGTGGCGACCATGGTTGTCGAGTTCGAGCTTGAAGGTGGTTGTGTGGTTTTAATGGAGGACGGGGGGTCGTTTGGACGCGAGGGTGTTTGTGTGGACGAAGAAGAAAGTAAAGGGAAGCCATGGGAGGTGTTTTTGAGTTTGGGGAAGAAGAAGCCAAAATGGGGGGGGGGGGGGGAATCCTTTGTTAGTTTTTTAGGGTTTTGGTTTTTTTTTTTTTTGTGTTTGGACAAAAAATGAAGAATGAAAATGAAGAGGGGGAGTTGGGTTGTTGGTACTGGACTAGGTCGACCCTGTTCGAAATGGACTAGGTCGTAGGGAAGATTTGACCATTTTTTGGGCCTGTGGCTTAAAATTGAAGACGAGGCCCAATTCCGACTTTCTTTATATTTTCGCTCTCTTTTCTTCTTTCATTTTTCTAAAACTAAATTATAAAAAATACTTAAACTATTATTAAGAACTAAATTAAGTTATAAAAGCGCAAATTAACTCCCAATAACAATTAACGCACAATTAAGTATTAATTAAGCATAAAATCGTATATTTGGACATTAAATGCTAGAAATGCAAACGATGCCTATTTTGTAATTTTTAATTTTTGTAAAACAAATTTAATTACTAACAATTATAGAATTAAATTCTACATGCAAAATGCGACATATTTTTTTATTTTTTATTAATTTAGCAAATAAACACGCACAGACAAATGCCAATAATTATTCAAAATATAACAAAATATCACAAAATTGCACACCAAAGAAAAATTATTTTATTTTTGAATTTTTTGGGAGTAATTCTCATATAGGGCAAAAAACACGTGCTTACAATCCGGATGTTTTACTTTATTGTCTTACTTTTCAATGTAAATCTTTCTATCTCATTGTCCAGGAATGTTTCTTTTCTTAATCTTGTCACTTTTCTTATTCCCTTTTCAGTTCTGATAGTGCAGATTTTAATGACATGACATACTTGCGGACTTCATGCCTAGATCTTAAATGTTGTCAGACCCTGAAATAATGATTAAGAAATAGAATGCGTTGAAGACAAGGTTTGTAATAAATTAAATAGAAAATTGAAACGAAGTTGAGATTTCCTCTCTTCGGATCATTGTTGAAGTCGAGATTAGGGATAAAGATTGGTTCAAGACCCGATTGAAAGAATTGATATTGATTAATGAAAAGCGATTGGATGCAGTTTGTCATGGGCAGTTGTACCAACATAAATGGCCCATGCCTACAACAAGAAAGTGCGGCCTAGGAAATTTGGATTGGGGCAACTCTTTCCGAGACGTATTCTCTCGCATCATGAAGAATATAAAGGAAAGTATGCTCCAAATTAGAAAAGTCCATACATTACAACAAGAGTACTGGCAAAAGATAGCATTGTACTTCAGAAGCATAAAAGGAAATATCTCTGAAACAACCGTCAATGCGGATGCAGTCAAAAGGTACTATGTTTGACCCTCTGTGCAACATTAATATTCTCTAATTGGGATGACGGAGGCTTTCATTCTCGCTACCCAAATACCATCAACCCTTTTTGCCAACCCTTTGAGCCGGTTACCTTTCTTTGATTACCCTCTTTGGAACCTAAAGGTGTTATTAAAAAAAACAAAACAAAAAACAAAACAAAAATTAAATGAAAAATGAAAAAACAAATGAAAAAAATCAAAACAAGTTCAAGTCGATTGAACTATGTTTGACTTGATTCCTAAAGAATACATAGGTAGCCTCGCTTTGAGGTTCAGTCACACCAAAATAAAAATTCACATTCCCCAAAAGTGAAAACTGGGGCATATGTAATAATGGTTCGGCGATGGTTTCGCCTGAATGGTTCCAAAGTTGTAATTCAATCCAAATTCTTTTTACCTAAATCCTTTTCAAGTCCTTCCGATCAATCGACGAGAATGTTCAAGAATTGAAGGATACAGTTACTTGGATCTGATACAACCAAATGAAAAAAAATAAAATGAGAGATTCTTATTGGTGAAAACCCTCACGGGTACAGTAAGGTGATGGTGAGTAAAAAAACCAAAATGAGAGAGTCTTGTTAGTGAAAACCCGCAAAGAGCACTATAGGGTAATGACGGGAAGAGAAATGAGAGAGGTCAGTTGGTGAAAACCTGCAAAAGGGCGCCACTGATCGAAAAAGGGATCCTCACTTCCATTGGCATCGACATAGCATTGGGTAAGGTTTCTCGATTTTGAGGCAAAAGTTATGATAAATTTCTGAGAGTCACACGGTTTACACAGATCAGGCATCCAGTCCAAAAGGCATGTCATGTTCATTGAAGTCTGCATGTACTCCAGATAAGTCCTTTCCTTTCCCCGAAAGGGAGACCTCTTGCCTAAATTCATTGTCAATTTCATTGTTTATTTTTCTTTGAATCCCTTTCAGTCTAACTCTATTCCAAAACCAAGGCAAAGAAGGGATAGCAAGACTGATTTATAGGGCTCTTGATTGAAGAAAAGAGATAGATTGAAAAGGGCACCCAACCTCGGTAAGGGCATCAAGGCCACAAACTGACCACCACTTTGAAAACTCACAATTTTTCTTTGTTTGAAGCAGGAACAACGTAATGCAAAATTGCAATTCCTAAAGGACGAATGTAATCAAAGGTAAGTTTCCTAAAAAATCTTCACTTTCCTTTATTTCTAGCATAAATCAGTGCAGTGTATACCTCGCACTTTCATAGCTTAACCCAGGTATAACCTTTTCGCCTAGGGGGATCCAGCTCATAGTTCCGGGTAGAAGTACTCTTCGCTCAGGTTGTTTTATGTAGCTTAACTCGGGTAGAACTTTTTCGCCTAGAGGGATTCAGCTTATAGTTCCGGGTAGAAGTACTCTTCGCTCAGGTTGCTTTACACAGCTTAAATCAGGTAGAACCTTTTCGCCTAGAGGGATCCAACTCATCGTTCCAGGTAGAAGTACTATTCGCTTACGTAGTTTCAAAGCTTAACCCAGGTAGAACCTTTTCGCCTAGGGGGATCCAGCTCATATTTTGGGTAGAAGTTCTCTTCGCCCAGGCTTAGTTTTATAGCTTAACCCAGGTAGAACCTTTTCGCCTAGGCAGATCCAGCTCATATTTCCGGGTAGAAGTACTCTTCGCCCAAGCTTAGTTTTCATAGCTTAACCCAGGTAGAACCGTTTCGCCTAAGGGAATCCAGCTCCTATTTCTCGATAGAAGTACTTTTCGCCCAAGCTTAGTTTTCACAGCTTAACCCAGGTAGAACCTTTTCGCCTAGGGGGATCCAGCTCATATTTCCGGGTAGAAGTACTCTTCGCCCAGGCTTAGTTTCATAGCTTAACCCAGGTAGAACCTTTTCTCCTAGGGGGATCCACATCATAGTTCCGGGTAGAAGTACTCTTCGCCCAGACTTAGTTTTCAAAGCTTAACCCAGGTAGAACCTTTTCGCCCAGGGGGATCCAGCTCCTATTTTCGGGTTGAAGTACTCTTCGCCCAGGCTTAGTTTTCGTAGCTTAGCCCAGGTAGAACCTTTTCGCCCAGGGGGATCCAACTCTTATTTTCGGGTAGAAGTACTCTTTGCCCAGGCTTAGTTTTCGTAGCTTAACCCAGGTAGAACCTTTTCGCCTAGGGGGATCCATCTACATATTTCTGAGTAGAAGTACTCTTCTCCAGACTTGCTTTTCTTAGCTTAACCCAGGTAGAACCTTTTTGCCTAGGGGGATCCAGCTCATATTTCTGGGTAAAAGTACTCTTCGCCCATGCTTAATTTTCGCAGCTTAACCCAGGTAGAACCTTTTCACCTAGGGGGATCCAACTCCTATTTCCGGGTAGAAGTACTATTTACCGAGACTTGTTTTACGTAGCTCAACCCAGGTAGAACCTTTTCGCCTAAGGGAATCCAGCTCATAGTTCTGGGTCGAAGTACTCTTCGCTCATGTTATTTTTCATAGCCTAACTTAGGTAGAACCTTTTCGCCTAGGGGGATCCAGCTCATAGTTCTGGTAGAAGTACTTTTCGCCCAGGCTTGCCTTTTGTAGTTTAAACCAGGTAGAACTTTATCACCCAGGGGGATTCAACATTTTTTAATACAGGGTGACAACCCCTTGTTACATTTCCTTTTTCAGTAATACATGGCACCAACCCTTGGTTACATTCCCTTACCAGTATAGGGTACGCCAATCCCTAGCTTTGTTTTCCAATATAACGTACATTAATCCTTAGTTGAAACACCATTTAGACAATCAGGGTACAGTATTCCCAAAGAATCATATTTTCTCCTAAGGTACACCAATCCTGACACTTTAGTGCTTTTCGTAAAGAAGTAGTTTAGAATTTTATTACAATAACTCACGAAATTTCCTAGTGAAAACTGGGGCAGAAAAATTTTGTTTGTTTGTTTGTTTTGGTGTTTGAGCAGATTTTTTACCTCGAGGCACAGGGTCCGAGATGACCAAAAGAAGAATTCTCAATCTAGAATAAATAAAAGAAAAGGAAAAGAAGTGAGTTAGAAATGCAGAAGCAGATAAAATTTGGACTGTTCAAGACATGACTGAAATCACGAGCATTGCATTTTTCAGTTTTGATTAGAAGAAGAAGTAGAAGAATGAACTAGCACCAGCAGCTAACAAGCATCAAGGTTCAGTGATTCAGTCTACATGAAGAACCAGTCAAGACTCAAGATCATATTTTAGAAGACTTATAAATATGAATCTTGTAACTCATAGTTGATAGACTTTTTTTTTTTTTGATTTTAAGGTAAAACAGAACTACAGACCGGAGCCTCGACGGTACCTCACTCGACTCCTCAAACTCATCATTTTCTCATTTTCTTGAACTACACGTGACTTGATTCCCCTATAACCCGGGATATGTAGGATGTCCAAAACCAAGACTCGGTTGCACCCTTTCTCTTTTCTTTTATCTCTTTTGAATAAAGATATGATCAAAAATTAGTCACATGGGTCGCCTTATCTTTGCTTGAAAACTCTTCATGTTTTCAAGCAAAGAGGGGCATGCTGTGAGTACCTAATTTTTGACAATATTTAGTTTTTATGTTAAATTTTTAGGGGTTTTAAACTACAATTTTTAGCTTTGTTACACTTTTTATTATAAGATAAAAATTCAAATTTTTAAAAGGTCAATTATTACTATTAATATTATTTTTATTTTTTAAAAATTATTTTTAAAATAATAAAAAAACCAAAAATATTAAAAGATTTTTTATATTTTTGGGTGGATATAAAATAATTGAAAAAAAGATAGTTGGAATTAAAAAAATAAAAGTAAAGGTAGTTGAAAATTAAAAAATTAAAAGTAAAAGAAAGTAGAATTTTTAAAAGAAAAGCAAAAGAAAGTGGATTGTTTTTTTAAGAAAAGTAAAATAAGTGAAAAATAAAAACTAAAAAAAGTAATTAAAGTTGAAATTTTAAAATAAAAGTAAGGAAAGGTGGGGATTTATTTTATATAAAAAAAGAAAAGCAAAATGTAAGTGGGATTTCTTTTAATTAAAAAAATAATAAAATAATATAAAATAAAAAAATCTGAAGAATTTCGAAATTTTTTGCTATAGGAGAGAAAAGAATAAAGGAGAGAAAAAAGAGAGGAGATAATTAAAAGAAACAATTTATTCTTCTTCTAAGCTAACGGAATTTCTATTCGAGTCATTCTTTTTTCCTCTTTCTTTCAAACAAAAATACAGTAGTTCACCTCCCAAAACAACCTTTAAATACCATCCAAACGCCAGTCGGAAATTCTTGTCCCGACCCCACCAAAAATACTAAAAAGATCGAGTTCGCTAGGTTATTCGGAGGAGGTATTCATCGTGTTTTTGCTCTGTTTTGTTGAATGACGAGTTAGTTCTCTGTTGTTCCATTTTTGTGGAATTGTTTAATATCTTATGAGCTATGAATTTGAGTTACTACTATGTTCACTAAAAATACATTGTTGGAATAAATACTTGACTGTTATTGGTGAAAAGGTTTGAATATCCCGTTGGTTTTAGTTTATGAGATATTGAATTGGTATTTGGTAGGATAATTTACTAATCTACTAATGTTTATTTAATTACCTTAATTATGTTAATCTTGTTTCATGTTAAGTGCTTTTCCTATGAAATCTTTAAGGTTATAACTTGTTTGTCTGTTTAAGTCGAATTAGTGGAGGTCATTATCATATTTTGGGTTAATTTCTTTTGTTAAAGTCAAAAACAATGATGAATGAAGAAGACAACAATTTTGTATAAATAAACTATACCATGTTCATATGTAAAATGGGATTTGAGTACATTTGAATTGATCCAAGTCTTACATACCATGATTGTTCACATAATTATTTTTTAATAAAATTCCTTCTATATTTAAAATAGTTTAATAATTTAATTACGAGTAATAATTAATTTCCAATAGATAATATAGTTCGTCAGACAATTTTAGGTACGATTTCGAATATCGACCATGTGTTCTTACACTATCCTTGATAAATCAAGCAATAAATGGTCGTGTGTCTGCCTCCGCTCCTTGACTAGTCAATAATAAATTGTGTTTGACCATGTGTTCATCCTCGTTCCTTGTTGAAATACCAACCATAAAAAAAACCTTGTGTGCTTACAAGCTCCTAGATCAACACAGTTAATAAAACATGATTAATTATTTAAGCGACAATATGCAATAATAATTCAAAGCAAATAAAATACAGTTTATCCAAAATAATATTAGCCAAATATAGTCAATAAAGCGATCGTGCTAGAATCACGGGACTCGGGGAATGCCTTACACCTTCTTCCCGGTCAACAGAATTCCTTACCCGAAATTTATTTTTGTAGACCGATAAAAAGAGAGTCAAACCTTCCTTTGACTAGGGATTCGAGTAAAAGGTAACCTGGAACACCCAAAAATCAATTTCAAGTGGCGACTCTGTAAATAAAATAATCCCTACTCAAGTTTGTCACGTTAATTGAAAAAACTCTTTAACACACAATTCATAACATTTCATTATATTTTGGAGGGGTAAAAAAGGGGTGTGACAGACACCACGTGCCCCAAGAAAAACTACTGAACTGAGCCAAAACTCACATTTGGAGAACTTTGCATAAAACTTCTCCTCCCGCAATCTCTGCAACACAACTCTCAAATGTTCCGCGTGCTCCTCCTGACTACGCGAGTATACCCGGTTATCATTAATGAATCTATGACAAACGAGTCGAGATAAGGTCGAAACACGCTGTTCATCAAATGCATGAATGTTGTTGGGGCATTGGTTAGCCCAAAAGACATCACCAGGAACTCATAATGACCATATCGGGTCCTAAAAGTCATCTTAAGAATATCCAAGTCCCTGATCTTCAACTGGTGATACCCTGAACGAAGATCAATCTTAGAGAACACTCTCGCTCCCTGAAGCTGGTCAAACAAATCATCGATACGAGGCAAATGGTACTAGTTCTTGATTGTTACTTTGTTCAACTGCCAGTAATCAATGCACATTCTCATCGTGCCATCCTTCTTCTTGACAAATAAAACCGGGGCACCCCAAGGTGACACACTAGGTCGAATAAACCCCTTATCAAGGAGTTCCCAAAGCTGCTCCTTTAACTCCTTCAAGTCCGCTGGTGCCATGCGATACGATGGAATAGAAATGGGTTGAGTGACCGGTGTCAGATTAATACCAAAATCAATATTCCTATCCGGTGGCATGCCCGGCAGGTCTGCAGGAAACATATCGGAAAAATCTCTCACAACAGGAACATAATCAATATTGGGAGTCTCTGCACCGACGTCCCTCACAAAGGCTAAGTATGAAAGACAACCTTTCCCAACCATCCGCTGGGCCTTCAAGAACGAAATCACCCTACTTGGGACAAAATCAGTCGAACTTTGTCACTCAATCCATGGCACACCCGGCATAGCCAACGTCACTATCTTAGCATGACAGTCCAAAATAGCACGACACGGAGATAGCCAATCCATGCCCAATATCACATCGAAGTCCACCATATAAAACAATAATAGGTCCACTGGAGTCTCCAGACCCCTAATAGTCACCACACACGACTGGTACACATGATCCACAATAATAATATCGCCCACCGGAGTAGATACACGAACATATGAAATAAGAGACTCACGGGGCGTATCCAAATAACGAGCAAAATATGATGACACATATGAAAAAGTAGAACCGGGATCAAATAACAGGAGCTACATAGTCCTGAACAGCTGCAACCGGCTGGGCTGGAGGTGCCCCTGGTGTTTGAAGTTCCTGCACGACCTGCTCAGGTGTGCGAGCAGCGGGAGTCTGAGTACCTCCCCCGGCCTAAGAAGTAGCTGCAGCTGTAGTAATTGAGACCGCCTGAGCTAGGCCAGTGCATACTGATAGAATCTGTGTCAGGGCCTCATGAAGACTTGGAATCACTACGGGCACAACTGGTGCCTGAGCTAGTGCTGCTGGAATGTCCACAACTAGGACCTGATCATGAATTGGAGTGGCTTGTGGATCTGCAGGTGCTGCCCTAGCTACTGTGCGGGCTACACCCTTGCCCCTACCATGGCCTCGATCGCGTCCTCGGCCTCTAGTGGCCCCAACTAGTGGTACTGGTGTTCGTCCATCCTGACCGGTAGCACGTGTTCTCACCATCTGTGAGAGAATAGAATAATAGAAGTTTAATACCTGGATCAACAGATTCACACGACAAGAATTTCAAGAATATGAAGTTTTTCTAAAGGTTTTGCAGCCTCTCGAGGATAAATACATACGTCTCCGTACCGATCCGCGAGACTCTACTAAACCTGCTCATGACTCGTGAGACTTATGTAACCTAGGCTCTGATACCAATTTGTCACAACCCTAAACCAGACCCGGTCGTGATGGCGCCTATCGTGAAACAAGGATAGCCGACACAAACCCCCAAACCAACTAAACAGTTATAATAATTCATTAATAAGTTATAAATCCCAAAATAAAGAGTAGAATAGAACAATACGGAAAACAACACAGCCCGACATCGGGGTGTCGCCAGTCATAAGCATCTAAAATCCGTCTAAGAGTATGAAAAAGACAACATAGTCTAATACAAGGCTAGTACAAAGTGAAATAAAGATAGGAAGGAGAAGCACTGGGTTGCTAACGCCGAGCCGCTACCTAGTCAACTTCGAACAAGCATGTTGGAAAGCAAATCAGCACTCGCTAGCGTGATCTGAGTCTCCTGGATCTGCACACAGGGTACAAGGATTAATGTGAGTATGCCAACTCAGTAAGTAATAAAAGTAAAGGCAGCTGAGCGATAAGAAAACACGTAAAACACAACATAATGCTTCAACAGAATAGTATAAAACAAGAACAATGCAATAAAATAGTAAAAGCTCGTAAAAACACCTTAGTTCAGTAAAAACCTCTTTAAAACATCATTTAGTTTTTCAAACGAGTGATGAAAACAGGGAGAAAAGGATAGAAACATAAATCAGCCCCTCGGGCGAAATACCAACAGAATTATCCCCTCGGGCTATCTCACAATCACTCATATAAGCCTCTCGGGCAATAACATGAAACAACAACAGGCCCTCGGGTAATATCACATCTCACATTAGGTACCCGTGCTCATTGGGGGTATGCAGACTCTGGAGGGGCTCCTACAGCCCAAGCGCTATATCAAGCCATCTCGTGGCATAATAAACTGGCCCTCAGCCTCTAAATCATGAATTAGTACAACACCGCTACGACGCGTAGCCCGATCCCATAACATCCTCACAACACAGGCCCTCGGTCCCACTCAGTCAGAAATCTCTCAAGCCACTCGGGCATAGTAAAATATTATGCTCAGCCCAAAATATCATTTAAAATGTCAAAATAGAGTAAATATGGCTGAGTTATGAAAACACTTGAATACAACATGACTGAGTACAAATATAAAGTCAAAACGGTAAGGAATAGTAGTAAAAATCCCCTAAGGATCCAAAACAATTGTCCCGAGGCCCAAATATGGCTTTCAGCCCAAAACATGATAATACTTTCCAAAACACAATGATAGCAAATAATTTTAAATCAAGTACGCAGTTTAATAGTCATATAGGATGGACTAAGTCACAATCCCCAACGGTGCTCGACCCCACACTCATCATCTAGCGTGTGCGTCACCTCAAAGCAACACAACGATGTGAAATCCGGGGTTTCATACCCTTAGGACAGCATTTACAATCATTACTTACCTCTATCCGGTCCAAACTCTAGCTCGCAATGCCTTTGCCCCTTGAATCGGCCTCCGGATTCTCCAAATCTATCCAAAAACAAATGTATACCATCAAAATATGCTAAGGGAATAAAGCCCACTCGAAAATAACCAATTTACATCAAAAATCCCGAAATTGGCCAAACCCGATCCCCGGACCCACGTCTTGGATTCCGACAAAAATCAAAAAACTAGAATCCTTACACTCTCGCAAGTTCATACATATCAAGAATACCAAAATCCGACGACAAATGACCCCTCAAATCCCAAGCTTTAGGTCTCCAATTTCCAAGCCCTAACTTCTAATTTTAGGCTTTAGATTCCACAAATTCCATGTTTAATTAGGTAGAAATCACATTAGGATCGAGTATTAGGTCCATAAATCTTACCTCCAAGTATTTCTCCTTGATTATCTCTTCATTCCTCCAAAAAAAGCACTAAAATTGCTCAACAATGGTGAAACTTAGACCCACAATCGCGGAAATGGTCTTTTAAACATTCTGCCCATCTATTCACGTTCCTTCTTCGCGAACGCAGTCAACGCCTCGCGTTCGCGAAGCACAAACTTACGTTGACCAATAATTCCTTCTTCGCGAACATGACACCCCAAATGAGAACGCAAAGCTTCAGCTCATCAAAGAATCGCGAACGCGACTACCAGCTTGCGAACGCGAAGAACAATTCTCCAGGACCCCAGCTGCCCACCTTTCCTCTACGCGAACGCGGCAAGACCCTAGCGAACGCGATGACCACTAACCTCAGTCCTTCGTGAACGCGGGACCACCTTCGCAAACGCGAAGGCCAACTCTATTTCCTCACATCCTAACCCTTCGCGAATGTGGGACATCCATCGTGAACGCGAAGGCCAAAAGCCTCCAACACCAACAATATTTTTTCTGCAATTTTTTCCAACATGAAATGATCCGTTCAGCCACCCGAAACTCACTCAAGGCCCTCGGGAACTCAACCAAAACATGCCAACAAATCCCATAACCTTATTCAAACTTGTTCCAATCTTTGGAACGCTCGAAACAACATCAAAACACCAAATTTACATCGGATTCAAGCCTAAGAATTTCAAAAACTTCCAAATTCCGCTTTCGATCAACAAGTCTATCAAACCTCATCTGAATGACCTGAAATTTTGCACACACATCACAAATGACACAACGGACCTACTCCAACTTCTGGAATTCAATTATGACCCCTATATCAAAATCTCACCTATCAACCGGAAAACGCCAAAATTCCAATTGCGCCAATTCAAGCCTAAATCTACTCTGGACCTCCAAAACACATTTCGATCACGCTCCTAAGTCCCAAATCACCTCCCGAAGCTATCTGAACCATCAGAATTCATATCCGAGCCCTTTTTCACATATGTCAACATCCAATTGACTTGTCCAACTTAAATTTACTCAAAAGAGACTAAGGGTCTGAAACCTTACCAAAATCTCTCCAAACCCGAGCCAACCAACCCGATAATACATAATACATCTGAACAAGATAATAAGAAGCAAAAAGGGTCGAAACGGAGTGGTAACTCATGAAACGACCAACCGAGTCGTTACAGTTGCATTGCACGCGCAAGAGTCCAACAGTCACTTTTTGAAGCATGCTATGTACCGAATACTTGCTTACATAATCTCAATGGCCTTACTTATAAATTATAAACATGAGTCAAGGGATTATATACACTTGAAAACCCTAAATCATTAATTCTCTCTCAAGTGTGATGCCGCCTTCATTCACTTCAAGGCTTGAAGAATAAAGTAGCAACAAAACAAAGGACCAGATCCTAGCACTGAGTTCATCCTGTGTCCTTAGTATTTTTATAACTTTGTTATTGTATTCACTTGTAATCCCTGCTCATCTTAGTTAGAAGCATCTCGTAGGATATCTTTGTAAACGATAAACCTCGTGTTTGTGTTTGACTAGAGCTAGTCAAAGTGGTGGGCTTTGTAATAGCGTTATTACAAAGAGGCTTGCAATAAAGTTATTGCAAGTAGGTGATGGATGAACAGTTTAATTTCTAAGTTATAATAGGTTGTAATCTAAAGTTGCTCGGTTAGTTAAGTTAAAATCCTACGAGTGTAGGTTGTGGTTTTTAATCCCGTGTGCTGGGAGTTTTCCATGTAAAGTACTGTTGTGCTATTTACTTACTGTTTTGTGTGTGTGTTCTGTAGAAACTAATAGAGAACTAGGTTCTCTATACAGATTGATGGACTCTTAGTTTACAATAATTGGTATCAGAGCAGGTTCTTTCTATATGGCTAACACCTAGAAAGGATCCACTGGCTTCTCCACCAAATTTTGAAAAGATTAATCAACCTACAAACCACCAAGATTCAATGGTCAATACTATAGCTAGTGGAAGACAAGAATGCATAATTTTATCATGGCTGAAGATTCGAAGTTTTGGGATGTCATTTGTGATGGACCCTTCGTCCCTATGAAGACTATTGGCGAGACAACAGTGACAATCCTAAAGACAAGGAAGGAATACAACGATGTCAATCGCAAAGCTATAGAGAAAAACTTTCGAGCAAAGAAGATCCACATCTATGGTATTAAACCAGACGAGTACAACAGAATCTCAGCTTGTCAATCTGTCAAGGAGATCTGGGAGGCTCTCCAAACCTCACATGAAGGAATAAATCAAGTCAAACAGTCAAAGATCGACATGCTCCCTATTGAGTACAAACTCTTCAAGATGAAAGATGATGAGTCCATTCAGGACATGCATACTCGTTTCACTTCCATCATCAATGAGCTCTATTCTCAGGGAGAGATCATTCCAAAGAACAAACTGGTCAAGAAAAATACTCAGTGTGTTACCTGGTTCTTGGGAGAGCAGCTATCATAGAGGCAACAGATATGCAAAAGCTGCTGATTGATAAACTCGTTGGAAATCTGAAGACCTATAAAATGAAGAAGAAAAAGGACCATGAAAGAAGAGAACCCCAAAAGGAGAAGAACCTTATCAAAATAGACAACATTGACTCAAGTGGTAATGATACTAACATGGCCTATTTGACATGGAGGTTACATAAATGGTTCGCATAAATGGAGGTATCCCGAAAAAGAGTAACTCTAGCAGAACAAAAGGCTATGACTACTGTCACAAATGCGAGAAGCCAGCACATTTCATCAAAGATTGTCCTTTCCACAAGCAGGAATATTACAAGCATAACACAGATAAGACGGACAAGAGGAACCTGGTTCCTGACAATTCTAACAGGAAATTCAAGAGAAAAGATATTGCTAACAATGTTGTAAAACAAGCTCTTGCTGCATGGCGAGATTCCTCTAGTAAATCTGATGGCAATGATGAACAAGGAGACACCTCCATAATGGCCATTGAAAGCGAAGTAGCTAAATATGATTCCATCTTTGCCCTGATGGCAAAATCTGATGACGATGACGATGACGATGACGATGAGATAAACTTTCTAGACATTCAAAAAAATTTAAAGTCTTACTCTCAAAAGAAGTTTGTATCTTCAGCTAATGTCCTGATTGATGCTTACTATAACCTTATCAATGATAAAAATATTTTATCTAAGGAATTAGAAGAGGCAGAGCATCAGAGAGATGATTTATTGGTCGTAGTTGTTGATTTAAAAGAAATTATTGAGAATTTAAAGAATGAAAAGGATGTTCTAACTGAGAAAATTGAAAAGGTAGAATATGAGAGAGATGACTTGTTGGTAGTAGTTGTGAATCTAAACGAAATAGTAGAGGAATTAAAAAGGGAAAATATTTATGTGAAAGCTTCAATTGAAAACTGCATGAACTCTTCAAAGGGAAAGAGAGTGGCGATTGAGGCATACCTTAATCTTGAAAATAAGGTAAAATTGAGTTTGTATGCTGAATTGGAAAGAAATAGACAACTTCATGAAGGTTTAAGCAAGGTTAAAATGATCTTGATAAATCTCTGAATTGGACCTGGTCCTCTGATACAATCACCTCTATGTATAAAAGTAATAGGTGGAGCAGGTAGGGAATCAGGTTCAAAAAGGAAATGGCTCCGTACAACCCATGTAGCAATTATGTTACTGTTCTTGCCAACTGGCTTTGCGCTCATTGTGGTAACTTGGTCATTTCAAAGATTCATGTAAGGCTAAATTTCAGTCCCAATAGAAAAATAATTTTTTTGTTAAAAAAGTATCTATTGCTAGGGAACATGGTCCCTACAATAAAAAAACATGCGATGCCTGCTTGGACATGAAGAAATTTAATTTGCCCTTTTTGTCACTACAAGGGACCCAAACTTGTTTGGGTTCCTAAGTCTAATCTCTGATTTCATTGTGTAGGGAGCAATGAAAGGAAGCATCCAAAGATGATACATGGATAGCGGCTGCTCTAAACACATGACTCAAAGTACTAACGATTTCCTTTCACTCAAAAGCCTGTGAGGTGGGAGTGTGTCCTTTGACAATGACAAAAAGGGATACATTCTAAGAGTTGAAAAAATTGGAGAGACACTTACTCACTCAATTGAGAACGTCTATTATGTGAATAGCCTGAAATATAGCCTACTGAGTGTCTCTTAAATTTGCGACAAAGAAAATAAAGTGGAGTTCTTATCAAAGTCTTGCACAATCACCAATCTTGTGACTGGTGAAATGGTTCTGGTGGCGAAAAGATTCAAAAATATCTATGTTACTGACTTTGAGTCTCTAAACAGTAGGGATATTACATGTTTGAATATTGTTGATGATGATACTAAACTATGGCACAGAAGATTGGGACATGCAAGCTTCTTCTTGTCGAACAAGCTAGTAAAAAAGGACCTGGTTTGTGGCCGCCAAAATCAAAGTTCAAGAATCACAAAGTGCGTGATGCATGTGTGAAAGGAAAGCAAATCAGGTCCTTCTTCAAGCCAAAGAAGGAAGTAAGCACTTCAAGGCTACTAGATCTTCTCCATATGGATATGTGTGGACCTATAAGGATGCCCAATAGAGGAGGAAAGAAGTACATTTTTGTCATTCTATATGACTACTCCAGATTCACATGGACCTTGTTCCTCAGAACCAATGATGAAATTTTTCCAGTATTTGCTACTTTTGTGAAGCAGATTCAAGTGAAGATGAGCCATAATATTATAATCATAAGATCCAATCATGGTACCGAGTTCAACAATGCAAAATTTGATGAATTATGTCCTGAAAATGGTATAAGTCATAATTGTTTAGCTCCCTGAACACCCCAACAAAATGGTGTTGTGGAGAGAAAAAATAGGACTCTTGAAGACATGGCAATGACGATGCTAATTGATAGTGGTGTATCAAAGAGCTTTTGGGCTAAGGCAGTAAACATTGCATGTTATTTGATAAACAGGTGCATAATCAGGTCAATCCTAAAAAAGACCCCTATGAATTGTTAAACGGGAGAAAACCCAAGCTGACTTACTAGAGAATATTTGTTTGTAAATGTTTTGTTCTCAACAATGGTAAGGAAGCGCTGGGAAAATTTGATGCCAAAAGTCATGAAGGGATCTTTCTTGGATATTCCTCACAAAGCAAAGCATACAAGGTCTATAACAAAAAGACTCAATATGTTGAAGAAATCGTACATGTAATCTTTGATGAATTATACCACTTAAGAGGGAAAATTCACACGATAAGAATATCAAGATGGAGAGCATTCAAAGGTTCCTATAAAAGTAAATGATATGGAAAACGGGAAGTCATATCTGATGAGTCGGGTCAAGGAGTCTAATGAAGAAGATGTAGCAGAATCTCCAACTGATTCAGAGGAACCTGGTTGTTGATGTGGTACAAGGAACTCATGATGCTGAGTAGAGAAGTGGCACTCACTCCTCCATGGATGCTAATGATAGATCTCACTCGGAGGAACATGTGTCTTCTTACCATGAGACTCAGGTGTCCAACTGGAAACACAACAACTTATATCCTCTCCATAATATAATCACCCCTCTTGATTCAGGAATTCAAACTAGATAAAAAGCAAGAAGCATGTTTACCTTCTCAACCTTCCTGTCTCAAATTGAGCCCAAAAATATCAAGGAAGCATTGAAATATGTTGATTGGATTGCTTCTATGCAAGAAGAACTCCATCAATTTAAGAGGAACAATATGTGGAACTTGGTTCCTTGACCTTCAAATTGAACTACTATTATAACCAGGTGGGTGTTCAGGAACAAGCTTGATGAGTTTGGTAATACAACAAGAAACACGGCCAGATTGGTGGTTCAAGGCTATAATCAAGAGAAGGAATTGACTATGATGAGACTTTTGCTCCAGTTGCACGGATGGAAGCCATCAGAATTCTCATTGCTTTTGCATCTCATATGGAATTCAAATTCTTCCAAATGGATGTCAAGAGTGCATTTCTAAATAGATATTTGAAGGAAGAAGCCTTCGTCAAACAACCATCAGGCTTTGAATGCCATGAGCATCCTGAATATGTATTCAAGCTCGACAAGACATTATATGGTTCAAAGCAGGCCCCTCGTACATGGTATGAAAGGTTGTCCAGGTTCCTTCTGGAAAATGACTTTACAAGAGAAAAAATTGACAACACTTTTTTTCGAAAGAAATGAGGAAGGAACCTGCTAATTTTGCAAGTCTATGTTAACGATATCATCTTTGGTGCAACAAATGATTCCTTGTGTGAGGAGCTTGCCAAGTTTATGGGAAGCGAGTTTGAGATGAGTATGATGGGGGAACTAAACTTTTTCCTAGGCCTTCAAGTTAAGCAAACCTCTAAGGGAACGTTGATAAGTCAGCAAAAATACATTAAAGAGCTTCTGAAGAGGTTTAGATGGAAAGCACAAAGACCATTGATACTCCTATTGCCACAGCCACTCGTCTGGACATGGACGAACCTGGTTCCCTATGAATGAAACCATGTATCGGGGCATCATTGGTTCACTCTTGTTTCTCAAAGCCAATAGACCTACCATAGTGTTTGGTGTGAGATTATGTGCTAGATTCCAATCAATTCCAAAAGAATCTCATATGAAAGCTGCTAACAGAATTCTGAGGTATCTTAAAGGAACATAGGACATGGTCCTCTATTATCCCTCATGAGACAATTTTGACTTAGTTAGGTATACTGATGCTGATTATGCCGGTTATTTAGCGGATAGAAAGAGCACATCTGGGATGGCATGTTTTCTGAGATCATGCTTGATTTCATGGGGTACAAGGAAATAAAAATTTGTAGCCCTCTCTACTACATAAGTTGAATATGTGGCAGCTACGTCCTGTTGTGCCCAATTGCTATGGATCAAGCAACAACAGGAAGATTTTGGTATTTTTCTGACTGTGTGCCACCACTGTGTGACAACACAAGTGCTCTCAACATGGAAAAGAACCTGGTTCAACATAAAAGGACATTGATGTGCGACATCATTTCATCAGGGACATTGTTGAAAAGGGTCTCATCTGCATGAAGTTTTGCAAAACAGAGGACCACGTAGCTGATATCTTCACCAAAGCATTGAGTAAAGAGCATTTTGAAAAGAATCGACTGGAGTTGGGACTAATAAAACTGAACTGGGAACCTGGTACCTCAATGAATGGCTATGAAGGAATGTGAAGGTAAACTGCTAAAAAGTGTTTTTTTGATAATTTCTAACTCAATTCTGTACCGTTAGGTAAACACGCATGGAAATTACAGAGCAAACAAGCAGCTAATGGCATTGCAATTTGGTAGAAGGATGAGACTCATATTTACAAAAATCAGTCAAGGAACCTGGTTCCCTTGACTTAGGTTAGTAGTTCCTCTTACACTGATACACATTTTAAACTGCTAAAAATGCCATGTCATTAAAATGTGTCCGCATTTTATCCCATACCTTTTAATCCCAAATGTCACACCCATTATAAACCGACCCGTCTACCCAGTCCATTGCACCCAATTGTAACTGGTCCCTCCTTCCCTCTAAACTATCGACATCAAAGCAATCAAACTTTCCTCTTCTCTAAAAAACCCCTCTTTCTTGTGTTTTTGTTTTAAAAAATGACCATCTCTTCCCAAAAACTAGAAATTCCTAAAGCCATCATTGTCACTCCTATTATGTCTTCATCTCACGAAGTACAATAACCACTCTCTACCTTCACCTAGTGAAAACCCCATCCCCGACCAACAACCACCCACTATATCTTCTCCGACTCCATCTAATTCTGGGTCCTATAGTAGCTGGAAAAATCAAATACCCAAAAAGTTTATTGCTACAAAATCTCCCTCTACTATGCTGGAAAAAATGGTAGACGACGTAAAAGAGGGAATAGAGGTTTCTAGTCAGCAATTTGAGGAGTAACCACAGCCCAAGAGGCAATCACTTGTCTTGGTGAAGCATCTGGTATGTTTACCATTCCTTCTGATCCAACGTTTGATCTTAATATTACATCACCACCAGGTAACGCCTCTACTGATTCAACATTGTTGGATGTGAGTGAGAAGGAATCCATAGAGAATATGTTGTTTATTGCTACTGAAGGGGGTTTGGTTGGGAAGCATGTGTATGGTGATGTGTGTGCTAAGACTCAGGGGGAAGAAAAAGGTAATGAGGATGGAAGTGGGAGAACTGGTGCCTCAAGGAGAATTGGTACCAGTTAGTACTACAGGGGAGCCAACAGAGGGACCTGTTCCCTCTGCCCAAGAAGAGCACTCCACTCCTACTTGGGATGAAACTCCATGCTCCACTTAAAATCCCCTAGACAATACTAATCCTCATCCTTCCCCTCGTCTATATGCAGTTCCATTAAATTTTGTGATCCCTGAGATGAAGCCCTTGTCTGAAGAAGAAAATGATGAAAGTGAGGAGGATTATGATGATATGCATGTAGCACAATTTATAGCTGCTAGATGTGGTAGGGCAATATCCAAAGAGCCCGTTCTTAAAAGACCCACTATTAGGCAGTAAAAGAAAGAAGCCTTTGTGTCTCGAACCAAAATCCAACTAGCTGTGATGGCACCTAACCCAACCCTCTTGGTAAGCCAGTTAACAATAAACCAGTTCAAATGATATTTATTAAGTGAAGGAATGATAATACAACTGAACTATTATACAACGAATTCCCAAGACCGGTAGTACAAATCATGAGCTTCTAAGAATTAGATTTATACAAAACTAAATTAAAATAATTACAACATCTGTTTGAAATGTAAATGAACAGAACTCGAATCTAATGCTACCAAGGACACACGATAGCCATAACTGGAATGCGGGTGTATCTTTAGATCCAGCTTCCGCTGTATGCAACAAGATCAATATCTAATATCTTCACACTAGGTGCAGAAGTGTGGTATGAGTATAACTGACCCCATATACTTAATAAGTAACAAACCTACCTTAGGTTGAAAGTACTAACGAGTTGGGACAATGGTTAGTCTAACTCCAATAACCGGCCACGGTTCATAACAATATAATAAAAATGGTACAAGAAGATAACTCGTAGATAAAATGCTCAATTCGTTTAGAGTTACGAAAAATAGACATGTTTTTCAAGTATAACAGTATATCCCAAATCTTTCATTGAAAACACCAAAAACATATGAGTAAGTTTGAAAACTATGATTTTTCCCAAAAACCTTTCAACAATAAATAAGATGTTTCATTTTTAGATAGCACGAGAAAGTAGATCTCTATGCCTACATGTCAATACGCAAGTAAAATCATGAATGCCACCAAAACCGGGTAGCGTGAGAGATGCACTGAACTTAGGTACTCACACTCTCAGAGTACTCATCTCACTGTCTAGTATTCTCACTCACCATGCTCAATATTCAGCACACTTAGTCACTCAGTACTATACAGGGCCAATTTAGACCATGGCAGATCCAGCCCAAACATAAATAAATCCAGGGCAGATTCAGACCAATCATAAATATATCCCGGGAAGATCCAGCCCAATCATAAATAAATCTAGGGCAGATCCAGCCCAAAAATCCATAGTAACTGTGCCCACTATGGATGTGTAGACTCTGGAGGGGCCGATCCAGCCCAAGTGCTATAATAAGCCAGATCCTGGAATGAATCAATAAAGTCTATTGCGGTGTGTAGCCCGATCCCATCAATATCTCTCACAACGGGCCCTCAGCCTCACTCAATCATCAATCTCTCCAGTCTCTCGGGATCACAATGCCATGCTAAGCAGCCCTAATCAACGATACAAATGTGACAATTTACGATAATAGAGACTGAGATATGATGCGTAAAGATGAATGCGTCTGAGTACATAATTGCAATTAAGCAAATAACTCAACAGCAAAGAACGAGCACTATGGATCCCAATTGTACCAGCATATAGCCTAAACATGATTTCTAGCATAAATTACAGCTCAAGTGCTCTAACACATAGAGTACAGTAAAAATGTTCAGATAAGATTACATAATTCCATGGAATCGACTAAATCACAATTACTACGGTGCATGCCCACACACCCGTTACTTAGCATGCGTGTCACCTCAACATCAATCACATAGCACATAATTTGGGGTTTCATATTCTCAGCACCAAGTTTTGAAGTGTTACATACCTCGAACAAGCCAAATCCAACACTGAGTAAGCCAAACAATGCTCCAAAAATGCCATCTTGCATGTACCGAACTCCGAACATCTCGAAACTAGCCAAAAGCAACTCAAGAACATCAAATAATGCCTAAGGAAATAATTCCAAATGATAAAGGTCGAATCTTCAATCAAAGGCCCAAAATTGACCAAAAAATCAAATCTGGACCTGCGCCTCGTAACATAACGAAACTTATAAAATCTGACAATCCATTCAATTACGAGTCCAGCCATACTAGTTTTATTCAAATTCGACGTTTAAAACTCGAAAATTCACTCTAAGAAACTTTAGACAAAATCCCCAATTTCTCTCTTGAAACCCTCGATCAAATGCCAAAATCGAAGATAGATTCATGATATAAAATAAAAAATGAGTAGAGAACACTTACCCTAATCCACATGGTGAAAATTGCTTCAAGAATCATCTCAATCTGAGCTCCATAGCTCCAAATTTGTAAAAATGGGTCGAACTCCCCCCCCCTCCGAAATAGAGTACATTATAATCACTGGGCAATTTAATAGATCGCGATCAGAGAAACATCCTCACGATCACGAAGAAGAAAATGCACTGCCCCTGAATTACTCTATGCGATCACAACAATAGCCTAGAGAATGCGATATACAAAGCTCACAAAACTTTGCAATAGCAGGAACAACATCGCGAACACGAAGAGTTAACCTACCTCCTGACCAGCTCAGCCCATAACACTACGCGAATGCGTAGAAGCAGTTGTGAATGCAATAAAGACTAGCCCCCTCCCTATGAGAACACATTCATACTCACGCGAATACGGAGAGAAAATTTCACAACAGACCAAAACACCTTCGCGATCGCAGCGAAACCTTTGTGATCGCAAAGAACACTAGAAGCAACAGGTAACAACTGAAAACCAACAATGCCAAAACCGTTTGAAATTATCCGAACTATGTCCGAAACTCACCTGAGCCACCCGGGACCCCGTCCAAATATACCGACAAGTCCCATAACATAATACGGACCTACTCGAGGACTCAAATCACACACAACAACATCAAAATGAAGAATCACACCTCAATTCGAACTTAAACGAATTTTGAACTTTCAACTTCCAAAACTTGCGCCGAAACATATCATATTAACCCGGAATAAACTCAAATTTTGCACACAAGTTGCAAATGACATATGGAAACTATTTCAATTCCCGAAACCACAATCCGAATCCGATATCCTCAAAGTTAACTCTTGGTCAAACTTATGAACTTTTCCAAACCTTAAATTTTCAATTTTCGCCAATTTGTGCCGAAACCTTCTAGAAACATCCAAATGTAAATCCGGGCATATGCCCGAGTCCAAAATTACCATCCAAACCTAACAGAACCATCAAAACTCCAATCTGAGGTCAAATACTAAAAATTTAAACTTGGTCAATTATTCCAACTTAAAGCTTAAATCATGAAATTTATTCTTTCAAATCTATTCCAAATAATCGTAAAACCAAAACCGACAATTCAAACAAGTTATAATACATCATACGAATCTACTCATGCCCTCAAACTATCGAGCAAAGTGCAAATTTTTAAAACGACCAGTCAGGTCATTACACCTTGAGAATGCTTTGAAAAGGAATAAGGAGAAAAAAAGAAGGTTGGTGAAAGGGGTAAAATTAGTTAATGAAGAGGATTTGTCTCCGAAAAATATTGTGGATGTTGAGGACAAAGAGGTGAATGAGGAACATGCTTCCCTTTTTCGTAAATCCTCTAAGAAGTTTGTGATTATGAAGTCCAAAAAAGGGTCATCTGTGAAAGGCATTGAGATTGAAAATGAGACAAGTGTTGAATAGAAGGAATCTAGTGAAAAAAGTAAGTATGGGAGGAAGGATAAAAGTGTGAAGAAATCTCATAAGAGAAAAGCAAGTGACAATGAGGAACCTGGTTCCTCCAAGAAAGCCAGAGTAGAAGTGTCCGGAATTGATAGAAAAGAAAAGCTGAAGAAGCAAAGAGTGTTATGGGGCAGAGTGTTTGATGCTGATATTCTTGAAATGTCAGGCATAAGACAGCTGGTTGAAATTTTTGAGTTTTATATGTGGACTCATCTGTTTACTATTCATAGTCCCAAAGTGTATGAAGAGGAAGTTCGCAGCTTTTACGCGGATCTGTTCATTATGGAAGATGACAACATCTGCCTAAAGGTTAATGGAGTGGTTTTTGTGATGGATGAAGCTGCCCTCGGAGTTAGCAGAAGTTCTACGATTTCTCAACTAATTGATTCTTAGACTATTGCTAACGAGGAGATAAGGAGGTTGAAGGCTAGGAATGCCACTCTTGATGGATAGCTCAGTCAAGCCAAAGAGACACCTGGTTCGAGCAGTGCACAAGGTGCAGAGGTTGCCCACTTGATAGCTGAAAATACAAATCTGAGAAAACAGGTTGAGAACCTGAAAGTGCAACTGATAAACGAGCAGTGGTCTGCAAATGCTCGAGTTGATGTTCTTCTCACAGCCCTTTCCCCTTTATATCTTCCCTCCCTCTTCCAGTGCCCCTTAAACATTCCCTTTATCAGTGTCCAGTTTATCTGTGTCTGTCTTGGTCCTAGTGACCTATTTTGGCTTGTTGTTTTTAGGACTATGGTACTTTAAGTTTATCTATTGTGTGAATATTTTGTAACAATGGTACTACTGCCTATGTTTTTCTTCTCCAATTAATCAAATAAGCATCTCAGTCTTTTGTTATACATGTTATACTCTTGTGCTCTATTTTTAGCTATGTTGCGTATACACAAGTGGCATATGTTAACTTTGGTGGACTTCTTTTTGCGTTTACTTGTATAAATTCTTTTTATACTGCTAAAAAGGGGAAGAAATTGAAGGGGAGAAACAAGTTCGAGAAACAGGTTCTCGGGCGAAATATAACTAATATGCAGGGGGAACCATATGGAGATCTGCTTCTCAGGGAAAACTTCAATTCTAAGTTTGTCATCATTAAAAAGAGAAAAATTGATAAGTTTAGTGCCATTGTGTTTTGGTGATTTAACAAACTTCATACGAGAACCAGATAGAGAACCTGATACAAAGCCTCAAAGTGCTAGGAACAACAAGTCACATGTCTGGCACACGTTCCAATGATATCAGTCAAAGGAACAGTAGAGGGAACAAATGGCTATAAGTTCCTGCAGTCACAATACAAATCAACTCTATACAGCTGTTAAAGTTGTTGCACTATTGCACTGCACACGCAACAGTACAACAGTCACGTTATGAAGCATGTTATGTACCGAATACTTACATCATTCCAATGACCTCACTTATATATTACCAATATGAAGCAAGGGATAAACCCTAAATCATTAATTCTCTTTCAAGTGTGCTGCTATCATTATTCACTGCAAGGCTTGAAGAACAAAGTAGCAATAGAATAAAGGACCAGATCCCAGCACTGAGTTCATCTTGTATCATTAGTATTGTTGTAATTTTGTTAATGTTATTCACTTGTAATTCCTACTCATCTTAGTTAGAAGTATCTCGTAGGATATCTTTGTAAATCATAAACCTTGTGTGTACTTGACTAGAGTTAGTCAAAGTGGTGAACTTTGTAATAGAATTGTTACAAAGAGCCTTGCAATAGAGTTATTGCAAGTAGGTGAGAGATTAAGAGTTTAATTTCTAGGTTAAAATAGGTTGTAATCTACAGTTGCTCGGTTAGTGAAGTTGAAATCCTACGAGTATAGGTCGTGATTTTTAATCCTGTGAGCTGAGAATTTTTCACATAAAATATTGTTGTGTTATTTACTTACTGTTGTGTGTGTGTTCTATGGGAACTAATAGATCAGAGAACCAGGTTCTCTATACAGTTCGGTGGACTCTTAGTATACAACACTTTATTGATTAAACCACTCGCTTAATTAGGGGAGGTCTTGAATTCGAATCTGCGCATTCTATTTTTCTATATTTCAGTATTTCTTCTTAATCGTATTCGGTACAATCGATACGGCCAAAAAGCCTATTCACTAGTCACCCCAAGCTTCACAAAAGTGTTGCATTTTTCTTTTCTTTCATATTCTTATATATATATATGTCATTTCGCCAAGTTAAGGTGTTAAAATGGTAAAAACAGAACTACAAGAGTCAACTTCCAAATTTGGGTGTAAATGTAGGTGTCAATTTAGTAAAAATGGCGTGGGGTAGCCACTATTTGAGGTGATATTTAATTTTTATCCAACAATTCTAATATTGAGCAAAAATAGCCACTACTCTATTAAAATTAATATAAAAAGATATTTTTACCCTTTCTTCCATTATTGTTTTTCCCAAATCCTCACTTTCTCTCTCAAGTTCGATGCATGCCTATGTTCATAGATAAGCCTTGTAACTTTAAAAATCACCTACTTACTTGGCTATTGGTTCGATTGGACTTTTGAGTACTTATGCTACTGAAAAGCATTTCAAATCTTACTCACTCTTTAAAGCAAAGAACACTAGTAGTAATAAATAACCACTACTTGCATCAAATATGATTTCTTGCTGTTATGGGCTAAATTGTTTATGATTAGTGACAGTTCTGCTACGCAATAGTTGGTTGTAGTGGAACAAGTAAATGAGTGGCCAATAGAGAAACTTATATCATTGGAATTTGGAGGTACAAATTCAGATTAAGGAGTTAAATGTGTAAAGGATAATTGGTCCTGAATTTAGAGTTGGAAGTTCAAAAATTAAGGATATTTGGTTCTTAACTTAGACTAACAATCTCAAAAGTTAAGGACAATAGGTCCTGAACTTACAGTTACAAGCTCAAAAGTTAAGGACAATATGTCTTGAAGTCCTGAACTTAGACTAACAAGCTCAAAAATTAAGGACATTTGGTCCTGAACTTACAGTTACAAGTTCAAAGTTAAGGACACCTGGTCCTGAACTTATACTAACAAGCTCAAAAGTTAAGGACAATAGGTCCTGAACTTAGACTTACAAGTTCAAAAGTTAAGGACAAGTAGTCCTTAACTTAGAGTTACAAGCACAGAAATTAAAGACATGTGATCCTGAACTTTGAGTTCCAAGTTCAAAAGTTAAGGACATGTAGTCGTGAACTTAGACTTGTAAGTTCAAAAGTTAAGGACATTTAGTCCTAAAGTCCTGAACTTAGAGTTTCAAGTTCAAAAACTAAGGACACTTGGTCCTGAACTTTATGAGCGGAAGGGTATTTTCGTCCGGGCAAGTAAAATTTATTAAAGCAGTGGCTAAAGACTAAAGACATTTTAAGCAGTGGCTTAAAAGTAAATACATGTCTTATTAGTGGCTAACCGCGCACTTCCCCCTAGAATGTTAGGTACTGATAATAATCCATTATAGAATAATGTCTAATGTATCCCAACTCTTCTTTGCTTAGGCGAATAAATATGAAGCCCAAAGTCACAAAGGCGGTGCTAGGCAAACAAAGGCCTAGCGCACACACAACACCAACTGTGATTTGCACAAATAGGACATTTCGGTGCCACTATTAATTTTTTTGACCCATGAGCAATACTTTTGATTTTTGACTTTGAAAATTTGTCCATAAGAAAAGCGGGGTCAAAAAGTCAAAACCATCCATTTTCAAGGTCATTGGATGTAATTTCCCAGGAAATAAAGTTTCATAGTATTCTTCTCATTCTCCATGTCAAACTCCAGAATTTTTCTTTCAATATCTGAGCTTCATGGTAGAGTTTTCATTTACAACATAACTCATTATACCTTTTTACATATATATCCATATTATGTACAAATACTGAGTTGGATCGAACCCGTAGTTAAAAGCATAATTAACCCGCCTCAGCTTTATGGTCTCATTTTCTTGAGAGAATGAGTTACCTCGTGAAACAATCGAGCAATCAATCAAGCCATTCTCTTTTAACTTGCATTTTAATTTGAATTTCAAGGTGAATATTGTACGTTAAATGAGGATAACATGACTAGGAACCATCAAATTGAAGATTGCTCAAAGAGGCAACGTATATCAACTGCATAAGTGGTATAATGAACGATGCAAAGAAAAATTCAACTACTACTACCATTTTATCCCCAACAGAGTAACATTAAAAGAAAGAGACCCTTCTTTCTTATATAAAAACACAACCCAAGTTTGAGTGAAACTCAACTAAAGGATATTAATGAAGGTTTTTAGTTTGCATTAAGGTCTATATTTCAAATCTTAGTACATGAGTATATTCTAGATATTTCACTTGTTTGATTAGGTGAATAAATATGAAGCCAAAAAAGATGTGGTCCCGGCGGGGCTCGAACCCGCGACCTTCGGCTCATAAGACCAACGCTCTAACCAACTGAGCTACGGGACCTGTGCAATCTATTACCTTAACTGTTTTATAGATACTTGAAACAGTGTAGACTCGATTCAGATCTTACTGAGTTAGTTTTTCTGTAAACTTAGTTTTCTCCAAAAGTTAGTTGAATGGAGTATAATTAGCTGATCATAGCTTCGGTACGTCTACGTACTTTGCTTATAATTAAAGCTTTTCTAATTAATCTTTCATTGCATAGAAGTGTCAACATATTTAGATTGGTAACTTAGAAACTCTAGGAGTTTTTGGCAAAAATCATCCTTAAACTATGGCTCAACCACGGGTACATCCTTGTCTTATCCTAGTAAATAAAAAATCATCCTTATACTATCTAAAAAGTTGCAAGAATCATCCTTCCGTTAAATTTTATCACAAAAACTAAGCATCGTCAAAAGACCATGTCCATCACGTGTCTTTTCCCCTCAATTTTCCAATATTGTCCCTCCTGCCCAATCGACTTTTCCAAGAACGTGCTGACCGTCTTCTTTTTCCTTCTTAATTGTTGTTTCCTCCCTTTCTTCTTCTTCTTCTTCAAGAAAACTAGTAGGATGAACTAGTTGCTGCTTATTTCTTCTTTAAAGTTGCTGTTATTTAATGAACAAAAATGGCCTACACTGAAATAACTTCTCCTTAAGTTGTCTTCTTATAACAAGCAGATGATAACAAGAGATTGACACAACCTTGAGGTGGAAGTGCATTATGATCATGTAAAATCTTATATTTGTGCGGAGCTTTGATGAGGGTGCCGATTCTCTTTGTGTCAGTTTTATTAGTCTACCTATAAATGAGAAAAATTAAAAGGTTCTAGCTCTAAATCAAGAACCTGAAAGTCTGAAACTAGATTAGTTCTCTTCCATTTGTCGGAGTGAGTGGTTTCACAATAGTTGAGCTAAACCGAAGTTGGAGTCACATTTTAAAAACAAACCTTGCATCATCACCTCAAATTAAAGATATAATATCAAAATCTACCGTACGTGCAATGAAATACATGATGTTGCATAGAAAGTCAAAACTCTTCCACTATTTTTAAAGGCTTTGCACTTTCCTCTCCAAAAGGAAGGTAGCAAGAAATAGTATAGCATGAGATCAGAGAGTTCCAACTATCATACCATAGTTGGGTGTGAAGTTCATATGGAAAGAAACTTCTAGTTTTGAAGTCTTAGTCCTTTTTGGCAAAGGTGGAAGACGATTGGGTAGGAGGGACAATATTGAAAAATTGAGGGGAAAAACACGTGATGGACATGATCTTTTGATGATGCTGTTAGTTTTTGTGATAAAATTTAACGGAAGAATGATTCTTGCAATTGTTTAAATAGTATAAGGATGGTTTTTGTTTATTAGGATAAGACAAGGATGTACCCTTGCTTTGAGTTACAATTTAAGGATGATTTTTGCCAAAAGATGAAATGAAGAATAGGCATGTTTACTACATTAAGAGTCGGAATTTAAAATTTATGAATTCTAAATTTATCATTGGACTCATAGCTTGTCTTATTATTTGTGTTAATATGGCAGGATTTGAAGCTAGCTCACCACCTGCCTTCCACAATTGACGTGTAGAATTCAAATCTCCTCTAATTTAGCATTCCCTTTTCAGCTCCTCCCTGATGTAATAAAAAAATTATATAGGTTTGTGTACAAAGTATGAAATGTGCATCAACCTATGTCATATGTTGTATCTCTATAAATGGAGTCTACACATTTCACATTGGATATCTTTTTATGGCAAGGCAAATACAAAATAATTTGTCGATAATAAGAATATGAATGGACCAAAAGTGAAACGGATAACAAAATCGAACAATTTTGGATAACACATGAGAAAGTTGTACCTACCTTTTATTATTACGACTAAAAAATATTCTTATGATGAAACGATTTTCTGAAGAAGGGCCAAAATGAAGAATTTTTTAATGGGTTGATGTAAACAACATAATTATCAACAAACATTGATTGAATTATATAGTCTTCAGTCTTCACATATTATAATACATCATAAGTTTATTGTATTTGGAAATATCAAATGATTCCATTTTTCTTGGCACACTCCTATCACGTCAAAGATTATAATTGAACCTAAATCATGAACTTTATCATAATTGACACAATTATAAGGTGATTGAGACAAGATGAACATTAATACATGTATAAATAGTTAGAACTATGTCATCTGGCCTTACACATGTCCTAAACGAAGAAAAGGTCCAAATCCCACATATTGTTCCTTCATTTTTTAAATTATCCATCAAGATGGTTAGTTGGAAATGATTGAATCATTAGCAAAGTGCTCTAACAACACTAGATTAACTTAATCCTCTTATGAAAATATTGCATTAGTCACCAAAGGCTATAGGGAAAAACAAATATTCTACCATCTTTAATAAGAGGTTTTAGACTTGAGACCTGGATATGGAGTTATTTTTTGTAGGGGACGCTTTACCCTCCTAAATGGGACTTATCGACGCAATTCCTGATTAGTCGAGCTTCAAAACGGGTATCAAACACCGAGTAAGGAATAAAAAAAGAATAATATTGTATCACTAAACCACAAATATCTCCTCCAGAACACTTTTTTCTCTTTTTTATTTGCTTCCAAAGATCTTGAACGGAAACCTTATAGCAATGATAAAGTTATTTTCGTGTGATTTATAGGTCATGGGTTTGTGCCATGGAAGCAGTCACCAATGCTTACATTAAGGTAGATTGTCATCAAATTCCTAAGAGTGCGGCCCTTACCTAAGTCCTATGCATCAGAGCCTTGTTTTCAAACTTCCATAGGGAGTCGTACAATTGAAACTATTAAAGAAAAGGTAAAAGAAAGAGATGGTATATATATGAGTTAGTCAAATGGTCAGGCCATCATCAATGGTCACAAACCATCAAAACCTTCCACTGGTTTTTAACATATAGTATTATATTAATTAAATGCGTACACAATTGGCTACGTAGACCATAAACTATAACATTGGGAATAGTATATGGAGTACCACTTTATAAGGTCATTTGGTGGACACTGATAGACTCATTTAACTTTAAACTAAAATAATACATCCTAGTATTAGCTGGTCTTGTTTTAGAACCACGCTACATTTTCTTTTTTCTTTTGTTTCCCATCCATTTTTCGACACTATTTTGGGGTTCCACTATTCGAATATTTTATTTATCCGAATTTATGTGACATCTTTTGTTTTTAGTCAGTCCAAAAAGAAAATTATATTTTCTTATTTAAAAATAATTTAACTTTAAATTTTTTATTTTCTTATTGAGTCAAAAACTATCACATTAATTGAGACGGTATGAAGGGAATAGTACTTGCTAGGGGTGTATATAGATCGGGTTGGTTCGGATTTTACAATTATCAAATCAAACCAATTATATCAGGTTATTAAATTTAAAGACCAAACCAAATCAATAAAATTCAGGTTTTTCACTCTCGATTTTTCTCGGATTATTCGGGTTTTTTTTTCCCGGTAAAATCTTCGTAGAATAAAACATATAAATTGTGCTCAAAAATATTTCTTTAATCCTAGTAAGATACAACTATATAAAGTATTTTTCAAGAAAATAACACAAAATATGAGATGTGTCATGGCATTATCCTAAAATATTCAACAATAAAGACAATAAAATTATGTAATATAAATATTGCTAATTAAAAACCCACAATAAAAATAAACATAATCTAAAAGTACTAAGTCATGATAAAATAAGTAGACTAATAAGGGAGTATTAATTACATGACTAAACGCTAAAGAAAAAATAAAAATAGGTTATGCATTTTTATCTAAATTATTGCAAAACAAAATATAGATATCCAATACATTCTCGTTCATAGTATTGAATTGAATGTTTTTTGTTAGCATTAATATTGATTTGATTTTGGTTTAGGCTTTTGTTAGCATTATTTAGTTTACTACTCGAGCCCTGCCTCTCACCTTTCGGTTCATTGCAAGGAAAGACTAAAAAGAAAATGGCTATAAAACTTATTGGAACATTCAAAAGTTCTAAGTCCAACCTTGAAATAATACCTTAAAAGATAAAATTATAAAAAAATTTAAGAAATATTTATAAATTACATCACAATAAATATATTTATATATTAAATATATCTAAAAAATTTATATATATAATGTCGGGTTGGTTTGGTTTCAGTTTGACTTTCTTTAGTTAAAACTAAACCAAATCAATTATGGTCGGATTTTTTTTCTAATACCAAACCATAGTCGGGTTTTTTTTCTCGATTTAACTCGAATTATCAGGTTGGTACGGTTTGTCGGTTTCTTTTGTACACCCTAGTACTTACTACCAATATAGGGTGTACATAATTTATTCCTTCATTAGTTAAATTTTCAGTGTTTGGGAGAAAATTTGCAAACACCTTCCAATCATATCAATCTAGAAAAACATCTTTTTCTGTTTTCAACTACTTTTTCACCTTTTTTATTTATTTATCTGAAACTAGATATTTTAGCTGACGATTTATATAGTACTATGATATTCTTGGTGCTGAATCATTGGTGGCCCCTCAAAACCTTGACCTAAAGATGTTTGCCATTATTATTATGGCATGTCAAAAAGTGAAAAAAGTTTCTCATTACGGGTGACACTTAAAATGAAAATATTGACAGTAAGTTTCACCAAAAAAGAATAAAAATGCTATTTACTCCTTTTACCATGATCATTCCACCATACTAGCTACATTCATATTCCTTGACACCTCTAAATTTATAAATTCAGATCACAAATAGTAAATATTTTAAGTTAAGAGGTTCTCTTTTAGGTAAGTTTTAATTACCAACTAGCTAGCAACTAAGGTTAATTTTTTATTTCCTTTCCTTTTGACTGTTTGCCAAATTTACCAACACTAACATCTCTTGTTGTTTTAGGTTTTTTATCCGATATTTGATACTTGCTTTTGAGGCTTTGATTGATTAACATTCGCTCCGTGTAAGCTCATAAAAAGGGATATGCTCTTAGGACTCAAACTCGAGATATCTGGTAAATATTAGGGGTGACAATTTGAGCTCAAACCAATTTAACCCGTCCAGAGATTAATGGGTTGAGCTACAAACATATTTTTTTTTTGTATTTTCAATTTTCTATTCTTTTGTTTTTCTGCATCACCCACCCACCCTACCTCCTATCCTCCTCCAAACCCCCTTAATTTTTTTTTCTTTTTTCTTTTTTTATTTTCAATTTTCAATTTTTTTTGTTTTTTTGCACCCTCCCCCTCCCGCAAACCCCCTCAAAAAAAAATTTACTCTTTTTTTTATTTTCAATTTTCTGTTTTTGTTTTATTTTTCTGTACCACCCCAACCCCGCAAACCCCCTCAAAAAAAAATTTTACTTTTCTTTTGTATTTTTAATTTTCTATTTTTTTATTTTTCTGCACCACCCACCCTCCCTACCCCTACCCCTACCCCCCCACCATAAACCCCATCAAAAAAAAAATTGTATTTTCAATTTTTTTTTGTTTTTGTTTTTCTGCACCACTCTACCCCTCCCCCTCCCCCTCCCCCGCCTATATACCACCTCCAAAATATATTTTTTTTACTTTTTTTTATATTTTATGTTTTTGTTTTCTATTTTCTATTTTTTTCATTTTTCTACACCACCCACCTCAACCCCGATACAAGAGGCGTATGAATCTGAGGCAGTTTTGTTTAATTTCGTCTGCCCATAGATTTTCTGATTTTTGTTAGTTGAAAATGATGACACCTAGTTCACCGTACAATTGGTTCCGATACTTCCGCATAATAGAACTTAAGTTACTAAATATTTTTTTTATACTTTCAGTACATATATACATCAAGCTACTTATCGTTTATTTCAGATCACCAACTCAGGATAATTTCCTGAGTTATTATTCAATTTTTATTTTATATCATTATTAAGCTATTTTTTTGTAACGAAAAAGTCAATCAGCTTAATTACCTAAAAATCATAGAGAATTGCTAGATACTTTCTTAGAACCAACTTTGCTGAATTAGCATACAAATAATATTAGGTCTAATGTTACGATGTCTCATTTATTTTCTCCTCGTGACTTTATATGATACTTAAGTGAAATTGTGTGACTTTAAATAGTTTTAATACTTAGGTAAATTTGAGTGAATTTTTCATTACAAAAATAGCTTGTAATGTTGATACAATAAAATTAAAATTGAGTGAGACTAACCTAGATACTTATTATATATATATAAATTCATCAAAAAGTCAATGAGTCTATCTACCTATGAATGTTCACTCGATAAATTTTCTCTATATATTATTTTGCAACTAAAATTTGTTTATAATAATATATTATCTTCTAAACACATTATAAACTCCAGACAACTATGCCGAGGATTTAGCCAATAATTTAGTAGTAGTACGACAATATGTATAAGCATAAATTGGAAGAGGACCAGACTTTTCAAAATTATTCCACCTTTATTTTCAAGTTTCTTTAACAAGGCAATTTTACTTTCCCATAACTAATTTAACTCCAAATTTAGCGAGACAATTTTCATTGTTCCATACCTAATTACTTGACTCAATTATAAAGTGAGGAAAAGTTGAATTTATTGTTTTGTCAATTGTTACTACTCCTTTATTAGGTTTTGACAGGGACCATATATATATATATATATATATATATATGAAGGTTACTTCCACCTACTTTATTCATGCCATTTGGGGTCATTTGGTTAAGAAAGAAATTATGCATGAATTAATTATGTCGGGATTGTAATATAAGGATTTAAAATAAAATAATTTACTTCTTGTTGAATGCTTAAAAAAAAGGACAGCCCGTTGCAAAAAGCATCTAGTATTATCATAGGGTCCATGGAAGGGCCGCAGCCAAAGAGGTGTGATGTGAGGGGCATTTGCATCTATACCCGCTTTTTGTGTCACGTTTAACTTGTGCCCGCTTTGCAAAAAAAATGCAAGCGTACCCGCTTTTTCGCATAACTTCAGCATACGGGGCTGAAGTAGCAAAGACAATCACGCAAAACTTCAGCATTCTAGTAGACGGGCCCGAAGTAGCTAGTGTGATGGCGAACTTCAGCTCTAGAGCTGAAGTTTTTGTTTTGTAACTGACAAACATCAGCTCTAGAGCTGAAGTTTTTGTTTGTAACTGGCGAACTTCAGCTCTAGAGCTTAAGTTTTTGTTTTGTAACTGGCAAACTTCAGCTCTAGAGCTGAAGTTTTTATTTTGTAACTGGCGAACTTCAGCTCTAGAGCTTTCTTCCCTTCATAGGGCCAGTAGGAAAACGGAAGAGACTAGGTGGGAATAACCTGTCAATGAGACTTGACATAATCGATCGAACACAACTCTAGACTACAACTCCATAAGATTACAAGATTAGATAATTCAAAACTTAGTCAAATTTGGGGGGTTGGGAGAGATGTAGACCCCTAATTAATATATAAGGTGTACTATTTTAAATTCGCTTTGTGTATGATTTATTAAGCAAAAAGCTATATATTAGAGATTTCTTCATTCCAAATTTCAAACTCAAATTCCTTTTATCAATTTTACTGATAATATGTTAGATTCATGTAATTTGGCGACTGTTTATGCCCCAACTTGACTATGTTTCACTGTTGTAGGATAGTTAAATGATGATAAATTGGCTCTAATTGTGAATTTCATGTTTTGCATGAGCGAGCAGTGCGTACGAGAACTTAGGACTGTATTTGGAGCTAAATTGCAGCAAGGGAAGCCCTTCGGAGCTGAGTACGTTGAAAGAAGAGAGAAAAGAAGAGCTGAAATAATGATCTACTAGCGCGCCCACTAGCGCGACCGCGCTAGCCCAGGAGTTCGAGGAAGAATACTATGTCATATGCGCGGTCAATAGCGCACCCACTAGCGCGATCGCTCTAGTCCAGTTCGGAAAAATATTATTCAGGGGTAAACTTGGAAGTTTGGGGGTAACACTTAACCTATAAGAGGTCCAGCTCGCCCAAAGGGACATTATCAAGGTTTTTAGGCTGAATTAGAGGCAAGAACAAGTGTGAGAAAAGCAATCAACCATTAGAGTTTTTCAATCTTCTCTTTGTTATCTTTATTTGCACATTGTGGATACTTTTGTGGTTTTATCTTGCCTTGCTATGAGTAGCTAAATATTTAGTCTAGGGTTTTGATGGAACATGTTAAAGGATGAACTTCATGTTATGTTAATATAGTTTGCCCAGTTTAATCTCTATTTGTTCAACTATGTTTTTGTTGTAGTTAATTGATAGGATCCTCAATTGGCTGTGCCTATTTAGTATGTATTACTCAGGAGAGAGTGCATATTTAGGTAATTATTGAACAACGCCACTTCCAAAGTATATTAGGGGTCAATAACCGAGGGTTTAAATGCGGGATTAGGGATAACGAAGCCTTAAGGCGCGATCTAAAGTGAGCTGTAATAAAAGCTAGCTAGCGTAACTCGAGAGACTGCGTATAGTAAATTGTCGTGATTATTCAGGAGAGATTTACGGTAATAACAGTGCTCATGATTGATAGAGACGATTAGGCAAATCAATGCGAAACATAACAAGAAGAGATTCCATCAATAGGGGAAATCATAATCTTAGATCCTTCTCTTATTTGTTTATAACTCAATCATAGTTAGCTGTTAGTTTACTTGTTTTTATTGAGTTATAGTTAGTTAAACCATCACCAATTGTTATTTAAATATCTGGGAAGTTGATTACAAAGAATTTAGTGAGTCTAACAAAAGTAATTGATGGGTTAATTCTCTGAAGATTCAACTCTGGGCTAAATACTTGAATTATATTTGTAACGACCGCTTTGTCCTTTTTATAAAGCATAGTTGGGCGTGATCAAATTTTGGCACCATTGTCGGGGAATTAATGGTGTTATCAATTACAGTTGAAAGAAATACAAAAATTCTTAGTGTAGTCAGTTTTCTTCATTTTCAATCTATACATTGAACTTTTAACGTTCGTTGACTTGGTTGCATAGGTGCATGCCTAGAAACTCATCGAGAACTGGTGAAGTATTTGAAGCATTATCAGATCCTGAGAAAATTTTCAAGGCCTTGAATCAGGCCAACCTGAAAAACAAACAACAACAATCAACTGAACAACTCGAACCAGACATGGAGGATAATTTGTTAGACCCAGCTGCGCCATTAGCGCCAGTGGCACCTCTTATGCCAGAGGCTGCTCTATATGACTGGGCATAACCCATAACAGAGAACTTGGCCACAACAATATTAGTCTCGAAGATACAGGCCGAGTCATTTCAAATCACGAATAACATGTTGCACTTGTTGCAAAACAAGGGACTATTTTCGGGGTCACACATCGAAGATCCTTAACAGCACTTGAAGAATTTTCTGTCAATCTGCAAAACTCAAAGGCAGCCCAACGTAACTCAGGAAGCAATAAAGCTGTTGTTGTTTCCATTCTCAGTGACAGGAGCTGCCCAGACTTGGCTAAACTCACTCCCTATTAATTTCATAACGACTTGGGAGGAGTTAGTAAAGCAATTTGTGAACAAGTTTCATCCACCCAACAATACTGCTCAACAAATTGATGAAATTTTGAGTTTCAAACATAAATCAATGGAGACACTGCAAGAAACATGGGAACAATTCAAAGGGATGTTGGTTATATGTCCACACCACGGTATTCCAGATCAGATGTTGGGGTAGTGGTTTTACATGGGTTTGACAGATAACGTGAAGGGTAATGTTGATGTTTTAGCTGGTGGAGCATTCTTGAGCAAAACATGGAGAGAAACCCAGGGCCTGCTTGACAAGATAGCACAGAATTCGTGGTGGACAACCAGGAATGCACCTATCACTCCAGTAGTTCACTCAGTGCCCTTAGATCCATCCAACACTCTTGCTGAAAATATGGCCATATTAATGACACATATGAGTATACTCACCAAAAAGGTGGAAGAGTCAGGGCAGAAGCAGTAGATACACATTGTAGATACTACTAATGGGGGCTTATGCACATCTTGCGTTAGTCAGCCAATTGGTAACCAATGGAATGCAGAAAGTGAGCATCATTATTACCCTGAGGACATGAATTATGTGTCTAATTATGGGGGCCAGAGATAGGGTAGTCAGAATTGGGGCCAACAAATTCAGTCATACAGGCCATTCCAGCCACAGCTCAACAATGGAAATATGGGAGGTATGCGACCTCAAATATGGCGCCTTACCAAAGGCCACAGGGATATAACAATCAGAATCAGCAGCAGGGTTATCATCCTCCTCAGCAGCAGGTTATTAGGTCAAATGTAAAAATGAGTGAAAGAGTAGATGCGTATGAGTCAGCTATAAAGAATATTGAAGTGCAGATGGGCCAGATTTCGATGTCTTTGAATAATTGTCCTCATGGGACATTGCCTGCAGACACTCAAATAAACCCAAAAGATCAAGGCCCGAAGCAACTGATGGTAGTGAGTCTACGTAATGGCAAAGACTTAGACTTGGAGCAAGACAGGGCTCGAGAAAGCAGACAAGCTGAGACACTTATACCAGTGCCCATTAAGGTAGATGATTCAACAAAACTGACAGGGGTTACAGTACAACCTGCCTAGGAAGAACCCAACACAAAGATTGAGCCTGATAAAGAAGATGAGGCAGCCCAGGAACCGGTAGTTGAGGTGGTATCTGACAAAGAAAATACCCAAATCATTGGGAAGAAGAGACCTCCAGTACCATTCCCATAGAGGCTGGTAAAGTACCAGAAAGAGGAACAATACAAGAAATTCTTGGAGATGCTGAAACAAATCCAGGTAAATATTCCATTGATTGATGCTTTGAAGGAGATGCCTGGTTATGCAAAAATGATGAAGGACTTGATGTCCCAAAAATTCGATTTCCAAGACTTGGCCACAGTGACTCTTACTCAAACCTGCAGTGCTGTGGTGACTAGACCAGTTGATGAGAAGCTGTCTGACCCAGGGAGTTTCACAATTCCCTGCACCATTGGTAACTTTGCTTTTGCCAAGATACTTTGTGATTTGGGGGCTAGCATAAATCTAATGCCCCTGGCGATCCATAAGAGGTTGGGGATTGGAAGAGCTAGACCCATGTCTATGTTGTTGCAGCTAACTGACAGGACCGTGAAAAGACCCTCTGGTATCTTGGATCAGTGTTGATTCAGGTAGGGAAATTTGTGTTCCCTGCAAATTTTATGATTCTAGATTGCAAAGTGGATGAAGAAATTCTCATAATTTTGGGAAGGCCATTCTTGGCCACAGGGAGTGCTCTCATTGATTGTGAAACTAGGGATCTCAAGATGAGGTTGAACGATGAGGAGATAACATTCAATGTGCAGAAATTTATGAGCCGACCAAGTGAATTTGCCAATTGTTCTCTTATTGATGCCGTGGATGTAATCGTAGAAGCAGATGATGAGACGTTAACTATTGAGGACCCTCTTCCTGCATGTCTTGTAAATTTAGATGAGGTGAATGGGGAAAATTTGACCGAATGGGTGTTGGCTTTAGAGGGCAGAGGGTTTTGGGGACAGAACTCTTAAATTCGAGCCCCCTGCACTTAGAAAACAAAGAAACTCCTCCAGCCAAACCATCCATAAAAGAACCACCAAAGCTGGAATTGAAGCCACTACCCGCTCATCTCAGGTATGAGTTCCTAGGACCTAACTACACATTACCTGTTATTATCTCATCTAGTTTGTTAGATGTGCAGGCACAACAACTTTTGCAGGTACTCAAGGAGTTCAAGACTGCCATTGGGTAGACCATGGCAGACATTAAGGGGATTAACCCGGCATATTGTACGTATAAAATTCTGCTGGAAGAGGGACACAAACCTTCCCGGGAACACCAAAGAAGGCTGAACCCCAACATGAAGGAAGTGGTGAAGAAAGAAGTGATTAAGTGATTGGATGCGGTAATCATTTTCCCAATCTCTGACAGCAACTAGGTTAGCCCAGTGCAATGTGTTCCTAAGAAGGGTGGGATGACAGTGGTCAAAAATGATAACAATGAGCTGATCTCTACAAGAACCGTCACAAGCTGGAGAATTTGCATGGACTATAGAAAATTAAATCTGGCCACCCGAAAAGACTACTTCCCACTTCCCTTCATTGATCAGATGCTTGACAGATTGGCAGGGAGGTCCCACTTCTGTTTTTTGGATGGGTACTCAGGGTACAATCAAATCTCCATTGCACCAGAGGACAGGGAGAAGGCCTCCTTCACTTGCCCATATGGCATTTATGCTTTTCAGAGGATGCCCTTTGGCCTATGCAATGCACCCGCCACATTCCAAAGGTGCATGATGGCCATATTCACTGACATGGTCGAATACATAATGGAGGTGTTCATGGATGATTTCTCAGTGGTGGGAAACCCGTTCGATGAGTGCCTTATAAATCTGATCCGAGTATTGAAAAAATGTATTGAGACTAACCTGGTACTTAATTGAGAGAAGTTCCATTTCATGGTACAAGAGGGCATAGTCTTGGGACACTAGGTATCAAGCAAGGGAATCGAGGTGGATCGTGCTAAAGTTGACGTGATAGCAAAGCTGCCACTCCCCACTTCAGTCAAGGCAATTAGGAGCTTCCTCGGGCATGCTGGTTTTTACCGGAGATTCATAAGAGACTTCTCAAAAATTGTCAACCCTCTCTGTAAGTTGTTAGAAAAAGATCACCCTTTCTTGTTTTCTGATGATTGCCGGGCAGCATTCGAAGAGTTGAAAAAGAGTCTAGTCACAACACCCATCATTGTCTTCCCCGACTGGGAGCAACCATGCGAACTTATGTGTGACGTCAGTGACTATGCAGTGGGGCCAGTGCTGGGACAGCAGAAAGACAAGCTAATGAACCCAATATACTATGCCAGTAGAATGCTGAATGGAGCCCAGTTGAACTACACTGTGATTGAAAAGGAGATGCTAGTTTTGGTGTTTGCATTCGACAAGTTCAGATCATACCTGATTAGATCTAAGGTAATTGTATATACTGATTATGCAGCTCTCAGGTACTTGATTGAGAAGAAGAAGTCCAAACCGCGCCTGATTCATTGGGTGCTATTACTGCAAGAGTTCGACCTCGAAATTCGTGACCATAAGGGCATAGAAAACCAAGTCACTGTTCATCTATCACGACTTGAAGGAGCTGAAAACTCAGTTGAGGTTGAAGATATTCTGGAAACCTTTCCAGACAAGCAGCTGTAAGCACGTGATTTTTGCCCTATATGAGCATTACTCCCAAAAAATCCAAAATAAAACAATTTTCCTTTGTGTGCAATTTTGAGAATATTTGTGACATTTTTGGATAATTATTTGTATTTGTCTGTGCATGTTTATTTGTTAAATTAATAAAAAATACAAAAATATGTCGCATTTTGCATGTAGGATTTAATTCTATAATTGTTAGTAATTAAGTTTGTTTTACAAAAATTGAAAATTACAAAAAATAGGCATCTTTTGCATTTTTAGCATTTAATGTCCAATTGTACAATTTTATGCTTAATTATTACTTAATTGTGCGTTAATTGTTATTGGGAGTTAATTTGCGCTTTTATAACTTAATTTAGTTCTTAATAATAATTTAAGGATTATTAGAATTTAGTTTTAGAAAAATAAAAGAAGAAAAGAGAGCAAAAATACAAAAAATTCGGAATTGGGCCTCTTCTTCAATTTCAAACCACAGGCCCAAATAATTGCCCAACCTTCCCCATGACCTGGTCCATCTCCACACGGGTCGACCCGGCCCGCCCCATAACTCCAATACCCAACCCCTCTTCATTTTTCATTTTTCCCAAAACAAAACAAAAACAAAAAAAAACAAACTCAAAAAACCCTAAAACCTAAACTAAACTATCCGCCCCCACCCTCTTTTCTTCTTCTCCAAACACCCCAAGCATCCATGGCAGCCTTTCCACCTCCTCACGCCCAGAACAAGCTCCAACACCATCGTCGAACGAGCTCCAAACGACCATCGTCGCTGCTTCATCTTCAGCTGCCTCGTCGAGCTCGAGCATGAGCTCGCATAGTTGTTGGTCGCCATGTCTTCAGCTTCACCTGCTGCTCAACGACCATGCTGCCCCCAGCTCCACCATAACACCATCGTTGCCCTTGCTTCATCTTCTTCGTCGAGCTCTAACCAACGTTACTGCTTCTTCTTCCTCACTTCATGCTGCTGCGTTTCCAGTGACCCCATCGGTGCCACTGTTGCGGCTTCGTCTTCAAACGACCAGCCATGGACGAGCTTCATCGAGCTCGAACTCGAGCTCCCATGGCTGCCGCTGCATCTTCTCCATAAGTTGTTGTTGCGCCGTCTGCTTCGTCACTGCTTCTGCTGCATCGTCTGCTTCTTCTATTGCTGCTGCCCATCGAGCAGCTGGTTCGAAGCCACCCCATCGCCACTGCTTCGTCGTCAACCAAGCAGACCACGTTGCGGCTTCTGCTACGACCAAACGTTGCTGCTTCATCGCCTAAAATCAACCGGAAAACATACAAAAATTTTGGGCAGATTCGAGTTATTTTAGTTTCAAAGCTTCCGGGCAGATTTGTTTCCGTTCAAGTTCGTCGTTGTTTCGATCCGGTTAGTGGGTTTTGAGTTTTACTTTTGTCCGCATTTCGTTTTGATATTCTCAAATCTAAAATCGGGAAATGTTTGTTGTTCGTGTTCATTGTTTTGCTAATTTTTCAGTTTGTTCATGTGAAATTGTTAGTTTAATATTTGTTAGATGCAAATTGAAATTTAATTAATTATTTCTTCAGTTTGTTTCATGTGCTATGTATTTTTTTTCAGAAATTATTAACGTTGGTTAAATCATTTGAATCTGTCATGTTTGTTGTTTAAAATAGATTTAATTCATGTTCATCTTTGTTTGAAGTTCGTTTTTAATCTAGTGATTTAATGTGAGTTTATGTTTTGGTTTTTGATTTGTTGAGTTAGTTTGAATCATGTATTTTGTTGTTGAATCTGTGTTCTTGTGATTTGTTCTTTGAATTTGTTTGGAAATTGGTCATATTGGCTATATTTTGGTTGAGATTGATTAGGTGAATTGGTTATAGCTGATGGGTTAGTTTGGTAAATTGCAGTACGTTGAGGGGTAAAATGGTGATTGCAATAAGGTCGGAGGGGTAGTTTGGGAATTGAACATTTTGAATAATTCTTTATGTCAAGCATGGGGGACAAAATGTAATGGGGTGTGGGTGATATAATTGTTTATGTTAGGCATGGGGAACAAGATGTAATGGGATGGTTTGATATATTTGTTTAATGTAGTGGAGGATGAGTGAGAAGATAGTGAGTTTGGTAGGAGAAAGTGGTTGTTTTATTAATGGTTTAAAGGGTTTGGGATGAATATAAATAAGAAAACTTGATCAGATTTTTGAGAGGACAGAGAATATAAAAAAAAAAAAGAGAGAATACAGAAGAGAGAGATAGATAGAGAAAAAAGAGAGCTGTATATTAAAGAGAGAGAAAATTCTGAAAATACTAAGATTCAGAAAATAAAAAGAAAAATATTCTGGAAATTCAAAAGAAGAAGAGTATACACCCGATATACAATTTAAGTATTCTGATATACGGATTCAGAAATTAAGGGTTGAACATTAATTAGTCCTTCAAATCTGAAAAAATTCATTTGGCTTCTCTCCATTGATTGTTGTCGGTGTTTTTTTGGATTTTCATCTTGATTTTAAAATCTGTCACTGGTTTCTCATTGCTGGTTGTTACTGGTTGTTGGGGTTGTTGTTGTTGTATGCTACTGAATTTCTGTTGATCTCCCTTTTCTTTTGCTTCCAATATCAGGTACACAACTGACACGCTGATTATTGTAAACTGAAACAGGAAGCATGAATACGAAAATGAAGAGTTGAAGTTCTAAATTTATTTTAATTATATTCTGAATTTTATTTGTATATATAAATTTTTTTGCTTACAAAAATCAGAATCATGTAGCTATTTAATATATATAGTGGAACATCTGACAATAGCTTAACGGATGAACTATCTATATATTGCCTAAAAATAAATAAAATGGTGTAGTAACTCCGTCAGTGTTATGTTCATCGATAAGACTCTCATTTGTATGACTTGGCATCTTTTGAAGACTGATTAGAAGGTCTTTCTTTGGACCGTAATGTGGGTTTTTGGACAGGCTAGAAAGAAAGGGTATTAAAGGCTCAAAAACAAATCAATTTGAGGTTCAAAATTACAACATTCGGAACCATATTTGTTTACAACAAGCGCAACCCTTGCCCCAATTTCTTGCTTGGGGATTATTTAAATTTTTAATTTTTATTACACCATGACCGAGCCGTGAGGCGCCTACGTATCCTCTTTGAGGAATCAGGTCGAACGTAGTTCCCAATTCCTTTGTTTTCTTCTGACTTTCTTTTGTTTTTTTGTTTTTTTTTTGTTATCATTTTTCTTTTCTTCTTTTTTTTTTTTCATTTTTCTTTGGTCGTTTTGTTGATTTTTTTTCTTTTTCTTTTTGTATTTTTTTTCTTTTCTTATCTTTTCATGTTTGTGTTTCTACTCTTTGCTACTGATTCCGAAAGAGGGGTATGAAAGAAGAAAATAAACAAGGCTCAAAAAAGGGTAACAAAAATCCCCAAACGTGTATGCTCAACACGGCCTTACACGGCTCGGTCATGGTGTAATAAAAATTAAAAAATAAATAAATAATCCCCAAGCAAGAAATTGGGGCAAGGGTTGCGCTTGTTGTAAACAAATATGGTTCCGAAGGTTGTAATTTTGAACCTCAAATTGATTTGTTTTTGAGCCTTTAATACCCTTTATTTCTAGCCTGTCCAAAAACCCACATTACGGTCCAAAGAAAGACCTTCTGATCAGTCTTCAAAAGATGTCAAGTCATACAAATGAGAGTCTTACCGATGAACATAACACTCTGATCCACAGCAGAAAGGACTCTAAATCCCCAGTAGAGAGAGTCATACCGGCAACACTCCAAATCCCCATCTGGAAAGTGATACAAATGAGAGAGTCTTATCGGTGAAAATCTTTACGGATACCATAAGGCGAGGAAAGCTGAGAGAAAAGCCAAAATGAGAGAGGCTTGATAGTGAAAACCCTTCGGGCACTACAAGTCTAATAAGATTGAGAATCAGATGGGGAATCGCCAAGTGAAGATCTGGAAAGACGATTGACGGCGGAGGATAGGCCACATGTGCATGTCACGACCATTAGAGTCGGTATCGGCGTTTGATAGGTTTTTTTTATTTATAGTTTCTTTTGTTAAAGAGTCGTCTTTTTACTTTGTCTTTTATTCGGTTTCCTTTTTATCTTTCTCCTTTCATAGAAAAATTCCCCAGTAAAGTCTGTTTGGTCAGAACAAATGAGAAATGACTTCAAAATATGCCATCAGCTTTACAATTATGCAAGATGAGATCTGGCTAGTACATCCAAGTGGTATAGTCAGCAAGGAACAAGCGCGAGGCCAGTGTCAAGAAAGATATCCCTAGCAAAAGGGAATTGATAAAAGGATTGATGAGTGTCAAGAGGGATATCCCAGCCAAAACCAAAGGTTATAAACCTCAAGGCCAAGGCCCGTGGACAAAACAAGGAGAGCCGTGAGCATGATTTGGGGAAATTCATACTAGACTAAAAGGTCAGGGAAATGCCAGTTTCCGAGCTATGCCACAAAAGAAGAGGGATATCCCCAGCAGAAAGGGATTACCCCCAACAAATAATATCATCCCCAGCAAGTTGTTTAGAACGCAGAGCAGGGAAGGAGAAAGGGAAAAGTCATCCCAGTAGGAGTATCACAACCAACCACCGCGTTTTAAACTAACAAATTTTGTTTGATTTGAAACAGGTAAAGGAAATGGCATTGATGACAAAAATGCATACCACAAGGGATATTATCAAACTGGGGCAGAAAATTTTCCTTTCATTTAGAAAATTTTCTGGAAGTCAGGTACCCATTTGGGGAAGAATAAAGATTACACCAGTCTCAAGGGAAGTGGTCTTTGAACCAGTGTTGCCCCCAACATAATAAGTTTCAATGGAGGAAGTTTTTCCCCAGCAGACAGAACAAAGGGATGAAACTTGTGCTCAGAAAAAGCAAAAGGCCAGTATCATTTCCAACAGCCTTCCGAAGAGTGAAGCACTAGTTCTGAAGGAATCAGAATCCCCCAGCAGTGTTATCCCTAGCAGATAACATTTTATCCCCCAACAGGTAAGTAAATAATTCCTAACAGTGTTATCCCCAGCAGTTTCGATGAGTCCAACACAAGTTTGGTGAAAATTGGTATCCTCAGCGGTTCCTTTCGGGGAAAGGCAAAACGAGTCTTAAGGGAGGTAGTCTTCGAAGGAAGAAGCTTTTAAAAAAAAAAAGAAAAAAAAAAGAAAAAAAGAAAAAGAAAAAAAAAAGGGGAAGTAGTTTGCAGAGGAATGAAGCATCCTACTTAAAAGAAGGTAATTTTGGAAGGAGTAAGATAACATATTTACTCAGCAGAGTTATCCTCAACAGTGTTAGTGAATTCCACGGTCTTGCCCAGAAATAATAATACGCTAATCGCTTTAGGCACGATTTTAATAATCATACATTCCTAAACTCGGGTACGCATTTATGCGACCCAAATCCAAATCCCAAAACATTGAATAAAAATACGTTCCGGATCGCGGGTGCATTTTATCTGATGCAATCCAAAGATATGTTTTTAAACGATGTTCACATTCTTTTAAAAATATAATAATAAAAGCGGTAAAGAGTTAAAAATTTGCAGATGAGCTCACAATTGTATAAAAATCATATATTTAAGCCAAATATGACAGTTGAGCGACCGTGCTAGAACCACGGAACTCGGGAATGCCTAACACCTTCTCCCGGGTTAACAGAATTCCTTATCCAGATTTTTGGTTCGCAGACTGTAATACAGAGTCATTCTTTTCCTCGATTCGGGATTAAAATTGGTGACTTGGGACACCCTAAATCTCCCAAGTGGCGACTCTGAAATAAATAAATAAATCCCGTTTCGATTGTCCTTTAATTGGAAAAACTCCCTTCCGCGCCCCTCCGCGGGCGGCCCGGGCGAAAAAGGAGGTGTGACAGCAGCTACTTGCTACAAGCCTTGAGGAAGTTCCATGGTATGCAGACTTTGCAAATTACCTGGCAAGTAGTATAGTTCGCTATGACCTTTCCTCTGTGCAAAGAAAAAGTTTTATTGTGACTGCCACATGTATTATTGAGATGAACCTTATCTGTTTTGAATATTTGTTGACAATATGATCCGGAGGTGTATCCCCGAGATAGAACAATCTTCTGTTTTGCAGGCCTGTCACGCATCGGCGTATGGAGGGAATTTTGGACGAGTTAGGACGGCCGCAAAAGTGCTAGAGGTCGGGTTCTACTGGCCAACAGTGTTTAAGGATGCAAATCAATTGGTGAAGGGCTGTAATGAATGTCAATGAACCGGGAACATTTCCCGTCGCCATGGGATGCCCATGAACCCAATTCAAGAGGTTGAAGTGTTCGATGTCTGGGGGATAGACTTCATGGGCCCCTTCGTCAGCTCCTTTAGGAATAAGTACATACTTGTTGCTGTAGATTACGTGTCCAAATGGGTGGAAGCTGCAATATTTCCACCAGTGATGCCAGAATGGTGGTGGGGGTTTTTGAAGAAGAATATATTCACCCGTTTCGGGACCCTGAGAGCTATTATCAGTGACGGAGGCACTCACTTCTGCAATCGAGCCTTTGAGAAATTGTTAGCAAAGTACAATGTACGCCACAATGTGGCAACCCCGTATCATCCTCAGACCAGTGGACATGTCGAAGTGTCGAATAGGGAGGTAAAGAGTATATTGACCAAGACTATGAATGCCACAAGAACTGATTGGGCGAAAAAGCTAGATGATGCATTCTAGGCCTATAGAACTGCTTTTAAAACACTAATTGGTATGTCACCATATAAGTTGGTGTTTGGGAAGGCCTGCCACTTGCCAGTGGAACTTGAACATAGAGCTTGGTGGGCAATAAAACAGCTGAATCTAGACATTGAGGCTGCGGGCACAACGAGAGTCACAGAATTGCATGAGCTTGACAATTTCCGATATCTTACTTTTGAGAGCACAAGGTTGTACAAGGAAAGAATGAAGAGGTTGCACGACAAGAACATTATTAAGCGAAATTTCAACCCCGGGGACATGGTATTACTCTATAACTCAAGATTAAGGCTATTTTCGGGTAAACTCAAGTCACGATGGTCTGGACCATTTCGAGTGGTCGAAGTATTCCCTTCAAGGGTCGTAGAGATTGCCTCAGAGAAAAACTCTCATACATTTAGAGTCAATGAGCAGAGATTGAAACTATATGTGGGCATGAATGAACCAAAGGAAGTGTCAGAGATCCACCTGACTGAACCTCAGAGGTTGAGCGAGCCTTAAATGCGCTTATCTGCGTCGTGCCACTACGTTAAATCAGGCACTGCATGGGAGGCAAACCATTGATTTGTTGTAATCGTCGTGCCGCAACATTAACTAAGGCACTGGTTGGGAGGCAACCCAATGATAGTTAGTAGTTGTTAATTTTGAGTTTAGGAAATACTAACCAATGCAGGTGAGCTTGGGCAGGTGATAAGTCCATCGGACGCGAAAAGAACAGGTGAAAAAATGAAAACTATTTCGTGCCTAGGAGTGCGCCCGAGCTACAGGCCGCGCATATGGGCAAACATTCTACCTCAGCTCTCAACACTAGCGCGACCGCACTAGTGGCCACGCATATGCCCAAGTACACTGTCTGGACTAGTGCGGCCGCGCTCTTACCACGCTACGACCGCGCTAGTCCCACCCACCTGAAGCGTTTTTTTAAACTTAATGATAGTTTTTTTATTGTTATTTTTTTCCTTTATTCTATTTCCCCCTCCCTATCTAATTAATCCCCTCTCTTCACTCCAAAACAAAATTCCCCACACTCAAAATTCCTCCAACCCTAACCCCCTTCTTCTTCTTCTTCTTCTTCTTCTTCTTCTTCAAATTCCATCTTCTTCCAACTCCCTCTTCTCCAAATTCCCAACCCAAATTCCCCAAGGTTCAAGCACAACCCCCCCCCCCCCCCCACTCTTCTTCACTTCTCACCATCCCCTCTCACTACAGGTAAGGTTACTTTTTTGCCATTTTTCTTTTCCAGATTTTAGCTTTTAATTTTTTATGTAGTAATTTTTTTTCTTTTCTTTTCTTAAGTAGAAATTTGTAGTGTATGTTATAGTGACTGTGGGTGGTAAGGTTGGTGGAGTTGTAGCTTAACTTAGAAGGTGATTTTGCGGACATTGTGGTGTTTTTGGGGTTGCAACATGTTTGAAATGGGGTGTGAGTAGATATTGCCCACAAGGTGTTTGTTTAAATGCCTCAGTGAATATAATTGAGTAATTGTGACCAATTGTGCACGTGAAGTCTGAGTAACCGCATTGAGTCACAATTTTTTGTTTGGGCTGTGCTAATCTTATTCCTTTTTCAGGTACTATGGCTCCATCTAGGAAACTCCGCACCACAGGTGCCTCTTCCAGCAGTCAAGCTGGATCGTCCAGGGTGCACGGGTCAGCTCCTGCTCGTCCCTTTGATAGTACAAGTTTGTCTCTGCCAAGGCTTAGGACCGTTTTACGGATAAGGCCACTAAGAAATTGATACCGGAAAGGGGCATAGATATAGGGTCGGTCCAGTTGGGCTGCCCTCACTTGTATAATGAGCTGCTAAGGCGGGGGCTACAAATCTTCATTGACGAGCTGGACGAGGGAAATGTGATGGTTGTCTGTGAGTTCTATGCAAATGTAAAAGAGCATGTGAATGGCGTAGTAACTGTGCGTAGAAAGGCGGTGGATGCCTCTATTGAGGCTATACGGAGGATGTACCAGCTGCCCCCTCATGTGGATCCATATGAAGACTATTATGAGAGGTATGGCAGATCATACACGCAGTGAGAGATGTTCTTTGAAACAATCTGTGTACCCAGAAAGGAAATTGTCTGGATAAAGTATGGTCAGAAGTTTCACTCCGTGGCGCTTACCTTTGAAGGGAAGTGCTGGTTGTATATTATCAACAACCGCCTGATCTCGTCTTCCAACACTACGGAGGTGAATGGTCCTCGAGCGGCTCTGATTTGGTGCTTTATAAATGGTCACAACTTTGACGTGGCCAAAGTGATTTATGAGGAGATGTTCACCCGTTGTCCGGTGAAAAGGTATGGGTTCTTCTTCCCTTCCTTGGTTACTCGACTTTGCTGGGCAGCTCGAGTGCCAGAAAATTTGGATGTCGAGGGAGAGTGCCAAAAGGCCACAAGTTCCGAGCGGATAAGGTCACTATTGGGAAGGAGCCGGTAGCAGCGGGTGGTGATGATAGTGGTGATTCTGATGACTCTGAGGAAGAGGAGGCTGAGCAGGAGGATGTGAGGGCCGAGCCACAAACCCATGAACAAATTGCAGCAGCTACAGCACCATCTGGGGCTGCTCGAGTTACCCGGTTCACAGCTTTGGAGCAGGAGGTGGCCGGACTGCGTACCTCGGTCATTGACTTGGGTACATGTATTGACGCGGGTGGCTACCCAATAGGTGAAATCTGATAAGAAAATATTGGGCTGGCTGAGAGCTCTGGGTCGTGCTTACAGTTTGAACCTTGACACGGCCTCCGATCAAGAGTGATCTTTCAGGGAAGCTCCTTTACCTCATTGTTCTTTATTTTGTATGCCATGACGACATGTCTTCCTTTTAAGTGCGGGGTGGGGGATACTTCAATGTATGTATGTATATGTAACAATTTGACTGTTTGATGTTTTCTTTCTTTTTGTTGATTGTTTTTGTGGTTTTGAGTAATAGTCAAATTAGGCAAGTTTAAAGTAGGTAAGTTGACTTGTTCCGACGACGGATCTCTTTCAACGGGGTTCTTGAGGGTCTAAGTCGATGGAAAAATCTAAAAAAAAAGGGATATGTTGGACTCTTCCTAATGACGGATCTTCTAGACAGTTTTCTTGAGGGAAGTAAGTCTAAAGAAAATACCAAAAAGATTTTTTTGTTTTAGGTAGTGTAGTAACTCCCCCTTAGTTTTTCTTTGGGTCGCGGTTCTTTTCCAAGAGTTTTGCTTGAACCGGGTGTAGTTAGTTTTTGTTTATTTTGTTTTTAGTTTTTAGTTAGTATTGATGGGCTACGAGCTGAAATAGAAAGAGAAACCTTTGGCGTTGATACACTTGAACACAGTAGACACTAGAGTGTAACGCTTAGTCTTAATGGTTGATTCTTGCTAGAGTGCCTTAAATTGTATGTTTGTAACTGACTTGAATACTCGAGCGAGAGTGTCTTGACAAGCCTATGGTGCATCTTTGTGGCATGTGAATGTTCTTTTTGAGAGTGAGCGAATTTTGTCTATCTAAGTTCCTAATTGTTCTTAATATTATTATTTGTGGAACTACTCTGTTGTGTGATGTGATGCCATCTGATTCACGAAGGAAAGGTAAGTCTTGAATTCTGTATAGAGTAATTTGAGTAAGTACGAATATTGTACGACACGTGAGAGTCGACTTTTGAGGCAAAGATTGTTCACGACTAGATGTTATTTTTGGTGAGTTGTTCTTGGTGTGATACTTAAGGGAAAAGCTTAGTGAAGGAACCTTATAGAGTGTGGTGGATTGCTCGAGGACTAGCAATGATTTAAGTGTGGGGTATTGATAATAGGCTAGATTCATGTAATTTAGCGGCTGTTTATGCCCCATCTTGACTATGTTTCACTGTTGTAGGATAGTTAAATGATGATAAATTGGCTCTAATTATGAATTTCATGTTTTGCAGGAGTGAGTTGCGCGTACGAGGACTTAGGACTGTATTTGGAGCTAAATTGAAGCAAGGGAAGCCCCTCGGAGCTGAGTACATTGAAAGAAGAGAGAAAAGAAGAGCTGAAATGATGACCCACTAGCGCGACCGCGCTAGCCCAGGAGTTTGAGGCAGAATACTATGCCATATGCGTGGTCAGTAGCACGCCTACTAGCGCAACCGCGCTAGTCCAGTTCAGAAAAATATAATTTAGGGGTAAACTTGGAAGTTCGGGGGTAATTCCACTTAACCTATAAGAGGTCCAGCTCACCCAAAGGGACATTATCAAGGTTTTTAGACTGAATTGGAGGCAAGCACAAGTGTGAGAAGAGCAATCAACCATTAGAGTTTTTCAATCTTCTCTTTGTTATCTTTATTTGCACATTATGAATATTTTTGTAGTTTTATCTTGCTTTGCTATGAGTAGCTAAATATTTAGTCTAGGGTTTTGATGAACCTGTTGAAGGATGAACTTCATGTTATGTTAATATAGTTTGCCTAGTTTAATTACGATTTGTTCAACTACGTTCTTGTTGTAGTTAACTGATAGGATCCTTAATTAGCTGTGCCTATTTAATATGTATTACTCGGGAGAGAGTGCATATTTAGGTAATTGTTGAACAACACCACTCCCAAAGTATATGAGGGATCAATAACCGAGGTTTAAAGGCGGGATTAGGGATAACGAAGCTTTGGGTGCAATCTAAAGTGAGCTGTAATAAAAGCCAGCGAGCGTAACTCGGGAGAGTGCGTCTAGTAAATTTTCGTGATTATTCGGGAGAGATTCACGGTAATAACAGTGCTCATGATCGATAGAGACGATTAGATAAATCTATGTGAAACATAACATGAATGAATTCCATCAATAGGGGAAATCATAACCTTAGATCCTTCTCTTATTTGTTTACAACTCAATCATAGTTAGCTGTTAGTTTACTTGCTTTTATTCAATTGTAGTTAGTTAAAACATCACCAATTGTTATTTAAATATCTGGGAAGTTAATTACAAAGAATTTAGTGAGTCTAACAAAAGTAATTGATAGGTTAATTTATCGAGGATTCAACTCGGGCTAAATACTCGGATTATATTTGCAACGACCGCTTTGTCCTTTTTATGAGGCATAGTTGGGCGTGATTACTTACCACAGCACTACGTGCAAGAAAAACAATACATTTAAGAAGGGAACATAGACAGAGTTTTGGACATGTTTGCCTAATACTAGAAGTTTTGGGTCAAATCCAAAATACAGTAATCGTTACATTATTGACCACCTATGTTTGTGACAGGATGAATAATATTCGAAACCTCAAATTTAGAGCTCGTTTGGACATAAGAATTTTTTCACTTTTTTTTCGAAAATTTTTCACCTTTTTTCGAAATCAGAGTTTGACCATAAAATTTATAATTTTCACTTGAAGATGAATTTTGGAAGTTTTCGAAAATTTGAAAAACTCAAAAAGTTATTTTTCAAAATTTTCACTCAGATCACTCACAAAACTTCTAAAACAACCCAAAACTATATTCATGTCCAAACACAACTCTAATTTTCAAATACCATTTTTACTTGAAAATTTCTTTTCACTTTTTTTTGTTTGAATTTAACAATTCTTATGTCCAAACGCCTACTTAAGCCTTGAAAATGCAAAAATCATGTACGGAGCACTTTAATAGAATATGCTTACGCGAATCAAAATTAACTGAAGTTTAAATACGAGTACTAAATACGGAGTGGAAAAAAAAAATTAAATTATCCTAAAATGGTAGGTAAATATTATATACACAACTAAATATAATTGAAATGGGGAAGTGTCAAATGATGAGCGCAAAATATATAAAAGCAGCCAAGGCAAGATTTGTTTATTCTAATAATAAATAAACTTTTTTAAAAAAAGTGGATAAAGTGCGCAGTTACATTAAACAAATGGGTCCACAGGATTAGTGTCAAGTACAGAAGGGGAACAAAAGTGGTTTTGGTTGACTAGTACTGTAAAACGACAGCTGCCAATAGAAATTGGAATTAGATATAGGATTTATTTTTTTGGTTTTCCGCCCGGTGTTCGGTATCTTCATTGGAGCCCGATTATATTTGAATTTGCGTCGCGTAGGACCCCATTCGGGGAGGGGGGAAGCGCTCCCTACCAAGAATTTTCTATACCCAAAACTCTTAAAGGAAGAACAATCTCATCCACTACACCACATCCTTTAGAGTTAGATATAGAAAGTTAATTTAATAGTAATACCACTTTTTCTGTCCTAAATAAAGAGTAGGACTACTATTGTTTTTTACAAAGTCACATTCGGTGTCGTAGAATGGAATATACTTGTGGGAAACTAGATTTATAAGTTATAACAGATTGTTCACCTTATTGATGGGCGTTAACATATTCGATATTCCACATATCAATTGCAAGGGGATCTAGATTGAATAAAAAATATTGATTCATGCTTGATACGATAGAATAGAAATCAATCGTTTACTCTAACTAAAATCGATGAAGTACTGAAACTACTTCAACTTCTGCTCCCCTGAACTCTGCTATTTTACTATAGTTTTTTAAAGTTTAGGTAAATAGTTTTAATTAATTATACAATTACTTTTAATTAATTTTAGGTGATTCATAATACTGCAACTATCAAGAGTTATGGTAAGATAAATATGGTCCATTTATTCTTAACTAAAAATCTCGAATTCGAGACCTTGAATGTGAAAAAGTTTCTGATACGAAGCGATTCCCTCTTTAATTGATCTTACGCTATGTTAACTCGAATTAGTCGGACCATCAACGCAGATAAAAATATAAGGTCAATGCATAGTACTTTAGTTAATGACTTTACCAAATGGTGGTATGTGTTTCAAGAAAAATCCGATGCCATAATAGCATGTAGTTTCTGATTAATTAAATCCTTCACCTAATTAATTACCAAAAAAAAAAAAATCCTTCACCTAATTACACTGCTACAGTCTACACTTTTGTTCATATAAATAAAGGTCCTCTAGCCTTCATTTCTTCACCATTCACAATCAAAACTCTTTCATTCTACTCTAAATTCATTTCCATTTCTATATCTCAGTTCATTTCATTTCTTTTCTTTGTATTTGCTCATTATTCTATCTCATTTTCCTCCCAAAGGTAAAACTACAATCTTTTTTGGTTCATATACTAATTCATTACCTGCATGAAAAGTAGCAGTCATTTTGTTAGTCTTGATTTTTGAAATTTATTTTGATCTTATCATTAAAGAAAATATCTTTTATTTTTCTTTCCTTTTTCAGTAGAGTTTGCTTGTACGTTTCTATGTTGTTAAGTATCAGTTGCTTTCTGCTGTGTACTAAGATCATAAATTTTGCAGCTACAAACCAAGAAAACCATTCTCAATTTTTCTGCCAACTCTTTTAGTAGATTTCTTGATAGGAAAAAAAAAATCTGTTTCTGACCCCCAAAACTCAATAAAATTAAGTTATCTTTTGATCTTTCAGCAAAAAGATTCCTACTTTTCAGCAAAAATTAAGAATTCTGTGTTCTTGATCACCTCTGAGGTAAATATACTTTTTTAATTTTTTTTTTATCTTAGTCACTAAAGACGAAGGACAGAGGCGTAATTGGTAAAGTTGTTGTCATGTGATTAAAAGATCATGGGTTCGAGCTGTGGAAACAGCCTCTTGCACGAATGCAGGGTAAAGCTGTGTACAATAGACCTTGTAATTCGGCCCTTCCCGACCCCGCACATAGCGGGGCTTAGTGCACCGGGTTGCCCTTCTTACCAAAAATATTATAATATTACAGTACTTCTATTTATAAATGCACAACTTTTCTCTAAAGGAAATTCTGATCTTGAGGTTTGATTTTAGTTCTGCATAGTTTTTATCTCCACCTTTTTCTTCTAGTCTAACTGTTCTGTTCTGTTCGGTTACTTTTTTTTCTTTGTTTGTTTTTGTCCTATTTGCTGGTGTCAAATTATTAGCATAAGTACCTCATTTAAAGATAAATATATCTTCATAAGAGTGAGTGCGAGCCTTGGAACAACACTAAAGTTGTCATTGTGATCTATAGGTCATGGGCTCGAATCGTGGCATCAAAGTAAAATGCCTACATCACACACTCTTGGGGTGCTTCCCTTCCCGGACCCTACTTAAACGCGGGATGCTTTGTGCACCGGGCGTCCCTATCTTCATCAGAGCTATGTCTTATAATTTCTTAAATTTATCTCCAGTATGCTTTAGTCATCAATTCCTGTTTTCCCTACTACATTTGCTGTTTTCTACTGAAAAACTTACCCTTTTTATTTTATTTTCAAAGATTCTGTTTTATATAGAAATTCCTGTATATTTTAAATATTTTGCTAGGTTTAGTGGTTTGGTTGAATTATGATTGAAATTGTAGTATACTTTGTAACAGGAAGATCATTCTAGATGCTTTTGGTGGGGTCTCCTTGATTTAAATTTTTTAGTTTAGCCTTTGTAGTAATCTTGGTTGTCACACGTAGCCTTGTGCTTTCGCCACAAAAGCATTTAGTAGACTTAATTAATGTCATAATATTGGTTGGTGTGGTTTTAATTACTAAACTGTACTATTATATTAGGTGGAAGTTTTGAAAATTTAGAGTAGTAACATTCTAGATCATTGAAAATATTGGGTTTTCAGTGACTTTTTAGTATGTCGTTTTCATTTTCTAAGTGGTTGTACTAATGTAGTATAATAAAATTTTGATTGGTATTTTGGATAAGCTGAGGTGTCCATCTTCTACTAACTGCACTAGTATATTTTTTGGTTGTTTACAGCTGAAACAACTTGTCTGAGGATTTCCCATCTGCTGAATCAACTGCCATGGCTGAACGTGCTCTGACTCGTGTTCACAGCCTTCGTGAACGTCTTGATGCCACTTTGGCTGCACATCGCAATGAGATATTGCTGTTTCTTTCAAGGTATTGCCTAAGTAGTGTTCTTGTTTCCTACAAAAGATTCAGTTGGTGTTCAAAAAACGATATGTGATTTGATTTATCTGCTTAAGTCTTGGTAGTCATAATTATCCGGTACCTATGCTGGTGCGAGTTAGCTGGTTCGGAAACTACTCTTATGAAAACGAGAGATTTAGTTGGTGTTGTCTGCAATTCTGTAGTATGGACTATTAAGCAGATAGATCATGTTTGATATCGAAAAGGAATGTATATGTGATGTTACTTGAACTGGTTTTGGTTATTACAGGATTGAAAGCCATGGAAAAGGGATCTTGAAACCTCACCAGCTATTGGCTGAGTTCGATGCAATTCGCCAAGATGACAAAAAGAAGCTGAATGATCATGCATTTGAAGAACTCCTGAAATCTACTCAGGTAATTTTGATTTTGGCTAAATGTGTTACCAAGCTGAATGATCATGCATTTGAGTTTGTGTCCGACTACTACAATGATATGTTATACCAGGAAGCGATTGTTCTGCCACCTTGGGTTGCACTTGCCATTCGTTTGAGGCCTGGTGTGTGGGAATATGTCCGTGTGAATGTTAATGCTCTAGTCGTTGAGGAGCTGACCGTCCCTGAGTATTTGCATTTTAAGGAAGAACTTGTTGATGGAACGTAAGTTTTAGTCTCTTATTTGATACTATGTTAGAGAATAGGCAGTGGATTCAATTTATCAGTGTTGTTTTTTACCTAATGCAGCTCCAATGGAAATTTCGTTCTCGAGTTGGATTTTGAGCCCTTCACTGCATCCTTTCCTAAACCGACCCTCACCAAATCTATTGGGAATGGAGTTGAATTCCTCAATAGGCACCTTTCTGCGAAAATGTTCCATGACAAGGAAAGCATGACCCCGCTTCTTGAATTTCTTCGGGTTCACAATTATAAGGGCAAGGTAACTTTGTTATTCCCATTCATATATATGTTCAGTTTGTGCTTATCATGCGCCCAATGATGTATGAATATGTACTAAAGGATAGATTTACGATTTCGTTTGCAGACAATGATGCTGAATGACAGAATACAGAATTTAACCACTCTGCAAAATGTCCTAAGGAAGGCAGAGGAATACCTTATTATGCTTCCCCCTGAAACTCCATTTTCCGAATTCGAACACAAGTTCCAAGAAATTGGATTGGAGAAGGGATGGGGCGACACTGCGGAGCGCGTGCTAGAGATGATATGCATGCTTCTTGATCTCCTTGAGGCTCCCGACTCCTGTACTCTTGAGAAGTTCCTAGGGAGAATTCCTATGGTGTTCAACGTGGTTATCCTTTCCCCCCATGGATATTTCGCCCAGGAAAATGTCTTGGGTTACCCCGACACTGGTGGCCAGGTGCATTACTTTAGTCTTTGTCCGTGAGTCTATGTTGCTCAGATCTTCTAGAATGCCACTGTACCCGTGTAGGATACTCCAAATATAATGCATTTTTGGAGGATCTGTCACCGGTGCAATGGCATTTTGGAGGTCGGAGCAACAAACAATTGCTAGTATGCTTCTAAAGCTTGCTTCCATAAATGCTAAGGTCCTTCACCCGTAATGTGCAGGTTGTCTACATATTAGATCAAGTTCCAGCCTTGGAGCGTGAAATGCTTAAGCGCCTAAAGGAGCAAGGACTTGATATAACACCGCGTATTCTTATTGTTAGTATTCCTTGTACTTGTAATTGCTGCGGATTACACAAAATTTTCTCTTTATTGGCAACTTATCTTGATATTATTCCCAGGTTACTCGTCTGCTGCCTGATGCAGTTGGAACAACTTGTGGTCAGCAGCTTGAGAAGGTGTATGGAGCCGAGCACTCACATATTCTTAGGGTCCCCTTTAGGACCGAGAAGGGCATTGTTCGCAAATGGATATCTCGCTTTGAAGTGTGGCCATACATGGAGACTTTCACTGAGGTGACACTAAGCTTCCTTGTATTTGTCTATCTTCTAATTGGTATTAGGAACAATTTGCTAATTATTAACGCTTTGGCTTTTCGTACATCAGGATGTTGCAAAAGAACTTGCTGCAGAACTGCAGGCCAAGCCAGATTTGATAATTGGCAACTATAGCGAGGGAAATCTTGTGGCTTCATTGCTGGCTCACAAGTTAGGCGTAACGCAGGTCTGTGTTATTTTTCACCTCTTATAAATCTGATTGTATTTCCATTAGTCTGGAACTAAAAGTACTAAAATTTTCTTTTCTTCGCTGTGTTATTTGCCTTCTGCAGTGCACCATTGCCCATGCATTGGAGAAAACAAAGTATCCTGATTCTGACATCTACTGGAAAAAATTTGACGAAAAATACCATTTCTCGTCCCAGTTTACCGCTGATCTTATTGCAATGAATCACACCGATTTTATCATCACCAGCACTTTCCAGGAGATAGCAGGAAGGTATAACATCAATTTGCTAATTCGGTTGCAGTAACATTTTGTTCGATTTCTTCCCCTTATGCTTAACCTAATACCCTAATGAATTTTCCAGCAAGGACACTGTCGGACAGTACGAGAGTCACCAGGCATTCACAATGCCTGGATTGTACAGAGTCGTTCACGGCATTGATGTGTTCGATCCCAAATTCAACATTGTCTCACCTGGAGCTGATATAAACCTGTATTTCCCATATTCCGAGAAGGAAAAGAGATTGACAGCACTTCACCCTGAAATTGAGGAGCTTCTGTACAGTGATGTTGAGAACGAGGAACATCTGTAAGTTTCTAACTTACTCGTACCGTCAGTGGCAGAGCCAGAATTTTCATTAAAATGGGGTCAAAATATAAAGACATAAATCCACAAAGAAGCCAAGGGGTGTCAATATGTAGTATAAATATATTAAAAAAATTACCTAGTTATACAATGTAATTTTCCGACAAAGGGGTATCGGTTGCACTTCTTGAATACATGTGGCTCTGCCACTGGGTACAGTTACAAAGTCCTGTTACCTATGTAGATGAGCTTGTGCTGAACATGTTGTGATTTTGGTAGGTGTGTGCTAAAGGACAGGAATAAGCCAATCTTATTCACAATGGCGAGATTGGATCGTGTGAAGAACTTAACCGGACTTGTTGAGTGGTACGCCAAGAACGCACGGCTAAGGGAGTTGGTTAACCTTGTTGTCGTTGGTGGAGACCGAAGGAAGGAATCCAAAGATTTGGAAGAGCAAGCAGAGATGAAGAAGATGTATGAGCTAATAAAGACTCACAATTTAAATGGCCAATTCAGATGGATTTCTTCACAGATGAACCGAGTAAGGAACGGCGAACTCTACCGATACATTGCCGACACTAGGGGAGCTTTCGTGCAGCCTGCATTCTATGAGGCTTTCGGTTTGACTGTTGTTGAGGCCATGACCTGTGGTTTGCCTACATTTGCAACTAATCATGGCGGTCCAGCTGAGATCATCGTTAACGGAAAATCCGGCTTCCATATCGATCCATATCACGGTGAGCAAGCTGCTGATCTGCTAGCTGATTTCTTTGAGAAATGTAAGACGGAACCTTATCATTGGGAAACTATTTCAACCGGTGGCCTGAAGCGCATCCAAGAGAAGTAAGCAACTCTTTCTTGACTCTAGTCATTCAAATTAACTTGGGATTTGAGGCATAGTTGATTGATAATTTATCGCGTCTCTACTACTATATACAGGTACACGTGGCAAATCTACTCGGAGAGATTATTGACGTTGGCTGCTGTTTACGGTTTCTGGAAACATGTTTCTAAGCTTGATCGTCTAGAAATCCGTCGATATCTTGAAATGTTTTATGCTCTCAAATACCGGAAGATGGTGAGTTCTTCTGCTTCATGCTCTTCTCATAGTGTTTAATATACACTTAATTGATTGCATTCACTTAGACTAAGTTGCTCGGACACGGGTGCGAGTGTCCGACACGAGTGCGGATCTAGAGTTCAGATCCTTCGAGATGTAAATTGTAAGATTCGGGGATATGGATCCTAGTACGGATACGGGTGCGAGGATCTGGCTAAAAATAATTCCAAAAAAAAATTTATCTCTAAATTATGAGAAATTATGTGGAATACTTGCGTATAGCTTGTAAAGTGTAGATTTTTTTAATTCTCAAGTTGTAGATTAGTAAATGATCGATTTCCTAGATAAGTATGCTATTTTCTTCAAATTTACTCTTCTGATTTCGAAAATCAAATTTTATCTCGTCTCGAATTTTTCCGTCCGTTATGGTCCAAGTACTCCCATACCCACACCCACACTAGTGTCGTGTTGACACGGGTGCCGCACCTAAACTGCTATGTCGGAGCAACTTAGCACTTAGAGAATCATTGATGTTAAATTTTCTTAATTCTTGAATCTGCTAATGAAGATTTTGTCTTGGTTTTTGTTTAGGCTGAAGCTGTTCCATTGGCTGCTGAATGAAGTGACAAATATCATTTGGGATGACCAAAGAAAAGTGCCAATTTCTTTGAATAAAATGCTGTGACAAGAGGCTTCTGTTCTCTAACTTTAGAAAATTGTTGTGTAGTGATCCTCTTTTCTCCATTTGTATGCCAACTCTCCCTCACCCCTCCTTTTCACTTTTACTTTATTTTTGTCTGCATTTTGTACTGCTAATATTGGCTGGAGAATTTGCAAATTTGATATTTGGAGCTGTTAATGTGAATAAAAGATCAAATTTCAATTTGTCCAATCTAAATTTCTTTCTTTTTGGGTGAAATTATATATATATAGTGTTTTGCATTCCAATTCACTATGGTCAAGTGATTTGATGAAGTCAGAAAACATATTAAGTGTCCGAAACCTAAATAATGATATTTTGGACTCAAAATACCATTATACAGCTAAAAAAAGTTACATTTCTAATATAACGCAATACTATACTGCGTTTTAGTTTAACGGAAAGTTAGCCGTTAATGTAAAACGTAGTATAATACTACGTTTTTCTAAAATGCATATTATACTACGTTTTACTTTAATTTTGGGCCCACTTATAAGTGTTCTGCGGATAACTGACATAAATATTTATTTTTTAAAATGTAAAACGCAGTATAATACTACGTTTTAGTTTCCTAAAATGCAGTATTATACTACGTTTTACTTAAATTTTGGGCCCACTTATAACTGTTATGCGAATAACTGGCGTAAATATTCTTTTTTTTAAATGTAAAACGCAGTATAATATTATGTTTTACTAAAACGTAGTATTATATTGCGTTTTACTTCCTTTTTGGGCCCACTAATAAGTGTTCTGCGGATAACTGACATAACAATAATTCAAATACATAAAGCGTGGTATTATATTGCATTTTACAAAAAATAATTCTGCACCCCAAGCTAGGACTTGCCTTATTTGAAGGCGTTAGGATTTTATGAAAATCTATTCAAAACTTTCCTTCAAACTTCCGTTCATACTTCTCTAATTCTCTTCTTGTTATCAAGCATTTTTTTTATAATGTCTGAAGAGCCAAAAAAAAAGGGTTTCATTATATTGCGGGAGGGGGGGGGGGGAGGTTGTAATGGAGAATAACTCTGTGAGGTATAGTTTACCTCCACAGTGTCATGTTAAATTGCCGCTTACAATGGAGTACGATAAATTGGTATCGTTGTTACGTAAAAAAATGAGCGTGAGGAAACGTTTGGTGAACCTTAAAGTAACCGGTAGATTTTCGTAGTCTGTGACTCCGCAGGGTTTGCTTATTATTCTGAGTTTAACATCGAAGATGATGAAACTCTTAGAGATTTTTTGCGGATTCCTGATGAATACAGGGAATTTATTGTAATAAAATTGTTGGAAATGTACGTCAAGGTTGAAGACGTTCCCAATAATGAGGGTGTGCATAGTAGGGATAACCCCCAGTCATCGGGTGATTATTCTGGAGCAGTTTTTGCAGGACAGATTCCTGATGAAAGAGCTTGCCTTGATTTAAACTTGTCACCACCGGCGAATGAGCAGCGACAAAATAATTTTTTGACTTTATATAATCCACAAGACGACTGGTAAACTTCAATTTTTCTACGCTTTAGCGATATTTATTTTATGTTTGAATTGGATTTGTATTAACACTCATATTTTTCATAGGGGTATCATCCGGATATAAATTTTACAAGTTATGATCCCACTCCTAGTTAGAATATGCGTAGTTTTGGAGTGTTGGACCACGGTGGTCCATCCGGGAGTCATCACCAACAAGAAAATGTCCGTCATGGAACATCAACACAGTACGACTTGTAAGTAAAGTGATAAAGCTATATGTAAAGTATTTATCTAGTTGAGTAGCTTGTCATTTTGTTCTTTTTGTGCAGTGAAAACGAGCAACTTGATGTTCCTGACCTCACACAGTTGCCCATAGATGATGTATTGACTCGTAATTTGGCAGATACGCAGAGTCAGGAAGATGATAGTGATTATGACAACAATGGCGATGAGTCTGGATATGACACACCCTTCCCTGATGAGGGTGATGAGGAGGAGGAAGTGAATGTCGAACCTGAGCTGACGAGGGAGCATGCTCCTCCACCTCCTGTTAGACCAAGAGTGTATGAGTCCCACGTACCGTTTCATGAGTGGAATATTCCCTACCTTGATAATTTGCCAAGTATGCCGGACGTGGATTCCCTCACAAGGGATGATGACAAATTTCGGTCAGCAATGTGGGATGAGTCTAGACCAGCGGTGCTGACAAAGGGCATGTATTTCCCCTATAAAGCTCGCCTAATCAGGGCTGTAAAAATCTACAACTTAAGAGAGTGCCGTGAGATGACGGTAAGGGAGTCAACTACAGAGGTATACTAGGTTGTATGCCATAGAGACTTTATGGGTTGTCACTGGATGTTGCGTGCCAGCAAGAAGAAATTAGGGTTGTGGAAAGTGGGTAAATATATTAGCACCCACAGATGTGAAATGGACACATTCAATGAGAATCACTTCAACCTGGATGTAGACTTGATTTCTCTTGTCTTGATTCCATACTTGGAAGTGTCCATTATGTTCAAGATTAAAGAGTGTATTACAGCCGTCTACCAGGAGTATGGGTGTACTATAACCAAAAGAAAGGCATATCTCGGGCGCAAACGTGCCTTTGAAATTATTTATAGTAACTGGGATAAGTCTTTTTCATCTCTGCCCAAGTACATGGCCGCACTGCAACACTTTAACCCCGGGACTATTGTTGAATGGAGGCGTGAGCGGAGTCCGGAAAGACCCGAATATATTTTCAATTATGTGTTCTGGTCATTTAAACCAACAATTGATGGTTTTGTGCATTGTCGTCCTGTAATTTCCATAGACAGTACTCATGTCTATGGAAAGTATAATATTAAGCTTTTGATTGCAGTTGCAGTAAATGCCAACAGACAAATATTTCCACTAGCTTTTGCTATTTGTGCCAACCAAAGTGAAGAGACGTGGACACTTTTTTTGAACCACTTGAAGCAGCACATTGTCAAACAGCATTCAGGTATTTGTCTAATATCTGATCGACATGGTGGTATTTTAAGTTCTGTACGGCATTTTCCTGAATGGCAGGAACCCTATGCATACCACTGTTATTGTGTGAAGCACCTGAAGGCAAATTTCCAAAATAAATATCACGACAAGGCCTTGCATGATTTAATGTGGATGGCTGCAACTGAGCACCAGCAGTGCAAATTCACGAGGCGCATGGAAGCGATCCGGTAGTTAGATCTACGAGCCTATACTTGGCTGATGGGACATGAGCTTCACATGTGGACATTGCACGCTGATGGTGGAAGATGATGGGGAGCCCTGACTATAAATGTGTCGGAGTCATTCAACGGCTTGTTGAAGTCTGCACGTGGATTGCCTGTCACTGCCATGGTCCAGATGATATTCAAACAGATTGCGGAGAGGTTTGTTGAAAGACATAGAGCTGCATCAGTATTGATGGACAAGGGGGTATAATTTATGCCAATACCGATGAGAAGATTTGAGAAGTATAGGAGGCGAGCACATTGGCATTCATTTTTACAGTACGATCACGACCGAGGTATTTTTGAAGTTCACACCGCTATCCACGAACACCGGGGGAATAATCTACAGACGATGAATGAAGCCAACAGGTTGTGTTCATATGGGAAATGGATCATCTACCACATGCCATGTGCACATGCCTTGAAGTGCTTTCAATAAGTTGGTTTAGGGGCAACTAACTATATTGATAGGCAATACAGTATTGTTGTATACGTAGACACATATAGTGGGCAGTTGCAGCTATTGGGTGCTGAGCATTATTGGCCGTCGGAACCTTTTAAAATGTTGTGTAACAAGGACAATTTGCGCAAGCTGCAAGTGCAAAAGAGAACGCGTATACGGAACCAAATGGATGTTGGTGACACCGTTTATGCACGTAAATGTGGCATATACTCGCAAACAAGATACGACCGTCGTAAATGTCCTTCAGCTGGTATACGTGGCGGTGGTAATCTAGCTCCTGGTACAAGTTCGTCGAATGTACCCAACTATCAAGGATACACCTAGTCTTTTGTTTTCGTATTGTTTTTGTAATACGTGTCTGTACTTGTGTATGTTGCAATATCTATCAAATAAAATTATGTTCCACAATCTTGTTACATCTTCTTTTTTAACATGATCTTTTGAATTGGGATGCTGATATGGTAGTTCAACTATTCAACTTATTGGTGTTAGTAAAGAAGACCAATATTAAAATTAAAAAAAAAACCTATAAAATCAAGACATCCTTTATTATCCTTCTTGAAAATTTGCTTCTTAAAATGGCCGCTGTCTTAAAAAAGGAATCGAAGAAAATAACTAAAGCAACGTACAAGAAAATAAAGGATAATAACCAATAGAAAAAATTTAATATGTATAGTGTGGTATAATACTACGTTTTGTATGTTGTCTTGTCGGTCTGAAAAAAGCTGAACTGACTGTGCAAAAGCTGTTTCGTCTCAGAAAAATTTAATATGTAAAGCATGGTATAATACTACGTTTTGTGTATTGTGTTATCGGTCTGAAAAAAGCTGGACCGACTGTGCAAAAGTTGTTTCATCTCAGAAAAATTTAATATGTAAAGCGTGGTATAATACTACGTTTTGTGTGTTGTCTTGTCGGTCTAAAAAAAGCTGAACCGACTGCGCAAAAGCTATTTCGTTTCAGAAAAATTTAATATGTATAGTGCGATATAATACTACATTTTGTGTGAAATTTTGCCTATAAATAACGAGCGCATTTTAGTTATTTTCTGCGCTTAACAGTAACCAATAGCAAATATTTCCATAAAATCAAGTGGTCTCTTTACGCTATAACAAATGTCTCAACAACCCCGTTATGTCCCAAGGTGCGAGTGCGGCAAAAGATGCATGATGCACTATTGTTGGGAATAAGTTGGATGCCGCTACTAGGCGTGTATGAATAAGTTTTATAGGCAACCCGACGAACCTACATGCAATTTTTAGGTATGGATTGATGAACCCTGTCAGCAGGAATACTACAAAGACAAGCTCCAAGATCTTCATAATTTGTGTTTGAAGCAGTGGAAAAGAGAGCGACAATCCAAACAAGAAGGTGCGGAGTTGAAGGCGAAACTCAAGGAGGTAGAAGAAGAAAAAAAAGTTGGAAGACCAACTCAAGTGGTTGGAGTAGAGAATACTAGGCGGTTGTTGAACGTAGTAGTGTATCTTTATGTTTCCCTTGTCATATGTTTGTGTTTGTGTTTGTGTTTGTGTTGTACTGTTAAAATAAAATTGTTATTCAAATTGTGTTAAAATAAAATTGTTGTTAAAATACAATTCTTACCATTATTTATATATTGTAGTATTTACACAAAATACAAACAAAAATAAATCAATGAGTCGCACAGCCTGTGTGCTTCAGGGTAACCGGTGGCCTGAGGCGCATACCCTGTCACCCGGGTACACTATCAGGATCATCCTCATCAAGTCGCCTCTTTATGTGAGGATGCACAGCAACATCGCCAGTACGACTGGCAGGATCGGTAGAAGGGGTCGTCGGGTCGTCAACAACCGACAAAACAATTACTAAGCTTAGTATATGAAAATGTATATTAGTAATGTACGTGTTAAGTCAAAAATATTTTCTCACCATGGTCTCGTCGGGCTCCTGAGTATAATCATCCGTGGTGTCCTCATCATTGCATACAGTGGCCTCCGTGATAGGCTGAGACGAAACCTTAATAAGAAAATTAAAAATTAATTTATGGTAAATCATTAAGGAAAAGAAAACAAATTAAAATTTTACAGTAATACAAACATACCTGCGCCTGTGATAGATCTGCATCAACTGCCGGGGATGAGCCAAAACTCAACCTGCGCCCGCCATAAAGCTGTATTGTGGTCCGGGCCCGGGCCTAAATAGGCCAAACGGGCCGGGCTGAGGCGGTCCCGGGCCAAACGGTCCCGGGCCTAATGGGCCAAATGAGTAGAACTGGACCACTGCGGTCCTAAGCCCACATGGTCCCGGACTAAATGGGTCGGGCCCGCGGGCCTAAACGGGCTTTTTCGTTCCGAGCTATTTTTTTAATTCTTTTTTATCTAAGGCAATTTCTTGTAAACTATATATTCATATACTAATATAAATTGCTTATATATAGAAATATATATAGTATGTATATTATGTATATAATATTATATATTGCCTTATATAATATATAGCTTATATATATTATATATACTATATATATATATATATATATATATATATATATATTAGATATATAATATATGTATTATATCAAATTTAAACACAAAATAAATTGCAAAGAAATATTCAAGACAATGTCTTATAATTTTTATTATTTCGACATTAATAAAAAATGACAATATCTTTCTTAGTCTTCCTCCCCCCAATGGAATGAGCACAACAAGGTACTAATACCACCATTAAAAGGAAAAAAAAACTAAGGAAGAAATGCCAAAATATAAGTTATATATTAGTCTATGTATTATCTCTAACAAATCTCATAAATCCTTCAAGATCCGGAGGAATTTCCGTTGGTGGTGGTGGAAAAGAAGCTTGTTCATCACCACTTCCGGGCGAAGCAGCATCCTACGCAAGTACCGCTAGCATTTCTTCATAAGCTTCGTCTATCTCCGGTTGTGATTCTGCAAGTCCAAAATTTCTTCTTTCCGAACGGATCCAATCTCTGAAGAGTACTGATTTTCCAAGCTCTCCCTCATAGACGCTCTATGATCACCGATTTGAAGTCTCGCTTGACTGAAATCGCTCTCCGATGCCACTATTGAAACTTGAACACTTAAAATATCTCGAGCCATCCTTGAAAGAACCGGATAGTGTTTTTGTTTGTCCTTCCACCATTCTAAAACATCAAAGGAGTCGTCGGAATTCTCTGATTCAAGTCCCTGCGACAAATAAACTTGAAGCTCATTTAGTTGTGAACTATCACCAATATTATCACCTTAAGAACCCCGGAACTCCGTCCAAGGAATAAGGGCTTTTAGGCCCGCAGTTCTTTTAGATGATTGCGAACTAGACGAAGTAGGAGTTGGAACATTTGGTCTAGCATGATTTAAGGCAAGTTGATAAGCATATAAATTGTTCGAGCATTTATTTTAATTGAGGCTTTTGCATCTCCAAGTGTAGCAAATTCCTCAGCTGAAAGTGATAAAGCGTTATAAATTTTTGAGTACCAAAAGTAAGGACCTCCTAATTTTATTGTAGGATTTAACACTGCAGCAACACCAAAAATAGGGGGGATAGGGAAAAAATATTTTTTAAACTTAGCTTTCATAGAAATAATAGCTTGTTGATAAATTACCCAACTCTCTGAAAATTGAGTAAATAAATCTGCAAGTGCTGCAATATAAACTAAACAGTTGGAAATAGTAGGATAATATTGCCCAGATAATTCATTTGTAGCAACATGAAATTGTTCTAAAAAGTCTACAAGCATTTTAACATTAGTCCAATCTTGATCTGTAAGGTCATCATCATCATCACCATCACCTACACGAGCATTATACGTTGCGCTTATTGGGTTCCTATATTCATATGCAACAACTAAACTTTCATACATGTAATTCCATCTAGTCGGACAAGGTTTAGGAACCTTTCTTTCTCTAAGGCCAAATTCATCACATTTTTTAAAATAATCTCTAAGTCTACTTCTACGGTTTGAATAAAAAAGCCAATTAAGAGCCATTTTAACCTTTTCAATTTCTACATTTAAAACCTTCATACCATCACCGACGATTAAATGGTAAATATGACAAATACATCTAACATGAAAAATATTACTAAATGCAGGATTTAGTGTAGTTGTAAGCAAGCCTACATCATTAGTGTTACTAGAAGCATTATCCATTGAAACCGACATTATTTTATCTCTAATGCAAAAATATCTACAAATATCTGCAACTGTATTAGCAATAAACTTACTTGTGTGGCGTGAATTAACTATTCTATAAGCAATAATGCGCTTTTGCATTATCCACTCCTCATCTATCTAATGACTTGTAACAGTTAGATAATCACAGTCATTACCACTTCTACCAATATCAATAGTAATAGCAATACGACAATCTATAAGAGTAAATAAATAGCACATATATTATTCATATTCATGTTTATATTTATAAATATCACTCTTTACGGTTGCGCGGGGCCATCCTTTATAAGTAGGATTAAAAACTCTTCTAATATAATGCACAAAATGAGGGTTAGAAGGAAAACTATAGGGTAAGCACATAACAATAACCATTTTTGTCAATTCTTCACGATCTTTATTTGGATCATAATATAAAATGCCACCGGTAACAGTGTTAATTCCTGGTTGAACTAGATTTGAACCTGTACTAGGGTTAATCGTAGTATCTACACTTGTCCCCTCTTGCGCAACTTTCATTTGTAAATATCTAGCTTTATCTCTAGGGTGTTTCAATATGTGTCTAGTCAAACTACCTATACCGTTACAGTCTCCAATATATTTATGAGCCATCACTTAGCCTTTGTTCTCTTAGTTGAGTAAAAAAGTGCCAAACAAGAGATGTTTCGGGTCGTTTAGAAGGTTTTCTATTAAAAGTAGGGGTTACTACAGGAGGGTCAGGCGGGGCATCAATTGGGTTATTAACAGGACTAGTAGGTGTATCATCTAAATCCGGTTGCATTTTCAAAGATCGTTTGATTAAGATAAAGAGCATTCATAACTTCTTCATTTAATTGTTGACCTGGTGCAACTTCATAGCAAAATTGACTATCGAAAAATTAAAAACAAGGGTTATCACTATCAAGAATAATAGGTGGGGGAGGACGGGTAACAGGTCTGGGTTGGAGAGCTGGGGGAAGAGTAGTAGCTTGGCGACTAGATTCACCAATTTTAGATTTTCCCTTACCCTTACCACCAAATACTTTTTTCAAAGAAAAGTCCATATTAATTATAATTATACTAAATAAAACAAACAAAACTATAATATTAAAACTTAAGAGTTGGAACGAGTTCACCGAATTGACGAACAACTTCTTGAAAATTGAATATCGTTGAAGACTTGAATACTTCAATTCACCAACTTCACAATTTTTCACGAAATTACAATAATAAAGTAAGCAATTGTAGAAGAAAATTAGAGAGAGATTGATGAATTTGTGAGTAAAAATGAAAGAATGAGGGGGTATTTATAGTTGAGAATAGGGAAAAAGTGTAATTATAAAAAGTTTGAGGTTAAAATAAAGTTTGGGGGCCAAATGACTATTTTTTAAAGTTCCAAACAGCTGAAAATTGAAGGCCAACGGCTAGATTTTACAAATCTGCCCGTTGTCCCTTTTTAAAATTTTTATTTTTCTAAAAAAATAGTTGTTGGGGCCTATTTGGCCCGGTTGAACCGGCCCAGGCTCGCCTGCCGGTCCCGGGCTATTTGGTTAGGACCGGCCCGCTATGGGCTTTTGCACCACTAGAGACCGGCCCGTTTGAACTGGCCCATTTGGCACGCGTTCCCGAGTCGGCTGATCCTCAACACCACAATACACCCTTAGCCCGCCATCCACGTCTCGGGTCGGCGGATCCTCAACTGCGGTAGATGGGCCTGAAAAGAACTGGTCTACATCTCCGTCGAATGTACCCGTGATCAACAATGGATATGACTGGGTGACCTACGATGCTAGCGGATCCAGCTGAAGGTTGTATGACGACATGCTGCTGGAAGGCTCGTTTAGCTGAGGGAAATAACCCGGCTGATCTTCTCCAAGATCCTCATCAGGTGCCTCAACAGGTGGGTCGACAGGTGCCTCAATGCCCCCTTGCTAGGGACCACCTCCTCGCCGTCCCCCGCGACAACCCCTGCCTCGTGGGATAACCCTGCCTCGTGGGGCAGCCCTGGCTCATGCCCGACCCCTGCCTCGTGGGACAGGCCTACCCTGATGGTGTTGTTCTTATGCCGCATAATCAGCCTCGTGATCTAACCTCTCATCCTCTCTAGCTCGCTGCAGTGTCCGGAGAGCCAGCTCTACCACCCACCGGCCATACTAAATGACTGCGGGATTGTCGGCATGTTGCTGCATCTCCTGTCCCAACTCGTAGACCATATTATGCCCAATAGCATGCACAACATTTAAAATATTAATTATATAATGCTATATCACAGTTATAAGTATGGGTTCCAACAAAAACATACCAGTGCCTCGTGCCTCCTGACGTATGGTCTGAACCAACCTCCAGGTACATGAACGGGGTTTCCGATCATCAGTCGGGTGTGACGGCGATACCATAACGTATAGAGCTCAATAGTCGCCGCCTGGATCTGTGAAGGTGGTGGCGGAATCAGGTCCTCTCGCTGCTCCCAAATATGGACCTGCACCTCTAGCCATCCTACAAATGGGTCGTCCACCCTCGAACGATCATCCCGCTGATAATGTGTAGCCACTCATGCAGGCTCCATCGGTATAGTCTGGGGACGGTCAAACAGTCGAAGTACCCGCTCAGCGGGACGGAAGTGCTCCAAAGCTGTCGGTCGGCCGAGCAATAATCTGGCAGATCAGCTATCAACTCATCGTTGTATGGCGTCCAGATGAACTATCAAATAATAACATAAAAGTGAGTATGCGCAACACAAGTGAATTTATAACAAGTAAGTTTAGGTACATATTTACCTGTGCGGCCTCCAGCATATCCAACACATCCCTGACAAGGAGGAGATTATGATGATCATCACTGCCTCGGTAGTCCCACGCCGGAGAACCCACCTCCTAGCTAGAGGGAGAAACGGAGGTGCTACATCCGGCTATAATGGTGGTAGAGGTGGCTGCAACGGCAGGACCCTCTCCCAGGCCCAAACCTAACATACAAGGTTGACGTAAAATTTAAGAGTCATTTTGACTATATAGAATTCGAAGTAATGAACAGAGTATTCGAATATGTTGTCACCTGTAGAAGTGGCAGAAAACCATATATGTCGACCTGGGTGCCTATACTAGCCCAGCACATACTCCTGTACAGGTAAGCAAGAACAGCAGCACCCCAGCTGTACTGGGGTAACTCATCTAGCTACTGAAGATGATGTAGAAAGCGCAGACTCACTAGATTTCCCGAAGTGTTCAGGAACAAGACACCCCCAAAAAGAAGGAACAACGCCAACCTCGTGTACCGGTGAATATGGAGATCCTATGTCTCACCGGTGATGTCGGGGTGCAATACCTCTATATGCTGTCTGATAGCTGTCAAAAAAATGCGACTGCCCTCTCTAGTTGCAGCCTTAGCATGTGGCCTAAAACCAGTATACTGCCCCAGCAAATCAAAATACTGGGCACGCGTCATAGCTCTCACATAGTGGGGAAGTTCAACGGCCAGTCCATCAATACGCAGCCCATATAAAACCTGAACATCCTAAAGTGTGATGGTGGCCTCTCCAGTGGGCAGGTGAAAAGTGTGCGTCTCCGGTCACCACCGCTCTATCAACGCCGTGATGAGAGACCAGTCGAGCTGCAGCCGCGCAATCTCAAAAATCCTAAGGAAGCCCGTAGCACGCAGGCGATGGACTATGCGAGGATGGAAATTTCTCTCCCTCAAAGAGTCCCACAAGTCATCTGGTCTCCTGGCGCGAAGAGTCTGATCCAATAGATGTCCCTCCCATACGTAGGCGGACCTATGATCGCCCTGTAACACTAATATCTCATCTGAGGCTGGTCCATGATGCACAGACGGCAAGTCCATGTTGTCTATTGTAAATTAAACAATATTAATTGTGTGTTTGTGTTATAATAATTAATATTTAATTATTTAATAGGACAGAGTATATAACTATGGGTTCCAGGCTCGATATTTGAGACCCAGTAGCACCAAACTATCCTTAATTCTTATCTGTGTCAATTTCAATATTTTTAGAATTTTGTTTGTGTTATAATAATTAATATTTAATTATTTAATTGGACAGAGCAAATATCTATGAGTTCCAGGTTCGATATTTGAGGCCCAATAACACCAAGCTATCCTGAATTCTTATGTGGGTCAATTTCAATATTTTTAGAATTTTTGTTTGTGTTATAATAATTAATATTTAATCATTTAATTGGACAGAGTAAATATCTATGAGTTCCAAACTCGATATTTGAGGCCCAGTAGCACCAAGCTATCCTGAATTCTTATGTGTGTCAATTTCAATATTTTTAAAATTTTGTTTGTGTTAATAATTAATATTTAATTATTTAATTGGACAGAGTAAATATCTATGGGTTCCAGACTCGATATTTGAGGCCCAGTAGCACCAAACTATCCTGAATTCTTATGTGTGTGAATTTCAATATTTTTAAAATTTTGTTAGTTTTATAAATTAAATAATTAACTTTTAATTGGACAGGGTATATAACTATGAGTTCCACGCTCGATATTTAATTTGACAACATATATTAATTTGCTAGTTCTGTAAGTTTGTTTTATAAATTAAATAATTAATTTTTGTAAAGTGTAATTGGATAGAGTTTGTAGTTAGTAGATACTTAAACTACAGAGACTCTGCGTTAAAAGACTCTATATTTTACTATGCTAAAAGACTCTATATTTTACTACGCTAAAAGACCACTATTCTTTAAGAAAATAAATAATCTAAACTAAATAAAAACAACAAACACATGAACATAACATTCACGAAATTACATATAAAATAGTAAAAGATATTTATGAACAATTTTATTAAAATAAAAATTATTTCTCAACTTTTAACTATTTTTTTTAAACACTAATAATTTAATCCGGGTAAAAATAATATACAAATGTAATCGCAAACATAACACAAATCAACGTGGAAACTCATTCAAGAAAACAAATATGCATAATTATACGAGTTTCGACATAAACTAAATCGGAATACCTCGATTTATGATTTTAGAAATGTCGAAAATTTGAAATTTTGAGCTCGAAACAAGGAATCCACAATAATCGAAGGCTTGGGTTATATGCGGAACCTAAATAATGGTAAATGTATAAAGGTATTTTGAGTCCAAAATACCATTATTTAGGTTTCGGACTCAACATATTAACTAATTATGGTAAAATAAAATAAGTTTATATGTGAACACATGCATTATGCTTCTATTGGTTTGGTATAAACACCCCGTATTTATATTTCAATAATAAGCATTGCCGAATTTATCTGAGATATATAGGCTAAAACAAAACATGTGAACTGTCAGGATTCTTTATACTGATGGTGTATTTAACTTAAGAGCATAACAACAATGACATTAGCTTAGCCCGAGCAATTAGGGATCGTTTGGTAGGAAGTATTAGAAAAAACAATGCAAGCATTAGCTTTGTGCATTACTAATCCCTTGTTTGGTATATTTTTCAATTTATGTATAACTAATACTTATATTAGTTATATATATCTTATTTGGTATTATCCTATATATAACTAATACATAGCAAACTATGATATTGACAATGTAAGAATTGTTAATACTGGAATAAATATGGTTAAAAATATAATTACCCCTCAAATCCTATTTTGCCTTTTTGTTCTCTTCATGCACTTCACTTTTCTTGGGTCCGTTGTTACAATTAGCTTGATATTTTAACAAATTAATACTTGGGTACGCAATGTAAATGGTTGGACTTTGTTCAACTCTCTACTAATAAGTTTATACGTACCCATTTAACAAGATCTTTTCAGATGGAAATTTAGACAATGTGGAGGGTAATAAAACTATTATAATACAAATAGTGTACAAAGTTAAAGAATTTGGAGGGTATTCGTAAATAACCATTTTTTTCAAAGAAATTAAGCAATACTTTAATACACCAAATCAAACAATGGATAAGAAATAATTTTAACATAACTAATACACAATCTTAGCATAACTAATCTCAATATTATTAATACTAAAATTACTACTATACTCTATTCAACACTATTCTTATACCTCCTACCAAACAACCCCTATGGTTCTGAATAGTTTTTCCATTACATCATCAAACTGAACATGGTCTTATTTTATAGAGTTATTATCATTTTTAGCCTGCACCAGAAACTATTTAGATTTGGTAGCCGAAAAAGTGTATAAAATTGGGTATTATCACTTTTAGTCTTCCATAAATTATTTACCTTCGGTAGCCGAAAACGTGTATAAAAATTGTATAATTTTTGTATATTACATATAAAATATATACATATATAAAAAAAAAATTCGGTTATTATTTTGGGAATAGCTATATAGTGTCATTTTTTCTTTATACCTATATAGGAAAAAATCCCAAAATCACACTGCGTATATAGTGATGAATTGGATTTGGGTTATTGGTCCGTTCATTGGGCCTGAAAGTCCAGCTACAAAACCTCTTCAAAGATCACCGTGGGTTTGAGTTGATTTATTAATTAATGAGCCACTGCTCTTTGGTTAAATTGGACGAATTTCGTCGTATTGGACTTTCACAATGTCTTGTGGTTTTGGGCTAATAGAGCCTTGGGATATTAGTTTGAAGTAGCTCCCGTTTGAATTAATTGGGCTGAAAGAGAAATTTGCTAGGCCCGATATCTTTAGTATATACTAAAATAAACTAGTCTACCTTTCCATAACTAACTTACTTTATTTCTTCCACAATACTTTTCATAACTCAAGGCCTTACAACAATCTCAAAGCTATAGAAAGAATAATTCATTGAACATCCTTAGATGCTTTAGACTCAACTAATAAAAATGATTGTCACAGTTGTGGGTTTGGTTCCTGTGGTACAACGGGCGGATGCACGCTTGTCAAAGCGGTGTCACACGATACCGTTTCGTCTGAAAATTTTACTCAATATATGTATTAATACTATACGAAAATGGATAAGTAGGAAAAAATGACACCCCTTGATAAAAATTGTATCTTAGTGTATTGGTTAGGCGCTTGATTTTCCTCTAAGAGGTCAAAGGTTCAAACCTCAATTAACACATTTTTCTTTTGCAAATATTTGACAGAGCCTTCGTGGTTAAAAATTGTGATCAAGTAGAATTGAACTCGGGATCTTTTCCAATTTAAGACTCAACAAAACCAATAAACTATGACTATTTCTTGTTAAAAAATATGATACACAAAGTTATATTCCAATTCTTCTATAAATTTCGACACCGCTTACAAAATTTCATGCGTACGCCCCTGTACAACTGTGATATCTAACCCTACGTTTAAGTGTGCATTCGTGTGCCTTAACCATCAACTTCAAATCAATAATAATAAACATGTTGTAAATTACGGGTATGTTTCGTGTGGCGTGATTTGCAATGTAAAAAAACAATACATGTACGATATCTTGACTTGCTTAAATAAATTTCATAATTGTTTAAAATATATAATAAAAAATAGACTTGCTTAAATAAATTTCATAATTGTTTAAAATATATAATACAAAATGGTAATAGGTAAAATACATAGGTTTTAAAACATGTAAATATCCAGATTAATTAAGCCAAGTGTAATTTGTTAAGCGACCGTGCTAAAATCATGAAATTCAGGAGTGCCTCACATTTTCTTCCGGGTAACAAAATTCCTTACCTGATTTTCTGTATTTCGCAGGCTTAAACAGAGTCAAACTTCCTTGAATTTGAATTTAAAACAATTAGTGACTTAAACACCAGAAATAAATAATTCCCCGTGAATAAATAAAATTAATCTCCTTTTAATAATATCCCTTAAAGTTAAAAACTTCTTTCCCGAGAAAAGGAGGTGAACTTATAGAATCGGTCTTAAATTTGCCTCTCAACGCAGCGGTTGTTTTAAGTGTGAAAAGCAAGTCAATTTTAGTAGCCAGACAGACATCTTGTCCCTTTGTTGTCTACAACTCAGTTTTTTGACAACTCAGTTGTAGAGTCTAACGATCCCAGAAATGTTCCAACATTTATTTAGGCTGGACAAAACTATTCTTCTTTCCCTTTTTTATGGTAGAGTTACTAGTACAGTATATAATACTTTTATGTTATCAGACCAAACATATATAGTCTCTCGCAATGTTAGATCCAGCTTAGGGATGAGTTAGTGCATTTGGATCGGATATATGAGAATCCGAACTGATCCGTCCTATTTGAATTTTTGGGTTTCGGATATTCGGATTGTATATGGGTTAGGATTTTTAAAAGTTCGGATATTCGGATCGGATTCGGATTGGTATAATTTTAATCCAATCCGAACTATATGGACATGTATAAATATTAGACTTACATTTTAGGGTTAAGTCTTCTCGTTTCATTTGCCTCTCTTTAGACTCTTCTTTTCTTAGTTTATATCGAAGTCTCTCTCTAACCTCTCTTTAGATTGCTCTATCCGCTTCTTTTAAGTCTTACCTTTGTGTCTCTCATTCTCAGTCTCTCCTTCCTATCAACAGACAATGACGCCTCTTCTTTATTGAACATTTGTTCGGAATTTCAGTTTATTTTATTTTGCTATGAAACTTTTATTTTTGTCAATTGCTATGAAAGATAGTTGATTCCTTTCAATTTAATAAAATGGTGAATAACAATAGCTTTAAAAAAGTGCTATAGCCGATTAGCTTATTAGTAGCCTTAATAAGGCGTACAATCCGATCCGAAAATTTGAAATATTTACCCGATCCAAAATTTAAAATCCGATCCGATCTAATGTAATTCGGATTGTATTTTATAAAATCTGAAATATGCTAAATCCAATCTGATCCGACCGATGCACAACCTTAGATGTACGTAATGAGTTATGGATTCGGTCGAACTCAATAGCTTTGAGAATCCTTGCCCCTATCCCTCCTCCCCTCCCCCCCCCACTCAGGGGCGAATTTAGGGGCAGAATGGGGTTTACTCGATCCCCTTCGCCGAAAAATTACACTGTACATATAAAGCAAAATCTGTTTTGTGTCGCTATAAATTATATCTTGAATCCCCTTATCATAACCCAATGTCACGATCCGAAATTCCCACCGTCGGGACCGTGATGACGCCGAACATTCACTTGCTAGGCAAACCAACATTAGAACATATTATCCATTTTTAACAGTTGAATTGAATAATGAGAAATACAGAAATAATTGAAATATAAATACGGAAGCAAAAACTGTCAAACACCTGCTACAAATCCCCTGAACCTGGTGTAACAAGTGCACGAGTTACTAAAATAGTACATACAAGGGTCTGAAATAAATGCAAAGTTACTGAATGAAAATACATAGCTAAATAGAAAAAGGAAGGGGACTCCAGGGCTTGCGGGCGCTGAGCAGCCGTACCTCAAGTCTCCGCAATTGTCCTGTCACACCCCTTTTTTTAACAACCTCACTAACCCTCTTATTATAAATAAAAAGATTTTTTAAAGCTTGTAAGGGTTTTTAATTAAAAGTGACAAAATTGTGTTCAAAAGGAAATAACTCAGAGTCGCCAACTGACATTGATTTCGGTGTGTCAGGTCACCGTTTTATATATGTGCATGTGGAATACCTAGAAGAATATATTATAGGTGCAAATATAAGAAACTAAAGTGTCAATCAACATAATTGTATTTTTTTTTTAAAACAAAAAAGACCAAACAAAAATTGTGAAAATTGATGGTATCACCTTGTAAAAGGTAAAAGGAACTATTTCATTTCCTTGATTTTGCTTCAGACGTTGTTTTCCTCTTTTTCGTTTTCATTTTTTCCTATTAATGGTAAAACGAAACTAGCTACACAAAATGCTACTTACATATAATAAGTAATATTAAAAAGAGAAATAAAATAATTATATTAGAAGAATCTAAATACTATTTTTATTCGCTAAAGACCTACGACTTAAAAATTGTACTAAACTAAGTAAAACGTTTTTTGCGATACTTTTCTTACTATTTTTTGTAAAACAAAGTGTCAAAACTATACTAGTATTTTTTTAATTTCATGGAAAGTAAGATAAAACAAAAAAAACATATAAAATACCTATTAGCTAAAATAAGAGAAAATATATTTGTAGTTTTCGTTTTAGGAGAATATAAAAACAAAAAATTTAAAATAGTCAAAATAGCGATATTAGACCTAAAAGAACTATATAAGCACTAAGATGTGTAAATTTTGGGGAGGGTCAAAAATCACATGTCTGCAGCTGCCCCTCTTTGACTGGAAATACGAAGTATTTTCATACAAAGAACGACTAGACAGGTTTTTTAACCCGACCCTTATTTAGCGAGACCAAAAACTAAGAGAAAGGAAGAGAATGTGACCGAGCCCTGGTATCTAAGTTGCCTACATATCCTTGGCAATAAAGGAATCAGACCACGTGTAGTGTAAAAGTGAATGAGGTGATGGAGTATACTGAGGTGGAGAGTCGGTCGAGGTGCCATTCTGTCGAGGTTCCGGTCCGCGGTTCCTGCCATTACACCGAAAATAAAAGGAAAAATTACAGCAAAAGTAAAAGAAAAATACAAGATCCTATCTACTTCTTGTCTTGAATCTCTACTTGATCTTCAACATGAAACTGAAAAATGAACCCCATTCTTCAGGTGAGCTCCTGATGCTTCTTGAATTTGTGAATTGAAAGTAACTCTGAAATGAATTCCCTTGTTCTCCAGGTGGGCACCTGATTGCCAAAACTTGAACTGTATTTCCCTTGTTCTCCAGGTGAGCGCCTTATTGCCAAAACATGAGCTGTATTTCCTTGTTCTCCAGGTGGGCGTCTGATTGCCAAAACATGAACTGTATTCCCATGTTTTCCAGGTGGGAGCCTGATTGCCAAAACTTGAATTGTATTCCCTTGTTCTCCAGGTGGGTTCCTGCAATCAAAACAACAAAACAAACAAAATTTTCTGCCCCAGTTTGCACTAGGAAGATTTGTGAATTGTTAGCAAAACCGTAAATCACCTATGCTATTGATGCAATGATGAGAGTAAAACTAAAGACTTGATTGGGATGCGCGTCTCCTGTGAATCAAACCAAGAATATTTGACTAGCAAGTGCGTCTGCTAAGAATAGAACCTGAATGGCCTAGACTAGGAAGTGCGTCTCCTAGATTTAAGATTAAGCTTGCGGAAAACTATAAACTAAGCTTGACTAAAGTAAAAAATGACTCTATTTTCCAGGCAGGACCCCTGATTTCAAGAAAACTAAAGATTAATAACTTAAGAAAACTAAAGATTGATCTTAGGAGAAAGTTCATCAGACTAGGTTTTCTATCTTAGAAGAAAATTCATCAGACTGGGTCTTTTTATCTTAGGAGAAAGATTCATCAGACTAAGATTTGATCCTAGGAGAAAATTCATTAGACTGGGTCTTTTTATCTTAGGAGAAAGATTCATCAGATTAAGATTTGATCCTAGAAGAAAATTCATCAGACTAGGTCTTCTATCTTAGGAGAAAGATTCATCAGACTGGGTCTTTTTATCTTAGGAGAAAGATTCATGAGACTAAGATTTGATCCTAGGAGAAAATTCATTAGACTAGGTCTTCTATCTTAGGAGAAAGATTCATCACACTAAGATTTTGATCATAGGAGAAAGTTCATCAGACTAGGTCTTTTTGTTATCTTAGGAGAAAACTCATCAGACTAGGTCTTCTATCTTAGGAGAAAGATTCATTAGACTAAGATTTTGATCCTAAGAGAAAATTCATCAGACTAGGTTTTCTATCTTAGGAGAAAGATTCATCAGACTAAGATTTTGATCCTAGGAGAAAGTTCATCAGACTAGGCCTTTTTGTTATCTTAGGAGAAAGATTCATCGGACTAAGATTTTGATCCTAGGAAAAGGTTCATCAAACTAGGTTTTCTATCTTAGGAGAATAATTCATCAGACTAAGTCTTCTATCTTAGGAGAAAGATTCATCAGACTAAGATTTTGATCCTAGGAGAAAGTTCATCAGACTAGGTCTTTTTGTTATCTTAGGAGAAAGATTCATCGGACTAAGATTTTGATCCTAGGAGAAGGTTCATCAGACTAGGCTTTCTATCTTAAGAGAAAAATTCATCAGACTAAGATTTTGATCCTAGGAGAAAGTTCATCAGACTAGGTCTTCTTTCTTAGGAGAAAATTTCATCAGACTAAGATTTCTATCCTAGGAGAAAGTTCATCAGACTAGGTCTTCTATCTTAGGAGAAAAATTCATCAGACTAAGACGTTGATCCTAGGAGGAAATTCATCGGACTAGGTTTTCTATCTTAGGAGAAAAATTCATCAGTCTAAGATTTGATTGGGAGGAAAATCTATCAGACTAGGACTTTTATCCTAGGAGGAAAAATGTGAAGAGCAATGACAACATTTTATGCACACTAGCAAGATAGGTAAGGGAAAAGATTTGAGAAACTTCCCTTTGTCGACTCTTCTTTTCTTCTTCTTTTTCCTTTTTCTTCCTTTTCTTTTCTTTCTTTTTTTTCTTTCTTGTTTTTGAACCAACTTGTTTGGACTGTTTTGTTCCTGTTTTAAACAAAGAAAATTTGTGAGTTTAAATGTGGTGGTTAGTTTGTGGCCTTGACCTTGAGGGTGACTACTTCTACACTTGCCAAGATAACTTTGATTTCAACTTGGAAGACCTTGCTTGCTATCGACTACCCATTTTCTTTCAACCCTTATCACAAAAAACATCGTTGCTCCATTCGATCCCAATATCCTCTATCTGTTGCATTTTGCTCATGAACTGACATTTACCTAACCTTTGCATTTCACATGAATCCCAAAGCATGTTAATTGTTATCAACTCAGTATGCATACTGTTCTTTCCTGACTTATGTCATTTTGATGTGCTAGCCAGAATCCGCTTTGTGCAATTGGAAAGCTGGTAGCAGATTTTGAAGTCATTTCTTTACTTGTTCTGACAAAACAGACTCAAGAAGGGACTCAAACAAAACAAGAGGAACAAAATAAGGGACAATGGAAAGAGATGATACCTAACATGAAAATTCCAAAATAGAAACTTATCAGATGGGGATACCAACTCTAACGACCATGATATTCATCTTTGGATTAAGTGGCCTAATCTCTCAAGCAAGTCTAATATTCAACTCTTGTTGTACCTCTTCGATGTGAAACTGGACTTCAACGCTTCAATTGTCCTATTTGATCCACAATCCTCAGTTGACTTGTGGTGCCCTGAAGGGTTTTCACCATCAAGCCTCTCTTATTTTGCTCTTTTCTCAAGTCACCATCGTCTTACGGTGCCCCTGAGGGTTTTCACCGATAAGGCTCTCTCATTTTATCATTTTCTCTCTTTGTGCTGAGAACAAAGGTATTACCCATGATGCATGAAGATCATACTTTCACCACACACTTGACTTGACATCCTCAAAGATCGGTCGGAAGGTCTTTCGTTGGACCGTAATGTAGGCTTTTGGACAGGGTTGGAAAGAAAGGGTGGCATGAAGGCTCAAAATAATTTAAGATGAAAGGGTTCAAAATTACAACTTTCGGAATCAGGCCCTTTGGCAAAATTAAAACTTCTGCCCCAGTTTCTTGAAGTTTGGGGAATTATTTTTTCCTCTTTTATTTTTTTTGTTTTGATGGGATTTCTAAGAAAATCTGCCCCAATCTTGACTTCGAGGATTATGAAATATTTTATTTGGTGCGACCGAACTGTAAGGCTGCCTACGTATCTTGTGGTGACAAGAATCAGGTCGAACGTAGTTCAAACACAAAGTTGGTTTTTTTCCTTTTCTTTCTTTTTCTTTTTTTTTTCTTCTTTTTCTCTTTTCTTTTCTTTTTCTTCCTTTTCTCTTTTTTTTTTCTTTTCTAGTTCCTAACTCTACTTCTGATTCCAAAAGAGGGTATGAAACAAAACTAATTAAGGATCAAAAGGGGTAGCAAGAGATAAAAGTGTTTGGGTAGCAGAATAAAATGCCTTCGTCATACCAAACTTGAAAAATGCCAAGTAAAAACGTGCAATTGAAGATAAGCAAAGAAATCATGCACAATATCTATTGATGGCATCATCACAAACAGAAAGTGTCGATGGGCAATACTTTTGTCCCAATGAACGCTCTTTGCCAGTTTGAAGCAGACTTGACTCAACCTTATATTGATGTGGAAGAATGCATTTCAGCACTGACTGATTTTCCTCAACTGCTTGAGAGACATTTCCTTATTGTATGCTCTTATCAACCTCTTGATTTCCCAAACTAACTGCCTCAGTTTCACTCAATTCAAGCTTCAGGTTATCTCGGGATGCGTGAATCTTTACTTGTTTCCTCAAATGCCTCCTTTTATTATATTCAAAACCGTGTCATTGCTTCATGATTAGACTAACTTTCAAGACCAGGATGAGAATTATGCATACATGTCATGTCACTAGAGTCAGCATGAAAAGAACTATAAAAGGAAAAGTGACCTAAACAAAAATTGACTAGAACTAACAGCAAAAAAGAGATTGCATTAGACAGATGGTGAAAAGGGTTTGAACAAAACAAGCAAAATAGACATGGATTACAACCCTGGAACAATCCTAGATAACACTAGACGAGTTACTACCACTAAACAAACTATGAAAAATAAGAAGCAGAAGGGTTTGAGCGACAAGACAATGTCCGGATTACAACCTTGAAATGACAACAAAATAAACCACCAAAACTCCTCCCTGGCTAGCTAAGAAAGGAGTGTCTTTCCAATTACCAAGCTCTATATCTTAGCCACTGGGTTGCACATCAAAATTACTGGGACCTTCACTAATTTCAATATCATTAACTTCAGTCAGCAAGTTTCCAAGAGGATTCTCATACTCCGTGTGACCATGCATCCTCCACACAAAGTGTGCATCATCCTGTGCAGGTAAAGGATTTTGCGTGATGTTCTGGGTGTCACTATCCTGGGCCACAATTATCCCTTCTTAAATAATTCTTTCTATCTCTCTTTTTAAATCCCGACAACTTTCGACATTGTGCCCCTGGGCATTGGAATGATATTCAGACCTTTTAGAATGATCAAAGTTTCTTGCACGCGGGTCCACAGGATTTGGATGAATAGGTGCAATCAGGTCATAATGCTTTAATTTCTTAAACCAGCTTGCATAGGGCTCTCCTATCGGTGTAAAATTATCTTTTAACCTTTGTTTACCTCTATACCCCTGGCTTGAATGTGAGTTATGGGGCACTTGAAAATTTTGTGGAGGCTGGTAGAGATTTTGCGGTGCTGGCGCTCGCTTTCTAGGGTGTCTTGGTGACTGGACAACATACTGGGGTGGAGCAACAGAGTATTGTGGGTTCTCAGGGGAATCGTCAAAAAACAAACGAGGTTGGTCATGCCTTCGAGATTTTTTTCTAGGACCTCTTCTCGACCTTGATGTCATCATGATTTCTTCAACCTTCTCATTCGTGAAACTAAAATTACCAGATTCAATTTGGACAGCCTGAGTTGTAACTTTGAGAGATGCTTGACTTATAATTTTTCCTGTCTTAAGGCCATTTCTCCCATTTTGACTGCTTCCGAGAATGATTTGCCAACAGTGGACATCATGTTTTGAAAGTAATCGGGCTCTTGAGCTTGAAGGAAGATAATGATTAGCTCGTGGTCATCCATGGGTGGCTTAACTCTAGCAGCTTGTTCTCTCCATTTAATGGCATATTCCCTAAAACTTTCAGTCAGTTTCTTCTTCAGATTTGAAAGGGAATTGCGGTCTGGGGTAATGTCGATGTTATATTGGAATTATTTGACAAAGGCTTGGGCCATGTCATCCCAAACATACCAGCAAGATGTGTTTTGACCCATAAACCATTCGGAGGCTATACCCGTAAGGCTTTCCCCAAAATAAGCCATCAGTAATTCTTCATTTCCTCCCGCACCTCTTAGTTTATTGCAATACCTTTTCAGGTGGGCTATGGGGTCTCTATTGTGAGCACATGATTTTTGTCCTATATGAGAATTACTCCCAAAAATTCAAAATAAAACAATTTTCCTTTGTGTGCAATTTTTGTATTTTTGTGGTATTTTTGTATAATCATTTGTATTTTTGTCTGTGCATGTTTATTTGTTTAAATTAATAAAAATATATAAAATATGTCGCATTTTAATTTAGTATTTATTTAAGTTTGTTTTTACAAAATGAGAAAATCATAAAAAAAATAATGTACGTTGCATTTTTAGCATTTAACGTCTAAATTGTGCGATTTTATCGTTAATTGATATTTAAATGTGCGATAATAGTTATTGGGAATTAATTAGTATTTTGATAAGTTAATTTAGTTTATAAGTTAGTTTAGAATTTTAGTTTTTAGGAAGTAAAAGAAAAGAGAGCAAGAATATAAAGAAAATCGGAATTAGGCCTTTTCTTCAATTTTGAACCACATGCCCAAATATACCCAATCTTTCCCTACGACCCGGTCCATTTTAAACCGGGTCGACCCAGTCCATAACTCCAAAGACCCAACACCCCTATTTTCCTATCTTTCATTTCAAAAAAACAAAACCCTAAAAAAAAAAATTCATTGTTGAAAGATCACACCCTCCCCCTCTCTTACCTTCTTCTTCTTCAAGCTTCTAAGTTCCCCTCCCATGGCTGCCCTTTCCCCTCCATCCCTTCCCCCTCACCCCGTCAACACATACACACACACACACAGTGGAAATGAACACATGCAGCAGCCGTTCATGGCTGCTGCTTCTTTTTTCGTCTTCGTCCCAAACGACCTCTGCGTTTTCTTCTTCGTTCAAGCATCCATGGCCGCTGCATCATCTTCTTCCTCGTCACCTCCATCCTCACGTCCAAACAACCCCCCCCATTCCGCTCACTCTGCCCAAACCACCATCATCTTCCTCCTCGTTCCATGAACGTCGACCAACCATAAGCAGCCATCGCTGCGACTGCTACCCTCCTGTCGAGTTCTAGTGCTTCACCTGCTGCTGCCCTCCAGTCGTGGAGCTCCATGTCTAGCAGCCACTATTGCTGCTTCACCCCTACAACAGCCAACACCTCACATCCAAACGAGCATCGTCGTCTCCCATTGCTGTTTCTTTTGGTATAAAATTCTCTGGCATCTTAAACCTGGGAAGAGAAGTTCGAACATATCGGGAAGCGAAAATGGAGTGGATGGAGACGTCACTTGCTGATGCTGTCTTGGAGGAACCATGGCGGCGTAGTGGTGGTAGTACGACGGAGAAGATCACAGACTAAAACAAGAGAGGAAATGGAAATAAGGAGATATTTTCCTTGCTGTCTTGGACAGAACCATGGTGTCGTTTTCCTTTTTTTTCTTTCTGTCTCCTCACACCAACGACCACTCTTATCACTCACACGCCAGTGACCAGCGATTGGTTGAATTCGAGTTCGAGTTGGTTTTCGTTCCAGAGTCAGAAGCAATTGGTCGAGTTCGAGTTTTGCCATTTCCGTTCTGAGTTCGTCGTTGTTCCAATCCGGGTTAGTTGTTTTAAGTTTCATTTTTGTGCGTATTGTGTTTGATATTTTTAGATCCGAAATTAGTATATGTTTGATTCTTTTCTTGTTCGTTATTTTCACTTTGATTATGTCTTCAGTTTGTTTCATTTTTCTTATTTATTTTTTAGGTAGAAATTGTTAGTTTAATTATAATGTTGTTAGATTTAAGTTGAAGTTCAATTAATTATTTCTTCAGTTTGTTTTTATTAATTTAAAAGGATTTAGTTTTTAATATAGAAGAGTGTTAGTTTAAATCGTTTGAATCCGTCATCTTTGTTGTTTAATGTAGATTTAATTCGTACTCATTTTTTGTTTGAAGTTCGTTTTTAATCCAGTGATTTAATGTGAGTTTATGTTTTGGTTTTTAATTTTTCTGATTTAGTTTGAATCATGTATCTTTGTTTTAATTTTGTTGGATTTAATTTGAAGATCAATTGATTATTTGAGTTTAGTGATTTGAATCTGTTTATTTATTTTGTTTAAGTTTAATTTGAATTTGAGCTCATGATTTGAATATACTTGTTTGTTATTGTTGTTGAATCTGAAAATAGGTTTGTTGTTTAAAAACATTGTTCAGTCAAAATAATTCCAGTTGTTTCTTTGTTGTTCATCATTTAGTTTGAGTTTGTTCATAAAATTTGATTAGGAATTGGTTATAGCTGCTATATTTTGGTTAGAATTGATTAGGTGAATTGGTTACAGCTGACGGGGTAGATTGGTAAATTGCAGTATTTTTAAGGGTAAAATGGTAATTTCAATAAGGTCGGAGGGGTAATTTTGGAATTGAAAATCTGAACAATTAATTATTTTGAGTGCTTTGTCCATTAAGATTAAATAATATTTAAATAATATTAAAATAGTACATGGTGGGGGACAAGACATAATGTAGTGGGGGAGTAATATAATTGTTTAATGTAGGCATGGGGGACAAGATATAATGGAGGGGATAATGTATTTGTTTAATGTATTGGGGGACAAAACATTAGGTAGTGGGATTAAAAGGGGGATGAGTGGAAGATAGTGAGTTTTTAATATTAAAAAAATGCTGAAGTTGGTAATAAATAGAGGGGACTTAGACAGAATTAAAAAAAAAAGGAGGGGGAGCTGAATATTGAAGAGAGAGAAAAGTTCCGAAAATATTAAGACTTCCAAAAATACAAATAAAAACATTCTGGAAATTAAAAGAGAGAGTAGTATACACCTGATATACAATCTAAATATTCTGATATACGGATTCAGAAATTAAGGGTTAAACATTAATTAGTCTTTCAAATCTAAAAAGATTCCCTTGGCTTCTGTCCGTTGATTGTTGTCGGTGTTTCTGGATTTTTATCTTGGTTTTCGAATCTGTCACTGGGTGTTCCGTTGACTGGTTATTGCTGGTTATTGTTGTTGTTGCTGTGTTACATACTACGTTGGTGACTTTCTTCTTATTGGCAGTACCAGGTACACAACTGTAATTTTGGCATTTTGTAAGCTGAAATGTGAAAGTACGAATACATATGAAGAATGGAATTTTAAAATTCTAATTTAGCTTTTTCTTTGTTTTTTATTAATTGTATTTAGGTTATTTCATGTATTATTATTCTGTAAATTGCTGTCATTTTGCATAGCTAGACATATTGTAGTGATGTATTAAATAATGCTTCGCTTTAACTTGATTATTAGGTAGTATATATTTAAGCATGTTCATTACTGTCAAACTGTCTAATAATTAGATTAAGAGGAAAATAATGTAAATACGACTTTATTAAACCAACTTGGCAAAATTGATTAAGTTCACTATTTATGAAGGTTTTAATATTGTCAACATTAAGTTAATCGAAAACACATAGCTAAATTTAGTTAAAGCATGAATTTAATTTAATTTTGCGAATTAGGCATTATGGTGATTTGAGTTAAAACAAGGCGAGTTAAGGTTAAATTAAAGAAATTCTAGAAATATGCATTAGTAATAAAGATTGTTTCTAATTTTAAGTAGTTGAAAATAATTAATTTCAATAGCTCAAGTCACCTAACAATGTAAGTTTAATCCGGTTATGGGATAATTAGTTTCTTTTAAATATTATTTGACAATTCCATATTGTATTTATAATTACAATTTTAGTAATATTCCTTTCCGTTAATATTTGTCTTAAACTAGTATTTAATATGTTATTTTTAAGTATGTAAAAATTGATTTTTATATTTATAGACAAATTTAATAAAAAATGTAGTCATTTTAGGATATTCATAAAATAAAAGAGGCTTTCAAAAAAAAAAAAAATCTAAATACAATCTTCCACCTGATATACAATCTAAATAATGATTCGCTTTAACTTGATTATTAGGTAGTATATATTTAAGCATGTTCATTACTGTCAAACTGTCTAATAATTAGAATAAGAGGAAAATAACGTAAATAGGACTTTATTAAACCAGCTTGGCAAAATTGATTAAGTTCACTATTTATGAAGGTTTTAATATTGTCAACATTAAGTTAATCGAAAACACGTAGCTAAATTTAGTTAAAGCATGAATTTAATTTAATTTTGCGAATTAGGCATTATGGTGATTTGAGTTAAAACAAGGCGAGTTAAGGTTAAATTAAAGAAATTCTAGAAATATGCATTAGTAATTAAGATTGTTTCTAATTTTCAGTAGTTGAAAATAATTAATTTCAATAGCTCAAGTCACCTAACAATGTAAGTTTAATCCGGTTATGGGATAATTAGTTTCTTTTAAATATTATTTGACAATTCCATATTGTATTTATAATTACAATTTTAGTAATATTCCTTTCCGTTAATATTTGTCTTAAACTAGTATTTAATATGTTATTTTTAAGTATGTAAAAATTGATTTTTATATTTATAGACAAATTTAAAAAATGTAGTCATTTTAGGATATTCATAAAATAAAAGAGGCTTTCGCAAAAAAAATAAAAATAAAAATAAAATAAAATAAAAAAAATCTAAATACAATCTTCCACCTGATATACAATCTAAATAATGATTCGCTTTAACTTAATTATTAGGTAGTATATATTTAAGCATGTTCATTACTGTCAAACTGTCTAATAATTAGAATAAGAGAAAAATAATGTAAATAGGACTTTATTAAACCAGCTTGGCAAAATTGATTAAGTTCACTATTTATGAAGGTTTTAATATTGTCAACATTAAGTTAATCGAAAACACGTAGCTAAATTTAGTTAAAGCATGAATTTAATTTAATTTTGCGAATTAGGCATTATGGTGATTTGAGTTAAAACAAGGCGAGTTAAGGTTAAATTAAAGAAATTCTAGAAATATGCATTATTAATTAAGATTGTTTCTAATTTTCAGTAGTTGAAAATAATTAATTTCAATAGCTCAAGTCACCTAACAATGTACGTTTAATCCGATTATGGGATAATTAGTTTCTTTGAAATATTATTTGACAATTCCATATTGTATTTATAATTACAATTTTAGTAATATTCCTTTCCGTTTATATTTGTCTTAAACTAGTATTTAATATGTTATTTTTAAGTGTGTAAAAATTAATTTTTATATTTATAGACAAATTTAATAAAAAATGTAGTCATTTTAGGATATTCATAAAATAAAAGAGGCTTTCGCAAAAAAAAATAAAAATAAAATAAAAAATAAAATACAAAAATTGCAGGGCCCTCAAATATTATTTATTTTCTTTTAAAAAAAATACTTAGATTCCGGGATGGGCCGTTTAGTAAATTTCACGGTCCTACCTAAAAGTATAATAACGCGTAGTCTTTAGGCGCATATTTAATAAGGTTATTTTCTTAAATATGGGTGTGCATTTATGTAACCCAAATCCCAATCTTGACGGAGTCAAAATGCGTCAACAAATCACGTGTACACTGGTTGTGACGTGGTTCGAGATGCGTTTTCACGCGTTGCAATTCTTGTATAAAATAATAATAATAATAATAATGATAAAAGCGGTTCAAAGCTAAATTTGCATATAAGTTCTTAATTGTTTAAAAAATCAGATAAATAAGCCAAATATAACAGTTGAGCGACCGTGCTAGAACCACGGAATTGGGGAATGCCTAACACCTTCTCCCGGGTGTAAGCACGTGATTTTTGACCCTCCCCGAGATTTTTCACATTTTTAGCGTGAATATGTGAAATTGGGTCTAATATAGCCATTTTAACTATTTTTACTTTATTTCGTTGCAAAAAGAAAAAATCACAAAAAATACATATATAAATTTTAGTTTATGCATTTCTCATAAACGTGGAAAAAATACAAAAAAATTGTACTTTATTTTGGTACTTTATATAAATTCAAAAATTACTAAAATATATAGTTCTATTAATGTTTGCAGTCATTATAATTTTGAAAAATACAAAAATTGTACTTTATTTTGGTACTTTATATAAATTCGAAAATTACAAAAAATATATATAATTCTATTAATGTTTTGTAGTTGTTTTAATATAAAAAATATTATTTTATATTTTGTCTTTATTAAAAAACGAAAATTACAAAAAAATAGTTTTATTAATATTTTATAGTCATTTTAACTTTGAAAAAATACAAAAATATTACTTCATATTTTATCTTAATATTTACGAAAATTACAAAAATAGTTTTATTAATATTTTGTAGCTATTTTAAATCCTTAAAAATATTTAAAAAGATATAGTTTTGTTAAATACTAGTCTTATTTTTGGTAGTTATTTTGCTTACATAGGACTAGTTAAGCAACGTGTTCCTATTTCTCGGGTCTGGGCAAAAGAATAATATTCGGGTTCAAACTACCCGGTTTTAGGCCTAATTTTCGGACCTAGCCCATAATAAACCGTGTCCAGGACACGTGGGGAACCCCACCACGCGTGGGGGACATATGCCTTGAACCCCACCACGCGTGGGCTCATTTTTCTGGGCAAACCCATGCTAAATACACGGATGAAACATTTGGGAAGGGAAGGACATTTGATTTTTGGTAGAAAAAGAGAAAAAAAAAATGGGAAATTTTTTTGGAGCTCTACTGTTCATCTTCTTCTTCAAAAAGAAGAAGAAGAGAAAGCCCTAGGGGCCAGCCCCCCCCTCCCACGCTCGACCCCTCCGGTAAACCACCCAAACGACCCTTCAGCCACCACCAAACGACCACCCTCCTTCCACCTCCAAAAACCTCCCCAGCTGACCCCTCCCCTTCACCTCCACCCATAACCACCATAACCAACACCCAAAACCACCATTCCTCACGTCCCAAAACGCCATAACCAACAGCTTCCCCCCCCCTCGTCGCAACCAGCTCCCTCCGTCCCTTCTGTCCCAACGACCAAAAACCAGCAAAACCACCCAGAACAACCACCTCCTTTCACCGTCGTCACTGCTCGCCCGTCTCCTCTCAAAGTCCGTCGCACCCTCCCCCCCCCCCAGCCCCCCTCGCCATAACCACCACCCCTCGACGGAAGAAAACCAGTCGCTACCAGCCCCTTCACGTCCATTCCACTCCCTCACGTCCAACACCACGTTCAAACACCATTACTGAACTCCACCATTGATGCCCGCTACCAGCTCCCTCCATCGCTGCAACCCCGACGACCACTGCTGGTCGCAGTCCCCAGTCCAGCATCCAAACGACCCCTTTTGCTTCATATTCGCGTATCAGTCTGTTGCGTCGAAAAACAGAAATACAGCAGCAACCAACATTTCGTGCGTTGGGCAGTCTTGGCCGAGGTTTCAGTCTCCATTGAGGTCGTCGTTGTTCGTCGAGGTCCGGAACGTCGAGGTTGTTCCGAGTTTTCGTTGTTGTTCCTCGTTCAGTGAAGTCCAGCTTGAGTCCCGTCGGGGTCTTGTTTGTCGTTCTAGGTTTGTCGAGGTTCGAAGGTTAGTATTCTTCATCCTTTGTTTCATTCCGTTCATTTCGCATATTATCGTTCAAGGTGAATAAGAGTATTATTTGATATGGATGTATGTCAATAATGCATTTTCGTTGTTTCTTTTGTTAAAAAAAAAAAAAAAGCTTATTTCATGGTTAGTTACCGCATATGCTTAAAGTAAATGAGAGAATATATCGTGGGCTTAAGTTTTTACGAGAATGTTTACTTCTATGCATATATTTGTGTTTATTAAGGGAACAATTTGACATCCAGTGAATTGTTGCGAATGTATGTACTCACGTGTATTATGTACTCTCGTTGCAATAAGTATGTGGACGTCTGAATGAAAAAAAATCATGACTACTGGCGTTAAAGCCATATTTCTCATTTTTAGTAATAGAAGTTGGATTTAATAACAATAACAATACGCTAGCAAAGTTGGGATTAATAGGAGCCTTATTAAAATATTTAGATTCTGGGACGGGCCGTTTAGCAAATTTCACGGCCTTACCCAAAAATAATAATGCGCTAGTTGCTTTAGGCGCGCCTTTAATAATGTTATCTCCCTAAACTCGGGTGCACATTTATGTGACCCAAATCCAAATCTCAACGGAGTCGAAATATGTCTCTAGTCACGGGCGCATTGATTGTGGCGTGGCCCGAGATGCATTTCCATGACGTTGCAAATTCTTTAAAAAATAAGAACGAGATGAGCCTCGCCGAATAAAAATACAAATTGCGGGGCCCTCAGTAAATACTTGTTTTAAATTACTTAGAATTCAGGAGGGCCGCTTAGTGAATTTCGTGGCCTTCCCAAAATAATAACGCGATAGTCTCTTTAGGCGCGTGTTTAATAATTTACTTTCTTAAACATGGGCGTGCATTTCATGCGACCCAAATCCCGATCCCAAAACATCAAATAAAATGTGTTCCGGATTATGGGTGCATTTCATGTGACGTAGTCCAAAGACGTGTTTTAAATGATGTTCACATTCTTTTAAAAAATAATAATTATAAAAGCGGTAAAAAGTTAAAATTTGCACATAAGTTCATATTTGTATAAAATCAGATAATCAAGCCGAATATAACAGTTGAGCGACCGTGCTGGAACCACGGAACTCGGGAATGCCTAACACCTTCTCTCGGGTTAACAGAATTCCTTATCCGGATTTCTGGTACGCAGACTGTAATATAGAGTCATTCTTTTCCTCGATTCAGGATTAAAATTGGTGACTTGGGACACCCTAAATCTCTCAAGTGGCGACTCTGAAATAAATAAACCAATCCCGTTTCGATTGTCCTTTAATTGGAAAAAATCCCCTGCACCGCCTCGGGCGCGGAAAAAGGAGGTGTGACAGCTCTGGCGACTCTGCTGGGGAAAGTATTACCCAGAACCACTGGTTCAGGGTTAAGAATTCGAGCTTAGATAAATTGTTATATTTGGCTTTATCTGATTTTACATGTTTTGAGCCTAATGTGCTAAATGCTGCTTTTACCGCTTTGATATTATCTGAACTGTATAAAAATTGTGCCGAAACCTTTCTCTTCTTACCTCCGGGGATGTGCTCACTGGTTGAGACTCCCTATTCTGTTAGTGTCATACCCTAAATAAAAGAGGCTCGGAAAGTTTCTAAGCCGGCTGGCCTTTTGGTTCCCGGAAAGGAGCTCCTTCCTCAACTCGAGTTGTCCGCTCGGGTACACTGTCTAGAACACCGACTCAGGTTTTGAACATAGAATAACGTGACTTCATGCCGGATCCCTAGTAGGAACGTTTATTTGCATCATGTGCATTTGACTTAGGGGACTCAACACAGGGGTTGGGTCCGTCTAGGACAAGCAACCTGAAAATAATACCATCTTGAGGCATCCTATTTGTTTTCCGTGCATTTATTTTGTCTCGCTGACCGGTGTTTGAATATTATGAATATTGTGAAATTGAAAAAAAAAGAAATAGCGGTTAGGGAATTGATTGTTTATTTTTGAAAAAAACCTAATACACAAATACTGTCGAAACTCTGCCGAAATTTTGAGAAACTGAAAAAATGTCTTATTAGTTTGTTAAAAGCAAGGGAAAAATAGAAAAAAAGAGTAGTGGCTTTGTCTTGTTTTTCAAAAAAAAAAAAACAAATTAGAAAAAAATAGTTTGTCTTGCCATAAAAATTAAAATAAAAACAAGTCTTATTTTGAAATGGGTTTTTATTTATTTATTTGTTTATGAAAATGCCAAAATAAAAATAAAAATAAATAAAATAGTTTGTTTTTTTAAAAAAATAGTTTGTTTTGAAAGCGGTTTTATTATTAGTTGCAATATATATATATATATATATATATATATATATATATATATATATATATATATATATATATAAATCCAAAGGTTTTTCACTATTTCCTAAAATGTATATATAGCTTCATTTGTTGCAAAAATGTTTGTCTTGCAAAGTCTAGAAAAGTTATTTTAGACTCCCAGTTTTCGAAACAAAAATCCAAATATATTTTCCGTTATTGACTTCTTTAGAAAAGTTTTTTAAAAAAAAAAAAAAATCGTATATATAAAATAAAAAGAATCCGAAAATATTTTTTTTCCTCTTCTTTAAATATTGAAAAGAAAATTCAAAATTCAAAAATCTTTTCTTTAGAAGCATTTCTTTTATTAGAAGTAGAATTCCAAAAAATATTTTCTTTTTAGAAAAGAAAAAAAAATAAAAAAAAAAAAAGATTTGACTTCAATACTTCAATATTTTCTTTTTAGAATAATAGAAAAAAAACAAATGAAAATTCAAAAATATATCTTAGAAGTCTTTCTTTTAAAAAAGAGAAAATCAATACTTCCTTTCTTCTTTTAAAGTAGTTCTTTCACAAAGATAATAATAATAATAAAAAAAAAAGATTAGTTCATCTACTTATCCTTGATTGCCCGAACTACGCGGGTTTGATTCTCACCGGATGTGAGATACGTAGGCAACCCTCATCGGGTCCAACCCCACCTTTTGCTAAAAAAGCCAAAAATAAATAAATAACAAAAAGTATATGTCAAATTTTAATTTTGGTGATGTTGTTTTGTCATAAATAGCCGAATGTTCCCGAATGGGACGCCGGAAGGCTGACTTTGCATAAACAGCCACCCTTGGGTCATTTTTTTTGGTCCAGTCGACCCACATAGCCTTAAAAATCTTCGTCCCCGAGGCATTGAAAGGCCGTGTTTGCAATGTTGAATTTTCTATTTTTGAAAAATGATAAAAGAGTCATAAACAAGTCCGGGTGATGCCGCTTATGTCAAAAATGGCCAAATGTTCCCGAAAGGAACTCCGGAAGGGTGCCTTGGTACAGACGGCCACCTCGTTTTTTTTTCTCCTCACACAACCTTAAAAATCTTCGTTCATGAAGTGCTGAGAGGTCGTGTTCAGAAATCCTTTTGAGAAAAATCGCATATATTTTTGTTTTTTATCAGAATAAGTGTTGTTTGTTAAAATCTTATTAATAAATGTGCAGAATGAGCACGACTCCAAATGAACCCTTTTCAATCATGAATAAAATCCCCTTCCAATTGCGGCTCTGGTGGAATGATTTAGGCAAAGAAGGGCATGACGAAATCAAGAAGCATCTGAAAGGCCTCACGAGTTTGTTGGATATCAGGCCACGAGGAGATATCATAAGGGCACTAGTCCCCCACTGGGATCCAGCGCACAATGTCTTCCATTTCTCGGATTTTGAACTTACCCCAACTTTAGAAGAAATAGCAGGGTATATCGGCAGAGCTGAGACTCCTTTGAGGCACAAATATCTGATTGCTCCAAGAGCTGTAGCAATACACCGGTTTCTGGACTCCTTAAAGATAGTCAGAACAATTCATAACCCTGACTTGGCAAAAGGTTTTTGCAGCATGAGTTTCATATATCAAAGATATGGTCACATAGGAGGATTCGACAAGCCAGAAAACCAGTTGTGCAGCAAAAGTAATCGTCAAAAGTGGGAAGAACATAGACGGATTGCTTTCATGATAACTTTCTTAGGACTACTAGTATTCCCAAGAAAAGACGGGAATATTGACATAAAGATAGCAGGGGTCGTCAGTACGTTGCTCACACAGAGAGATAGTACGTTGGCGCCCATGATAGTATCTGATATGTTCCGGGCTCTCACGTCTTGCAAAGCCGGAGGAAGCTTTTTCGAGGGTTGCAATTTGTTGTTGCAAATGTGGATGACCGAACACCTATGTCACCGAGCCCAGTTTCTGAGCCATGGATCCGCTGAAAAGACCTGCATAGAGGAGTTCTATACCAGAGTTAATGAGACCTACCTACCGGAAGGAGTCACAGCATGGACCTCATATTTCCATACCCTCAACGCCAGTCAAATACAGTGGGCGCTAGGATGGTTACCGATCGACGAAGTCATATACATGCCAGCAGCCAGGCCCCATTTTCTCTTAATGGGACTTAAGAGCATTCAACCATACGCGCCGCATCGGGTTTTAAGGCAACTTGGGAGGTATCAGATAGTGCCGAAAGACGAGGATCTGAGCATCCAGGTAATCGAGATCAGTCCCGACGGCCAGTTTCCTGAAGCAAGGGTTCGTCAAATTTGGAGCCAATGTCAATACTTAGAAGCAAATACTTGTGTAATGAATCGGGCAAAAGGGGAAGTTTCGCCCGGGTATCAGGCCTGGTACAAAGGGGAGACATCATCTGGAAGACCGACCAAAAGACCTCACCTGCAAGAATTTGCCAAATCTTCACAAGAGCAGTGGGGCTGGTTGGCCAAAGAGCGGGAATATCTTGCCGAAACAGGCAAACTGAAGCAACAAGTTCAGGATATGAGGTTTGAATGCCAATTACAGTCTGCTGCCCACAAGGGAGAAAAGAACAGATTAATCAGAGAAGGCGAGATCCTCAAAGCTCAGATCCGGAGGATGAAAAAGGAGGCTGATAACCAGCTGAGAAGCCGGGCGGATAAAAGATTGATAGCGGGGTTAAAGGATCAGGTTGCGGAATGCCAGGAAGATTTGGAAAGAGCCAAGGCTAGCACAGCAAGATTGCGGACCAAGTGGGCAAAGGGTACAATGGCCCGGAGGCAGCGCCTGCAACAAGTCATAAGGGATTATGAACTGAGCATCGGGACATTAAGGGAAACGAATGCCTCTCTTCAAGAGAGGATCTTCAAGCAAACACGGGATGCCCAAGCCGACAGAAGGCGATGTTACGATGCAATGACCAGAATGGAAAGACAAATGGAGATGTTCCAGGATCATCTTGCCAACAATGCGCAAACACTAGGATTGAAGAACCAACAGATAAGGCAGTTGTTCGCAGAAAGGGACAACATTCGAGGAAGGATCGACGAGATTGGGCATTACATCTACATGAGATGCCTGGCATGCGAGCAAATGCCTCGGAAGACCCTCCTTGTTTCCATCATGGGTTGCGTCCACCGAATCATGAATGAGTTGAAAAGCCTGCAGAGGGACCTCACACCAAGGGCCGCGGAAAGGCCGAATGATGCCTCGCGGGCCCCTAAGTTGGAAAATTAATCTTTGGTTGAGTCTTGTTTATTTGGCTTTGTTGCTTTTCCATATGTTGTTTTCTTTTCTTTTAGTCAAAACGGGTTAAGAACTGTGGAGTCTGTACTATTGCTATTCCTTGCTTGAAGTAATTTGTAATAGCAAAATTTTGAGAATGAATTTAACGATTTCACAAGAATTTTGTGTTTCTTTACTTTAAGGCAGAACTACGCCTGGTCTGATTCGCGCGGGGACGTGATACGTAGGCAATCCCCATAAGATTCGACCGCTTTTAATAAAGAAAGAAAAGGAAGTATAAAAATAAAAAAGAAGAATAATAAATAAATAAAAATAAAAAAAAACAAGAAAAGGGGATAAATGAGCAAACCGGGATGACGCGTGTTGTTTAAAGCAAAGCATGTAGAAACGGTTAACTACCTAGGAGCATTGCATCCTCTATGTGTTGAGATTAAATCCGTTAAACTCTAACGCTAACAAAGTTTGTTGTTGTCTGATCGAAGACAGTTAGTTGTTAAAGAATTCTGGCAACACACCCTTATCAAACCATATCCAAAGGACCGATAGCAACCAGCATGACTACTTTAGAGAATAGTAATGAGGAAGAGAGGCCGATGAGCCAGTTGCTAAAAGAAGCGATGGAAAAGATTGAAAGGATGGGACTAGAGATGAATGCAATGCAGCTAGCCATAGCCAAAACACAAAAGAGCCCTGAAACACTGGGGCACATGCCAGAATACCCTCACTCTGGCCCTTCCACAAGCCGCCCAAATCCCCTTTATCATCAAGAAAGAAGCCCTCATGATTCCCAAGCTCCACCACCCCACCAACCTCTCCCAACACCCAATATTCCCATTTTTGTGGGACCTACATCAGCCCCTTTGCAGAGAACGACCAGTGAGCCATTGTTTCAGGCTCACGATACACAATACTATCCCCCTGAGCCTACATTCCATGCACCCGAGCCTCAAACTTACAATCCACATTTAGAAGTGCCGGCAGAGGTTGAGAAGCCCGTTAAGGCTCCTGAACAGGATGAAGTGTTGAGAAAGTTCAAAAGCCTGGAGCAGTCCTTCAGGAACTTGCACGGATTGGGCAATCAAATCAGCGTAACGTACAAAGATCTGTGTCCTTTCCCAGACGTCCAACTCCCGGCTGGTTTTAAGATGCCTAAGTTTGATTTATATGAAGGGCACGGTGATCCCATGGCACATTTACGGGGATTCTGTAGCAAAATGAGAGGGGCAGGCGGCAAGGATGAACTGTTGATAGCTTATTTCGGCCAAAGTCTGAGCGGATCTGCACTAGAATGGTATACCAGGCAGGATTCCAGCAGGTGGTACACGTGGGATGATCTGGCGCAGGCTTTTGCGGGTCATTTCCAGTACAATCTTGAGATAGTCCCCGACCGTCTCACATTATTGAGAACTGGGAAGAAACCCGGGGAAAGTTTTCGCGAGTTCGGGTTCCGCTGGAGAGAACAAGCAGCTAGAGTCGATCCTCCCATGAGAGAGGGAGAGATGGTGGACTATTTCTTGCAGACATTGGATCCAACCTACTTTGGTCACTTGGTGACAACAGTTGGAAAATCTTTCAACGAGGTGGTCAAGATAGGGGTCATGATAGAAGAGGGTTTAAGGTCTGACAAGATCTTGAACTATTCGGCACTCAAGGCCACAACCCAGGCTATTCAAAACGGCACGGGAGGTGCGTTGAGAAGAAAGAAAGAAGAGGTTGCCACGATCGAGGCAGGCAGTTGGTCCAGGGCTGGCAGGCCACACTACAACCAACCCAGACCTCACAGGTCAGAATACCCATACAACCCACCACAAAATTTCTATCCACCTCGAGAACCACATTGTTCCGTACACCAAGCCCAGGCATACACTCAGCCTCCGGTTCGCCCACAATGGCGCGCACCGGCTCCCCAGAACATATATGCACCACCACAAAACACCTACCCTCCACCAAGGGCATATAGAAACCCTTCAGGGGTAGGCTTTCGGGGAAATCCAGATGCTAGGAATGACAGGTTGCGGAAGCAGAGAACCTTCACGGAGCTGGGAGAAACCTACACCGCTTTGTTCCACAAGCTGCGGCAATTGGGTTTGGTTAGTCCTGTCCAGACTCGAGAACCAAATCCCCCACCTCAGAATTTGGATCGATCAATCAGTTGTGAATACTGTTCAGGGATGCTCGGGCATGATACCGAGAAGTGCTGGAAATTAAGGCATGCCATACAGGATCTTATTGACACCAATAAGATCGAGGTCCAGACACCGGAGGCTCCTAACATCAACCAAAACCCACTGCCAGCGCACCACGAAACTCACATGATTGAGTTGGTGTGTGAGGGAGGAGAATTGAGAAAACCCTCACAAACAGTGATGATGATCCAAGCCGCCCCGAAAGAAGTCTCAACCAGTGGAGGAACGAGTGTACAGTCGCAGGGAGAAGGCGTCAAGCCGGTAGTGATATTGGGAAAGAGCCCGTCCGCCATAACAAGCAAACCCGAGCCAAGCAAGTTGGTAATACCAGGGATCCCGCCCACACCGGCGGTCGTGTTGAAAGGGGTATGTAGAGAACGGGTGACCATAAAGCCTGTGGTCCAGCTGCCGATGATTGACAGCAGGGCTGTGCCTTGGAAATATGAAAAGGCGGTGGTGATGTACAAAGGAAAACAGGTGGAAGAAGTCAGTTGTGAAGCGCAAGGGCTGACTCGATCAGGTCGATGTTTTGCTCCGGTGGAGCTAAGAAGAACCAACCCAGTTGCAACCAAGAAACCTGTGTCCGAAGAAGAGGCTGAAGAGTTCCTGAGGAAGATGAAAGTACAGGACTATTCTGTGGTCGAACAGCTGAGAAAAACACCGGCCCAGATCTCACTGTTGTCGTTACTGATCCATTCTGAGGAGCATCGTCGGGCCCTGTTGAAGATATTGAACGAAGCTCATGTACCCAGTGAGATTTCTGTAAACCACCTGGAAACCATTGCCAGCAAGATTTTCGAGGTGAACAGGGTAACATTCTCAGATGATGACCTGCCGGTGGAAGGTACGGAGCATAACAAAGCTCTATACCTAGCTGTCAAATGTGAAGACTCGGTGGTAACTCGAGTATTGGTGGATAACGGCTCAAGCGCCAATATTTGTCCATTATCCACCCTGGACCAGTTAAAGATCGACCACGGAAGGATCCACAAGAACAGTATCTGTGTCCGAGGGTTTGACGGAAACAGAACGGCCACTGTGGGGGATGTTGTACTTAAACTGACCATTGGTCCGGTCCTGTTTACCATGGAATTCCAGGTGTTGGACGCCACAGTATCTTATAACCTGCTGTTGGGACGACCCTGGATTCATGCAGCCAAAGCGGTGCCTTCCACCCTACATCAGATGGTGAAGTTCGAGTGGGAAAGACAAGAGGTCGTGTTACACGGCGAGGATACAACGTGCACCATGGGCGGAACCATTGTACCTTTCATAGAGACCGCTGATGACAAAGGTCCTTGGGTCTACCAGATTTTCGATACAGGGTCGGCCAACAAAATTTCTGAAGGAGAAATCATCCCGCACCCTAGGGTAGCTGCCGCAACAGTCATGATGGTCTCAGAAATGCTGGGTAATGGATTTGTGCCGGGAAAAGGCCTGGGAGTCGAGCTTCAAGGGATTGTCCAACCTGTCTCCCTTCCTAAAAATCTGGAAAATTTTGGATTGGGGTTCAAACGAACCGCAGCAGATAGGAAGCAAGCGCGAAAAATGAAGAAGAGGGTCTGGTTTCTGCCTAAACCGGTGCCACGCCTCTCAAGGTCTTTTGTTAAAGCAAGTGCCAAGGGGTCACCGGTCCCAAAGATTCTAGGACCTTTGATCGGTATAAATGAAGACCTGAATCAGAGTTTTGAAAGGCTATTCGCGGATGTCAGTGTGGTGGAGGCTGGAGAAGGGTCCAGCAGAGCAGAGATACAGTTTGTGGGGCCTGAGGCCAAGACCAACAATTGGACGGTTACTCCTCTTCCTGTCCGAGGGGAGTCTTGGTAGTAGGCTTTGATTTATGTTTTGTGTGTTTTGTTTTGTCCGGATTATTCAAGGGTGTAATCCAAATTTTACTTTCGTTTTGTAAAAGTGTGAACCCTTTTATCCCGCAAGTTAATGAAGTTCTTCTCTTTTGTCCCATTTTAATTTTGTTTTGTTCTTTTTCTTTCTGAACAGTTCTCTTTTTACTGGTTCTAATGACATGGCATGCACAGCGGATCTTCGACCTAGTCTAATAAATCAATCTGAATCTGACTCAATGATGCAAGAGGTCGTTTGTGATGATGAATCTGAATGTGATGAAGGTGAAGCCTTCGAAGAGATAAACCGAGAATTATGCCAATTTGAAGAAAAACCCAAGCCTAACCTAAATGACACTGAGGCTGTAAACCTAGGAGACGCTGATAACGTCCAAGAAACCAAAATCAGCATCCACATTGAGCCGAATGTCAGGGAAGAATTGATCAGAACCCTCATGGAATTCAAAGATGTTTTTGCATGGTCCTATGACGATATGCCTGGATTAAGCACAAATTTAGTGGTTCACAAATTGCCCACTGACCCGGCATACCCTCCGGTCAAGCAAAAACTAAGGAAATTTAAAACAGAAATGAGTGTAAAAATCAAAGAAGAAGTGATTAAGCAGTTGCAATCGAAGGTCATTCGGGTCACTCGATATCCCGAGTGGTTGGCCAATGTGGTACCAGTCCCAAAGAAGGATGGAAAAATCAGGGTGTGCGTTGACTACCGCAACCTCAACAAAGCAAGTCCCAAGGACAATTTTCCGCTACCCAACATTCATATCCTGATCGATAATTGCGCTGGGCGCGAGATCGGATCCTTTGTGGATTGCTATGCGGGTTATCATCAGATCCTAATGGACGAGGAGGATGCTGAGAAGACAGCGTTTATCACGCCATGGGGAACCTACTGCTATCGGGTAATGCCATTCGGGTTAAAGAACGCCGGGGCAACGTACATGCGAGCAATGACTGCTGTGTTTCATGACATGATACACAAAGAAATCGAGGTGTACGTCGATGATGTGATCATCAAATCTTGGCGTCAGGAGGACCATGTAGCAGACCTAAGGAGATTTTTCCAAAGACTCCGGAGGTATGATATCAAGCTTAACCCGGCCAAATGCGCATTCGGGGTTCCATCAGGAAAGTTGCTAGGATTCATCGTCAGTCGACGGGGGATTGAGTTAGACCCATCCAAAATTGAATCCATCCGAGATTTGCCACCGCCAAGGAACAAAACAGAGGTAATGAGTTTGCTGGGTAGACTCAATTACATCAGCAGGTTCATCGCTCAACTCACAGCAACTTGTGAGCCCATATTTCGGCTGCTGAGAAAGGATGCTGCGGTAGGTTGGACGGCAGAGTGTCAGGAGGCTTTCGACCAAATCAAAGGGTATCTGTCTAATCCACCCGTATTGGTCCCGCCTAAGCCCGGGAAGCCCCTAATTCTTTACCTGACGGTCTTGGAAAATTCATTTGGTTGTGTATTGGGGCAACATGATGACACAGGAAGGAAGGAGCAAGCCATCTACTATCTTAGCAAGAAATTCACAGTACATGAGGTCAAGTACACTCAACTCGAGAAAACATGTTGCGCCCTAACTTGGGTAGCTCAGAAGTTGAAACACTACCTGTCTTCGTATACTACTTATCTCATATCCCGTTTGGACCCATTGAAGTATATCTTTCAGAAACCTATGCCCACGGGAAGGTTGGCAAAATGGCAAATTCTGCTCACAGAGTTTGATATCGTCTATGTAACGAGGACGGCCATGAAAGCCCAGGCGCTGGCAGACCATTTGGCAGAGAATCCCGTTGATGAAAAATACGAGCCCTTAAGAACGTATTTTCCTGACGAAGAGGTAATGCATACAAATGAGTTGGAATTGCCTGAGGAACCGGGTTGGAAGCTTTTCTTCGATGGAGCTGCAAACGCGAAAGGGGTTGGAATAGGAGCAGTACTCATTTCTGAAACAGGACGGCATTATCCTGTTACGGCTCAACTACGCTTCTATTGCACCAACAATATGGCCGAGTATGAGGCTTGCATTCTGGGTCTGCGCTTGGCTGCTGACATGGATGTCCAAGACGTCTTGGTCTTGGGAGACTCGGACCTCTTGGTACATCAAATTCAGGGTGAATGGGAAACACGAGATCTAAAGCTCATACCATACCGACAATGCTTGCATGATCTGAGCAAGCAATTTCGATCGGTAAAGTTCAAACACATCCCGAGAGTTCACAATGAGGTTGCGGATGCCTTAGCCACCTTAGCATCAATGCTGCACCACCCTGACAAAATGTATGTTGATCCTCTACACATCCAGGTCCGTGATCAGCACGCCTACTGCAATGCCATAGAAGAAGAAGCAGATGGCGAACCCTGGTTTCATGATATCAAGGAATACCTCAGAATGGGGATATATCCAGAACATGCCTCTAGAGACCAAAAAAGAGCCCTTCGGCGTTTGTCGAATGGTTTCTTCCTCAGTGGAGGAGTATTGTACAAAAGAACCCCGGATTTGGGATTGTTGAGATGCATAGATGCCAGTCAAGCAACGACGGTTATGGCAGAGGTACATGCTGGAGTTTGTGGGCCACACATGAGCGGATATGTATTGGCAAGAAAGATCCTTCGAACAGGGTGTTATTGGCTCACCATGGAACACGACTGTATCACTTTTGTGAGGAAATGCCATCAGTGCCAGATACATGGAGATTTGATTCATTCTCCGCCAACAGAGTTACATACGATGTCAGCACCCTGGCCGTTTGTGGCATGGGGCATGGATGTCATTGGGCCCATCGAGCCGGCAGCATCCAACGGTCATAGGTTCATTCTAGTGACCATTGATTACTTCACCAAATGGGTTGAGGCTAAAACCTTCAAATCAGTAACCAAGAAGGCAGTGGTGGACTTTGTTCACTCCCATATCATCTGCAGATTTGGGATCCCAAAAGTGATCATCACGGATAACGGTGCGAATCTTAATAGCAGCTTGATGAGAGAGGTATGCCAACAATTCAAGATTACACACCGCAATTCCACCCCATATCGTCCCAAGGCGAATGGAGCAGTCGAAGCAGCCAATAAGAATATCAAGAAGATACTGCGAAAAATGGTGGAAGGGTCCAGACAATGGCACGAGAGATTACCCTTTGCTTTGTTGGGTTACCGCACTACCGTCCGAACTTCCATAGGCACAACTCCTTATTTGTTGGTGTATGGAACTGAGGCCGTAATACCAGCGGAGGTCGAAATTCCGTCCCTCCGAATTGTCGCTGAAGCCGGGATTAATGATGATGAATGGGTCAAAGCTCGATTGGAACAGTTGAGCCTGATAGATGAGAAAAGATTGGCAGCAGTGTGCCATGGTCAGCTGTACCAGAAGAGAATGGCAAGAGCGTATAATAAAAAGGTGCGCCCCAGGAAGTTTGAAGTAGGGCAGCAGGTATTGAAGAAGATCCTCCCACATCAGGTCGAGGCAAAAGGCAAATTCGCCCCAAATTGGCAAGGGCCTTATATCGTGACCAGAGTATTGTCCAACGGTGCTTTGTGTTTGACAGATGTCGAGGGGAGATGTGTCGACATGGCTATCAATTCTGATGCAGTCAAGAGATATTATGCATAATTTCTTTAATTATGGCAATTGTTGGTTTATTTGTTTGTATTTGGCATTTATTGGATAATGAGATGACGGAGGCAATTCTTTCTTCTATCCAAACACTTTTAACCCTTGCTTCCCCCTTTGAGCCTTAAGTAATTCTTTCATACCCCTCTTTTGGAATCACTAATGGAAAAGACATGAAAAAAAAGAAAAAAAGAAAGAAAAAGAAAAGAAAAAGAAAGTGAAAAGAAGGAAAAGAAGAAGAAGAAGAAGATAAAATCACAAGAAATACAAAACCGTGGGAACTACGTTTGACCTGATTCCTCGAAGAGGATACGTAGGCGCCTCACGACTCGGTCATAGTGTGCATCATAGCGAATATAGGATGCATAGTGTACATAGTGTGCATAATAGGCACAGTGTGCGTAACGCACATAGCGCAACATAAGTGTAAAAAATAAATTCTCCAAGCAAGAAAACTAGGGCAGAGGTTATGTTTTAAGTTCCAACAAAGGTTTGATTCCAAAAGTTGTAGCACATCACCCATCAAATTATTTTCATTTTTATAGCCTTTCTTTAACCCCATACCAGTGCCAACATCAACGTCCAAAAGACCTCCCGATCAATGTTCAAGAGATGTCGAGTCAGGCAAATACGGCCGAGGATAATACACCGATCCCCAGCAAAAGAAGAGGATCGCAAGACTGGGAATGAATTGATGGTCAAAGGAATCCCCAGAAGAGAGGATCGTATCTACAACGCCCCGATTCCTCGAAAGAAATAAAATGAGAGAGTCTTATCGGTAAAAACCTTCACAGGCACCGAGAGGCGATGTAAGATGAGGGATATGAAATGAGAGAGTCTTATTGGTGAAAATCTTCATAGGCACCATAAGGCGCCGGGAGATGAGAGAAAAGAGAGAGTCTCATTAGTGAAAACCCCTCGAAGGGCACTATGAGGCGACAAGACAGATCCACAAAAGCTACCACATTCGAAACGAAATGGACACTCCTTTATCATCCCCAGCAAATCAGACCATCGGGAAAACCCATTGGTACAAATAGACTGGGTCGGGAATCTGTGATGCACGTCATGATCACGGGGACCAGTCAGGTCCTCTAGATAAGTTCTTTTGAGTTTCTTCTCCCACCAAATATTGGTTTAGAAAGACTTTCTCCTTTTTCTATCTTTTATTTCTTTTCCTAAAAACTGTCTTGAAAGGATTTTTCGAAGCTTACTACCAGAAACCGGAGGGGAATTCACCCAATGCAGGATAGTACAAACAGTCTTAAAAGCCGATCCCAGGCAATGCAGTGATCGTGCCCGGCAATTTTGGAGGAAGTAAGCTCCTAAAGGGAGTGGTGTCGGGAGTTAAAAGCAGACTCCCACAGCATGTGCTTAAAGAGAAAGCAGAAAAGGGGATTAATTGAAAGCCAATCCCCAGCAGGCTAGAGACCCCCAGCAGGCAACTCTGCCCACTAATCAATTATGGGGACATAGAGCAAGAAAAAGAGAAGAAAGGAAAAATCATCCGCCCGAAGGGCACCCTCTACCACCACGATGAAAACTAATTAAATCCTTTTGTCTGCTGCAGGAAAACAAAGGATTGATGATGGCGGCAAGATGCAACGCCAGGGAAGTCACCAAAAACCGGGGCAGAAAACTTTCTACCGATTGTCGAAATTTTCTCGGAAGAACGGGGAAACAATTTCAAATACATTTAAGTTCTAGGTCGCCCAGCAGTATAATGCGGGAATACATTTAAGTTCTAGGTCGCCCACCAGTATAATGCGGGAATACATTTAAGTTCTAGGTCGCCCACCAGTATAATGCGGGAATACATTTAAGTTCTATGTCGCCCACCAGTATAATGCGGGAATACATTTAAGTTCTAGGTCGCCCACCAGTATAATGCGGGAATACATTTAAGTTCTAGGTCGCCCACCAGTATAATGCGGGAATACATTTAAGTTCTAGGTCGCCCAACAGTATAATGCGGGAATACATTTAAGTTCTAGGTCGCCCACCAGTATAATGCGGGAATACATTTAAGTTCTAGGTCGCCCACCAGTATAATGCGGGAATACATTTAAGTTCTAGGTCGCCCACCAGTATAATGCGGGAATACATTTAAGTTCTAGGTCGCCCACCAGTATAATGTGGGAATAACATTTAAGTTCTAGGTCGCCCACCAGTATAATGCGGGAATACATTTAAGTTCTAGGTCGCCCACCAGTATAATGCGGGAATACATTTAAGTTCTAGGTCGCCCACCAGTATAATGCGGGAATACATTTAAGCTCTAGGTCGCCCACCAGTATAATGCGGGAATACATTTAAGCTCTAGGTCGCCCACCAGTATAATGCGGGAATACATTTAAGCTCTAGGTCGCCCACCAGTATAATGCGGGAATACATTTAAGTTCTAGGTCGCCCACCAGTATAATGCGGGAATACATTTAAGTTCTAGGTCGCCCACCAGTATAATGCGGGAATACATTTAAGTTCTAGGTCGCCCACCAGTATAATGCGGGAATACATTTAAGCTCTAGGTCGCCCACCAGTATAATGCGGGAATACATTTAAGCTCTAGGTCGCCCACCAGTATAATGCGGGAATACATTTAAGTTCTAGGTCGCCCACCAGTATAATGCGGGAATACATTTAAGTTCTAGGTCGCCCACCAGTATAATGCGGGAATACATTTAAGTTCTAGGTCGCCCACCAGTATAATGCGGGAATACATTTTGTCTGTTCATTCCATATTCTAGGTCGCCCACAAGTATAAATGCAGGCATGTCATTACCAATAGGAGGCGCACTTCCTCAGTTTAGTTTCACCATAGGAGACGCACTTCCTAAGTTTAATCTTACCAATAGGAGACCCGCCTGTAGAACGGAGTTTGTTGTATGTCAAAGAAAAATAGAAATCAGGCGTCCACCTGGAGAACAAGGATAAAAGAAATAGAAATCAGGCACCCACCTGGAGAATAAGGGAATACAATTGAAGTATTGAAGTCAAAAGCCCGCTCATATGAGAAAGGAGCACACTTAGAATCAATGAAGCAGAGGAATACAACAGGAATCTCCAGCAGGAAGCAATAAAATCCCCAGCATTCACAAAAGGCTGGTCAAGAAAAGACAACAAGAAAACAAGAGGGGAAAAGAACCCAAGGTACGGAAGTAGAGAACAGATGTGGTCCGCTCAAAGAACTAGCACCTACAACTAGCTGTATCAAGGTTCAAACCTGAAGTCTGTATGAAGCACCATTCAAGACTCAAGACCAAGTTTCAGAAGACTTACAGATAGGAATCCCTGTAACTAGTAGCTGATAGGCTTAGTTAGTCTTTTTTCAGTCTTTGTTTTTGTTATAACGACAGGACCGCGGACCGGAACCTCAACGGAACGACACCTCGATCGGCTCTTCACCTCGGTACACTTCACTATCTCTCTCATTTCCGAACTACACGTGGCCTGATTCCTGTATAACCAAGGATATGTAGGCAGCTCAGATACCAGGGCTCGGTCACATTCCCTCCCTTTCCTTAAGTGTAGTCCGTCCAAGTAATGGTCGGGTCAAAAACACGTCTAGTCATTCTTTGTCGGAAAACTCTTCGTGTTTCCAGTCAAAGAGGGGCAGCTGTAAGCACGTGATTTTTGACCCTCCCCGAGAATTTTCACATTTTTAGCGTGAATATGTGAAATTGGGTCTAATATAGCCATTTTAACTATTTTTACTTTATTTCGTTGCAAAAAGAAAAAATCACAAAAAATACATATATAAATTTTAGTTTATGCATTTCTCATAAACGTGGAAAAAATACAAAAAAATTGTACTTTATTTTGGTACTTTATATAAATTCAAAAATTACTAAAATATATAGTTCTACTAATGTTTGCAGTCATTATTTTTTTGAAAAATACAAAAATTGTACTTTATTTTGGTACTTTATATAAATTCGAAAATTACAAAAAATATATATAATTCTATTAATGTTTTGTAGTCGTTTTAATACAAAAAATATTATGTTATATTTTGTCTTTATTAAAAAAATGAAAATTTAAAAAAAATAGTTTTATTAATATTTTATAGTCATTTTTACTTTGAAAAAATACAAAAATATTACTTCATATTTTATCTTAATATTTACGAAAATTACAAAAATAGTTTTATTAATATTTTGTAGCTATTTTAAATCCTTAAAAATATTTAAAAAGATATAGTTTTGTTAAATACTAGTCTTATTTTTGGTAGTTATTTTGCTTACATAGGACTAGTTAAGCAACGTGTTCCTATTTCTCGGGTCTGGGCAAAAGAATAATATTCGGGTTCAAACTACCCGGTTTTAGGCCTAATTTTCGGACCTAGCCCATAATAAACCATGTCCAGGACACGTGGGGAACCCCACCATGCGTGGGGGACATATGCCTTGAACCCCACCACGCGTGGGCTCATTTTTCTGGGCAAACCCATGCTAAATACACGGATGAAACATTTGGGAAGGGAAGGACTTTTGATTTTTGGTAGAAAAAGAGAAAAAAAAAACGGGAAATTTTTTTGGAGCTCTACTGTTCATCTTCTTCTTCAAAAAGAAGAAGAAGAGAAAGCCCTAAGGGCGGGCCAGCCCCCCCCTCCCACGCTCGACCCCTCCGGTAAACCACCCAAACGACCCTTCAGCCACCACCAAACGACCACCCTCCTTCCACCTCCAAAAACCTCCCCAGCTGACCCCTCCCCGTCACCTCCACCCATAACCACCATAACCAACACCCAAAACCACCATTCCTCACGTCCCAAAACGCCATAACCAACAGCTTTCCCCCCCTCGTCGCAACCAGCTCCCTCCGTCCCTTCTGTCCCAACGACCAAAAACCAGCAAAACTACCTAGAACAACCACTTCCTTTCACCGTCGTCACTGCTCGCCCGTCTCCTCTCAAAGTCCGTCGCACCCTCCCCCCCCCCATAACCACCACCCCTCGACGGAAGAAAACCAGTCGCTACCAGCCCCTTCACGTCCATTCCACTCCCTCACATCCAACACCACGTCCAAACACCATTACTGAACTCCACCATTGATGCCCGCTACCAGCTCCCTCCATCGCTGCAACCCCGACGACCACTGCTGGTCGCAGTGCCCAGTCCAGCATCCAAACGACCCCTTTTGCTTCATATTCGCGTATCAGTCTGTTGCGTCGAAAAACAGAAATACAGCAGCAACCAACATTTCGTGCGTTGGCAGTCTTGGCCGAGGTTTCAGTCTCCATTGAGGTCGTCGTTGTTCGTCGAGGTCCGGAACGTTGAGGTTGTTCCGAGTTTTCGTTGTTGTTCCTCATTCAGTGAAGTCCAGCTTGAGTCCCGTCGGGGTCTTGTTTGTCGTTCTAGGTTTGTCGAGGTTCGAAGGTTAGTATTCTTCATCCTTTGTTTCATTCCGTTCATTTCGCATATTATCGTTCAAGGTGAATAAGAGTATTATTTGATATGGATGTATGTCAATAATGCATTTTCGTTGTTTCTTTTGTTAAAAAAAAAAGCTTATTTCATGGTTAGTTACCGCATATGCTTAAAGTAAATGAGAGAATATATCGTGGGCTTAAGTTTTTACGAGAATGTTTACTTCTATGCATATATTTGTGTTTATTAAGGGAACAATTTGACATCCAGTGAATTGTTGCGAATGTATGTACTCACGTGTATTATGTACTCTCGTTGCAATAAGTATGTGGACGTCTGAATGAAAAAAAATCATGACTACTGGCGTTAAAGCCATATTTCTCATTTTTAGTAATAGAAGTTGGATTTAATAACAATAACAATACGCTAGCAAAGTTGGGATTAATAGGAGCCTTATTAAAATATTTAGATTCTGGGACGGGCCGTTTAGCAAATTTCACGGCCTTACCCAAAAATAATAATGCGCTAGTTGCTTTAGGCGCGCCTTTAATAATGTTATCTCCCTAAACTCGGGTGCACATTTATGTGACCCAAATCCAAATCTCAACGGAGTCGAAATATGTCTCTAGTCACGGGCGCATTGATTGTGGCGTGGCCCGAGATGCATTTCCATGACGTTGCAAATTCTTTAAAAAATAAGAATGAGATGAGCCTCGCCGAATAAAAATACAAATTGCGGGGCCCTCAGTAAATACTTGTTTAAAATTACTTAGAATTCAGGAGGGTCGTTTAGCGAATTTCGCGGCCTCCGCAAAATAATAACGCGATAGTCTCTTTAGGCGCGTGTTTAATAATTTACTTTCTTAAGCTCGGGTGTGCATTTCATGCGACCCAAATCCAAATCCTAAAACATCAAATAAAATGTGTTCCGGATTATGGGTGCAATTTATGTGACGTAGTCCAAAGACGTGTTTTAAATGATGTTCACATTCTTTTAAAAAATAATAATTATAAAAGCGGTAAAAAGTTAAAATTTGCACATAAGTTCATATTTGTATAAAATCAGATAATCAAGCCGAATATAACAGTTGAGCGACCGTGCTGGAACCACGGAACTCGGGAATGCCTAACACCTTCTCTCGGGTTAACAAAATTCCTTATCCGAATTTCTGGTACACAGACTGTAATATAGAGTCATTCTTTTCCTCGATTCGGGATTAAAATTGGTGACTTGGGACACCCTAAATCTCTCAAGTGGCGACTCTGAAATAAATAAACCAATCCCGTTTCGATTGTCCTTTAATTGGAAAAACTCCCCTGCACCCCCTCGGGCGCGGAAAAAGGAGGTGTGACACCGGGTTAACAGAATTCCTTATCCGGATTTCTGATTCGCGGAATGTTAAACAGAGTCATTCTTTTCCTCGATTCGGGATTCAACCGGTGACCTGGGACACCATAAATCTCTCAAGTGGTGACTCTGAAATAAATAAATAAATCCCGTTTTGATTGTCCTTTAATTAGAAAAAACTCCCTTCCTGTACTCTCGCGGGGCGGAAAAAGGAGGTGTGACAGCTCTGACGACTCTGCTGGGGATTAGACCCAGAACCACTGGTTCAGGGTTAGAAATTCGAGCTTAGATAAATTGTTATATTTGGTTTTATCTGATTTTGTTACATGATCTGTGCATAATATGATAACTAACTGCTTTTACCGCTTTGATATTTTGTGAACTGTATATAAACTGTGCCGAAACCCATCTCCTCTCTGATTCTTCTAAATCATGAAGAAGGGTGTACTTCGAACGACTTCTTTTCTGTATAGTGTCAAATCCCAATTTAGAACGAGGTTTGGATAAGTTGCAAAGTCGGCGAAGCTTCTGTATTCCCGGATTGCTGCCTCCCCCTCGACTCGAGCTGTCCGCTCGGGAAAGCCAGGTCTAGAACAAACACTCAGGTTCTGAACCTAGAATAACTTGACTTCATGCCGGATCCCTAGTAGGAATGTTTATTTGCATCATGTTGCATTTGGCTTAGGGGATTCAACACAGGGGTTGGGCCCGTCTAGGACAAGCAACCTGAAATGAAAAAAGACCATCCTGCTGCATCTTGTTTGTTTTGCACATTTATTTGCCTCAGATCTGCATGCTGACCGGCTTCAGAAATAGGGAATTTTTGAAAAAAAAAATTGAAAAAAAAAGAAGAAAAAAACGAAAAAGAGTATATAGCAGTATATGGAGATAACTACTTATTTTTTTAAAAAAAACAATGGCAACTAGTGTCAAAACCCTGCCAAAATTTTGAATTTTTTTTTAGTTTGATTTATTTGGAAAGAAAGGAATATTGTTTACAAAGTTCAGTTTATGGGCGAACTACACCGGTTTGATTCTCACAGGGCATGAGATACGTAGGCAACCCTCGTCGGGTCCAACCTCCCATTTTTGTAAAAATAGCCCAAAAACAAAAAATGTGTCAAAATTTTAATTTTTTCGTCATAGAGTCGGGTGATGCCGTTTTTAACAAAAATAGTCGAATGTTCCCAAAAGGAACGTCGGAAGGCTGACTTTGTATAAACGGCCACTTCTGTCATTTTTTTTATTATTATTTATTGGTTAACTCGCACAACTTTAAAATCTTCGTCCCTGAAGTGCGGAAAGGTCGTGTTCGAAAGATCTGGTTTTTTAGGATAAATGATCAAATCATTTTAGTCAAATAAATTTTCTTTTGTTTAATCACATTAATAAATGTGCAGGATGAGCACAAATCAAAATGAACCGTTTTCACTCTTTAGCGAGGCCCCTCTACAACTCCACATGTGGTGGAATGATCTGAAAGACGATAGTAAAGAGATAGTGGGAAGAATTTTAGGAGGTTTTGTCAATCTGTTGAATATCAAGCCGAGGACAGATATCCTCGAGGCTCTAATACCGTTCTGGGACCCAACCCACAATGTATTCCGTTTTCTTGACTTTGAACTTTCACCTACACTAGAGGAAATCGCCGGATATGCGGGATTGAATGAGAAATTAAGGGGACAATATTTGCTTTCACCAAGACCGGTATCTCCGCACGGGTTTTTGGATTTGCTAAACATTAGTCGGAAGGTGCAAAATGACGATTTGTCGAGAGGATGCTGCGCTCTCCAATTCTTGTATCAACGGTATGGTACTCCTCAGGGTTTTGAAAAGCTGAACCTTAGACTAACTCATGCTGGGAACAGGAACAAGTGGGAGGCGAGACGTACTTTGGCATTTATAACAGCATTCCTGGGAATCGTGGTTTGTCCCCGCAAAGATAAGAAAATAGAGATAGGCCTTGTAGCGATGGCTGATGTTGTAATCAAGAAAACTAATAGTACTGTGGTCCCTTTGGTTTTGTCCGAAATCTACCGAGCTTTAACTATATGCCGAGAAGGAGGCAATTTCTTCTAAGGATGCAATCTGTTACTCCAGCTGTGGATGCAAGAACACCTCTGTCACCGAGTAGGATACATGAATCACAGGTTGACCGAACAAAATTGTATCAGTGGTTTTAAGAAACGGATGACAGGCGTTGTATTCCCTGAAGGTGTCGAAGCGTGGCTTGTACGATCAAGGACAACAACAGCCGACCAAATTGAATGGGCATTTGGGTGGTTGCCTGATACTGAGGTAATATACATGGCGGCCGAGGAATGTCATATTCTTTTGATGGGAGTTCGCAGTATCCAACCATATGCTCATCATCGGGTATTGCGCCAACTAGTAAGATTTCAGGTAATTCCCACTAATGAGGATCTAAGCAAGCACGCAATTGAGTTGAGTCCAGGAGTCCTGTTCCCCGAAGGAAAAATTAGAAAGTTGTGGCACGAATTTAGATTCCTTGAGCCCAAGACTATGGTTCGAGAACTGGCTAAGGGTGAGGTAGACCCAAAGTACGATGTTTGGTTCGGGAAAAAGTTCCAGATTCGTCAGAGACCTGCTAAAAGAGATCATGTCCAACAATTTACGGATGATTCGCATGAACAGTGGGGTTGGTTGGCGAGAGAGGAAGGTTACCGGGCTGAAATCGGGAAGCTGAAGCAACAAGTTGAATGGCTTAAATTTGAGAATAGCGTGCAAGTTACCTCGGAGCAGGGTGAAAAGAACAAATTAACCAAAGAAAACCAGGCACTAAAAGCCCGAATTCGCCAAGTCAGTAAGAGTAACAACGACCGACAGAAATGTCGCTCCGATGAAAGGTTGATAGCAGAGTTGAGAAATCAAGTCAGCAAAAGCCGAGAGGACTTGGAGAGATTCGAGGCTTGCATAGCAAGAATGCGGGTCAGATGGGCAAAAGGTACAATGGCACGGAGAAAACATCTACAACAAGTCTTAAGGGATTCTGAAATAAGCATTGGACTATTAAGAGAAACAAACTCCACTCTTCAGGAGCGGATCTTTAAACAAGTCTGAGATGCCCAAGCAGACAGAAGGCGCTGTTATGATGTGATGGCCAGAATGGAAGAACAAATGGAGAGGTTTCAGGATTGACTCGCCGACAATGCTCAAGTACTGGGACTAAAGAACCGGCGAATAGAGCAACTGTTAGGGGAAAGGGATAACATCCGAGGTAGGATTGATGAGATTGGGCACTACATCTACATGAGATGCCTAGCATGTGAGCAAATACCTCGTGATACCCTTCTTGCCTCCATCATGGGCTACGTCCACCGGATCATGAATGAGTTGAAGAGCTTGCAAAGGGGTCTTACACCAAAGCCCGCGGAAAGGCCGAACGAAGCCGCGCGGGCACCTAAATTGAAATCTTTAATGTATCCCTAGTTCGAGTCTTGTTTGTTGACTTTATGGGTCCGTTGTCTCCCATATGTTGTTTTTTTTGTTTTTTTTCATCGAGTCAGGTTAAGAATTTTGGAATCTGTATTTTGATGTTCTTTGTTTAAAATAAGTAGCGTGTAATAGCAAATTTTGGTGATGAATTGAATGATTCCAAAAGCGTTTTGTGTCTTTACTTTGCGACACAAACTACGCCTGGTCTGATTCATGCGGGGTCACGATACGTAAGAAATCTCTATAGGATTCGACCGTAATTAAAAAAGGAAAAAGAGAGAGAAGAAAAAAAGAGAGGTCCCTGAAACACTCGAAAGAGGCACAAATAAAATAAGCCGGGATAATGCATGCGGTCAGAGCAAAAGCATGTTAGAAATTGTTAACTGCCTAAGAACATTGCATCCTCCAACGTGCAATTACAATATCTGTTAAGACTCTAACACTGACAAGTTTGTTGTTTTTCCAATCTATATCAGTTAGTTTGTTAAAGCGTACTAGCACCGTACCATTATCAAACAAGATCAAAAGGGCCCATACCAGAAAGCATGACTGGCTCAGACAACAGTGTTGAGTCGGAAAAAACGGCAAATCAGATGCTGAAGGAGGCCATGGAAAAAATGGAAAAAATGAGGCTGGAAATGAATGAAATGCAGATAGCCTTAGCTAGAGCCCAAAAGGGGCATGAACTACCTGTTACTCCTACTCTCCAACCAGGACACACGCCAGAATACCCCTCTCCCGGCCCTTCAACGAGTTTCCCAAGCCATCATTACTATCATGGAAGAGAGGCCTATGATCCCCAAGCTTTACTACCCAATCAGAATCCTCCTCCACCAAATGTTCCCGTCTTTGTGGCGCCTGTACCAACCCCATTGCACATATCATCTAGTGAGCCATTGTTTTAGGCTCACGATACACAATATTACCCCCCTGAACTCACATTCAAAGCACCCGAGCCACACACCTATAATCCCTACTTCGAGGTCCCGACGGAGATTGAAAAGCCGGCTAAGAGCCCAGAGCAGGACGAGGTGATGCGGAAATTTAAAAGCCTGGAGCAGTCCTTCAGGAACATGCACGGGTTAGGCAACCAAGTCAGCGTGGCTTACAAGGATCTATGCCCTTTCCCTGACGTCCAATTACCAGCAGGGTTCAAGATGCCCAAATTCAATTTATACGAAGGGCATGGTGATCCTATGGCACATCTATGAGGCTTTTGTAGCAAGATGAGGGGAGAAGGGGGCAAAGATGAGATACTGATAGCTTACTTTGGCCAAAGTTTGAGCGGGTCGGCACTAGAGTGGTATACAAGACAAGATCCGAGCAGGTGGTACACTTGGGATGATCTGGAACAGGCTTTCGCAGGACACTTCCAATACAACCTTGAGATAGTCCAAGACCGTCTCACATTGCTAAAGCTTGAGAAGAAACCTGGGGAGAGCTTCCTGGAATTTGGGTTCCGATGGAGAGAACAGGCAGCCAGAGTTGATCCTCCAATGAGAGACGGAGAAATGGTAGATTACTTTCTACAAACTCTAGAGCCAACTTACTTCGGTCACTTGGTGACGTCAGTTGGAAAATCCTTCAACTAAGTGGTGAAAATGGGAGGTATGATAGAAGAGGGACTTAAGTTCAATAAGATCCTGAGTTATTTGGCAATTAAGGCCATAACTCAGGCCATTCAGAGCGGCACGGGAGGTGCGCTCGGAAAGAAAAGGAGAGAAGAGGTCACGACCATAGAGGCAGGCAATTGGTCCAGATCTAGAGGTCCTTCCCCTCATTACCAACCCAGACTCCATCATCCAAACTACCCACACATTCCAAATTACCCTCCACAACCCTACTACCCACCACAAGAACAACATTTCTCCGTCCATCAAGCCCAAACATATACTCAAACCTCGGCTCGCCCGCAATGGCACGCGCCAGCTCCCCACAATACATACCCACCTCCACATAATACCTACCCACCACCACAAAACACCTATCCACCACCAAGAGCCTATAGGAACCCTCCAGGGACAGGTTTTAGGGGAAATCTGGCTTCCAGAAATGAAAGACTGTAGAGGCAAAGAACCTTTACTGAGTTGGGAAAAACTTATACTGCCTTGTTCCACAAATTAAGGCAGTTGGGTTTATTAAATCCTGTTGAGCCTAGGTTGCCAAATCCCTTACCCCAAAATATGGATCACTCGGTAAGATATGAATATTGTTCGGGAGCTCCCGGACATGATACCGAGAAATGTTGGAGGTTGAAACATGCAATACAAGATCTTATTGATACCAAAAAGATTGAGGTACAGGCACCGGAGGCACCCAACATTAACCAGAACCCATTGCCAAAGTACCACGAACCCACATGATCGAGCTTGTGCATGAAGGAGGGGAGCCAAGGAAACCCTCACAGACAGTGATGATGATCCGTGCCACTCTGAAAGAAAAATCGACCGGTGGGGAAGCAGGGGTACAATTGAAGGGGGAATATGTCAAGCCAATGGTGATATTAGGGAAGAATCCATCCACCGCTACAAAGAAACCAGAGCCAGCCAAGTTGGTAGTATCGGGAGCATCATCTCCACCCGTAGTTGTTGTGAAAGGGGCCTACAGGGAACCAGTCATCATAAAGCCGGTAGTCCAATTGCCGGTAATTGATAGCAAGGCTGTGCCTTGGAAGTATGAAAAGACAGTGGTAATGTACAAGGGAAAGCAAGTGGAGGAGGATAGTCGTGAGGTGCAAGGACTGACTCGATCGGGACGGTGTTTTACTCCCGTGGAGTTGAGAAGGTCCAACCCAGCAGTAACAAAGAAACCCATGTCAGAAGAAGAGGCGGAGGAATTCCTGAAAAAGATGAAAGTGCAGGATTACTCTGTTGTCGAACAATTGAAGAAAACACCGGCCCAGATCTCGTTGTTATCATTATTGATCCATTCGGACGAGCATCGCCGGGCCCTGATGAAGATACTAAATGAAGCTAATGTGCCCAATGAAATTTTAGTGAACCACCTTGAAACAATTGCCAACAAATTTTTTGAGGTAAACAGGGTAACGTTCTCTGATGACGATTTGCCAATGGAGGGCACATAACATAATAAAGCTCTCTACTTGACTGTCAAATGTGAAGATGCGGTAGTTACTCGGGCGTTGGTGGATAACGGTTCAAGTGCCAATATTTGTCCATTATCCACACTGAACCAGCTGAAGATTGACCGTGATAGAATCCACAAGAACAACGTTTGCGTCCGAGGGTTTGACGGAAGTGGAACAGACACCGTGGGGGATATTATACTCGAGTTGACCATCGGCCCGGTCGAGTTTACTATGGAGTTCCAGGTATTGGATGCTGTGGTATCTTATAACCTTTTGTTGGGACGACCGTGGATCCACGTGGCCAAAGCAGTGCCATCCACATTGCATCAAATGGTCAAATTTGAATGGGGCAGACAAGATGTCGTGCTGCATGGGGAAGACACTGCATGCACCATGGTAGGTGCCATTGTGCCATTCATAGAAACCAACGATGACAAAGGTCCCTGGGTTTATCAGATTTTTGATGCAGTGTCAGCAAACAATATTCCCGAGGGTAAAAGCATTCCACACCCCAGGATAGCTTCCGCAACCATCGTGATAGTTTCGTAGATGCTAAGTAATGGGTCCGTGCCAGGAAAAGGTCTGGGGGCTGAGCTCCAAGGAATTGTTCAACCTGTCTCTTTGCCCAAGAATTTAGAGACTTTCGGATTGGGATTCAAACCAACTGCAGCAGATATAAAGCGAGCTCAGAAAATGAAGAAGAAAGTTTGGGTTCTTCCCAAGCCAGTTCCGCGTCTCTCTAGATCTTTTATTAGAGCAGGTGTCACAAGGTTGTCAGTCCTGAAAATTCGTGGACCGTTGATTGGGCCAGATGGAGATTTGGATGAGGGCTTAGAAAGAATGTTCGCAGATGTCAACACAATAGAAGTTGGAGAGGGTTCCAGTAAGGCAGACATACAGTTTGTGGGGCCTAGGGCCAATGTCAACAATTGGACAGCTACTCCTCTTCCCACTCGGAAGGAGTCCTGGTAGTTGGCTCTGATTTTCCTTTTTGTTTTCTGGATTATTCCAAGGTTGTAATCCAGATTCCTTTTATTTCTATTACTGCTCAACAAAGTGTGAAACCTTGTTATCCCATAATTCAATAAAACGAAAAAGTTTCTTCTTTATGCCTTATTTTATATGTTTTTTTTTAATTTTGTTTCCTTCGTTTCTTTTTCTGAATAGTTCTTTTCATACTGGTTCTAACGACATGGCATGCACAACGGATCTTCAACCTAGTCTAAAAGATCAATCTGATTCCGAACTAACTGTACAAGAGGTCGATTATGATAATGAATCGGAATATGATGAGGATGAAGCCTTCGAGGAGATAAACAGGGAGTTAAGTCAGTTTGAAGAAAAATCCAAGCCCAACTTAAATGACACAGAAGCCATCAATTTAGGGGATGCCGACGATATCAGAGAAACTAAAATAAGCATCCACATTGCACCAAATATCAGGGAAGAATTGATCAAAACACTTATTGAGTTCAAAGAAGTTTTTGCATGGTCATATGATGACATGCCGGGGTTAAGCACAGATTTAGTGGTTCATAAATTGCCCACTGACCCAGCATGCGCTCCCGTCAAGCAGAAATTGAGGAAGTTCAAAACGGATATGAGTGTGAAGATTAAAGAGGAAGCCAAGCAGCTGCAAACAAAGGTTATTCGTGTCACTCGATACCCTGATTGATTGGCTAATGTGGTGCCGGTGCCAAAGAAAGATGGGAAGATCAGGGTGTGTGTCGATTATCGCAATCTGAACCGGGAAAGCCTAAAGGACAACTTTCCTTTACCCAACATCCACATCTTGATCGACAATTGCGCCGGACGTGAGCTCGGATCTTTTGTAGATTGCTATACTGGATATCATCAGATTCTGATGGATGAAGAAGATGCGGAAAAGACGGCATTCATTACGCCGTTGGGAACTTATTGCTACTGGGTGATGCCATTTGGTTTGAAGAATGCTGGGGCAACATACATGAGAGCAATGACTACTGTGTTTCATGACATGATCCATAAAGAAATCGAGGTGTACGTGGACGATGTGATCATAAAGTCTAAACATCAAGAAGACCATGTAGCAGACCTAAGGAAGCTTTTTCAAAGACTTAGAAGGTATGATATTAAGCTTAACCCGGCTAAATGTGCCTTTGGTGTTCCATCTGGAAAGATGTTGGGATTCATCGTCAGTCGGTGAGGTATTGAACTAGACCCGTCAAAGATCAAATCTATCCAAGATTTTCCACCGCCGAAGAACAAGACAGAAGTAATGAGTCTGTTGGGAAGGTTGAACTACATCAACAGATTTATTGCTCAACTCATAGCAACTTGTGAACCCATCTTTCGACTACTGAAGAAAGATGCTGCAATAGAATGGACGGCAGAATGTCAGGAGGCATTTGACCAGATCAAAGGATATTTATCAAATCCATCTGTGTTGGTTCCACCTGAGTCGGGGAGACCATTGATCCTTTATCTAACGGTCCTGGAGAATTCGTTTGGCTGCGTGTTGGGGCAACACGACATCACAAGAAGAAAAGAGCAAGCCATCTATTATCTCAGCAAGAAGTTTACAGTCTATGAGAATAAGTACACTCAACTTGAGAAGACATGTTGTGCTCTAACTTGGGTAGCACAGAAGTTTAAGCATTATCTGTCGTCACATACTACTTACCTTATTTCACGTCTGGATCCATTAAAGTATATTTTCCAGAAGCCTATGCCCACAGGAAGATTGGCAAAATGGCAGATATTACTCACAGAGTTCGACATTGTCTATGTGACGAGGACGGCCATGAAAGCCCAAGCATTGGCCGATCACTTGGCTGAGAATCCTATTGATGAAGAATACGAGCCTTTGAGGACGTATTTTCCAGATGAAGAAGTGATACATATAGAGGAGTTAGAACTGAATGAGGAACCAGGGTGGAAGCTTTTCTTTGACGGGGCTGCTAATGCAAAAGGAGTTGGAGTAGGAGCAGTACTTATTTCAGAAACAGGACATCACTATCCTGTTACAGCTCAGCTACGTTTCTATTGTACCAACAACATGGCTGAATATGAGGCATGCATTTTGGGCCTACGATTGGCTGCAGACATGGATGTTCAGGACGTCTTGGTCTTGGGAGACTCGGACCTCCTAGTACATCAGATCCAGGGTGAATGGGAAACACGGGATTTGAAGCTTATACCATATCGACAATGTTTGCACGATCTGAGCAAGCGATTTCGATCAGTGGAGTTCAGACACATCCCGAGAGTTCACAATGAGGTTGCCGATGCTTTGGCCACTTTAGCATCGATGTTGCACCATCCAGACAAAATCCATGTTGACCCATTGTATATTCAGGTTCGTGATCAGCATGCCTACTGCAACATAATAGAAGAAGAAATGGATGGCGAGCCATGGTTTTATGATATCAAGGAATACCTCAGGATGGGGATATACCCGGAGCAGGCAACCGGAGATCAAAAGAGAGCCATTCGACGACTGGCAAATGGATTTTTCCTCAGTGGAGGAATGTTGTACAAAAGAACCCCAGATCTGGGATTGCTGAGATGTATTGATGCAGGTCAAGCCACGATAGTGATGACAGAGGTACATGCTGGAGTCTGTGGGCCCCATATGAGCGGATATGTGTTGGCAAAGAAGATTCTGCGAGCGGGATATTATTGGCTCACTATGGAGCATGATTGTATCAGTTTCGTACGAAAATGCCATCAGTGTCAGATACACGGAGATCTGATTCATTCTCCGCCGATAGAATTGCATACAATGTCAGCGCCATGGCCATTTGTTGCATGGGGCATGGATGTCATTGGACCCATTGAGCCGGCAGCTTCAAACGGTCACAGGTTCATTCTGGTAACCATCGATTATTTCACCAAATAGGTGGAGGCCAAGACTTTCAAGTCAGTGACCAAAAAGGCGGTGGTAGATTTTGTCCATTCCCATATCATCTGTAGATTTGGGATCCTGAAAGTGATCATCATGGAAAATGGTGCTAATCTTAACAGCAGTTTGATGAAAGAAGTATGTCAACAGTTCAAGATTACACATCGTAATTCCACCCCGTATCGTCCCAAGGCGAATGGTGCAGTTGAGGCAGCCAACAAAAACATAAAAAAGATTTTGAGGAAGATGGTAGAAGGGTCCAGACAGTGGCATGAAAAGCTACCGTTTGCATTGTTGGGTTATCGCACTACTGTTCGTACATCAGTAAGTGCAACTCCTTATTCGTTGGTATACGGAACTAAAGCAGTGATACCAGCAGAAGTTGAAATTCCATCCATTCGGATTGTTGCTGAGGCCGGGATTGATGATGATGAATGGGTCAAAGCCCGACTGGAGCAGTTGAGCTTAATTGATGAAAAATGATTAGCAGCAGTATGCCATGGCCAGTTATATCAGAAGAGAATGGCAAGAGCATACAATAAGAAGGTGCGCCCTAGGAAATTTGAAGTAGGGCAACAAGTATTGAAATGGATCCTCCCACATCAGATCGAGGCAAAAGGCAAGTTCGCCCCGAATTGGCAAGGGCTGTATATTGTGACCATAGTATTATCCAACGACGCTTTACGTCTAACAGATGTCGAAGGAAGATGCGTCGACAGGGCTATCAATTCTGATGCAGTCAAAATATATTATGTGTAATTTCTTTTGTTGTTTATTTGTTTGTTTGTATTTGGTGCTTATCGAATAATGAAATGACGGAGGCAATTCTCACTTCTATCCAAACACTTTTAACCTTTGCTTTACCCCTTTGAGCCTTACTTATCCTTTTATACCCCTCTCTTGGAATCATTAATGAAATGAAAAAATGAAAAAGAGAAAAGAAGGAGAATGATAAAAAAAAATCATCAAAAAAAATTCCCCAAGCAAGAAAGCTGGGGCAGAAGTGATGTTTTTAAATTTTGAAAAAACAAATTTTGATTCCAAGAGTTGTAATGTTTACCCATCAAAGTTATTTTGAATTTTAAATCCTTTTCTTCTAAGCCCCACATAAAACCCATATTTATGTCCAAAAAAGACCTCCCGATCAGTATCCGAAAGGTGCCAAGACAGGCAAATAAAAGCCTAGAATAACACGCCGATCCCGACTGAATGAGGATCATGAGCTGAAAGAATTGATAGCCATAAGAATTCCCAGCAGAGAGGATCTTACCGGCAACACTCCAATCCCCAGCTGAGAGAAGCAAAATGAGAGAGTCTTACCGGTGAAAACCTTCACAGGCACCATAAGGTGACGTAAGCTGAGAGAAGCAAAATGAGAGAGTCGTATCGGTGAAAACCTTCACAGGCGCCATAAGACGACGTAGGCTGAGAGAAGAAAACTGAGAGAGTCTTATCGGTGAAAACCTTCACAGGCACCATAAGGCGACGAGAACTAAGAGAAATGAGAGAGTCTTATTAGTGAAAACCCCGCGAAGGGCACTATGAGACGACAAGATAGATTAGCGGAAAGGATCCGCATTTTGCAAAGAGATGGACACCTATTTATCCCCAGCAAGTGAAGACATCAGAAAGATTGATCGACATAAATAGACTGGGTTAATTAATCCGGAATGCACGACATGATCATTGGAATCGGTTATACCACCCAGATAAGTTCATTTCTTTTCTTTTCCCCGTCATTTGTTCAAAAAGATTTTCTCTTTTTCTATCTTTTCATTTCTTTGTTTAAAAGACTTTTTCCAGATTTTTTTTTGAGACAGAGCTTACAACCAGTTGCCAAAATGGTACAACATAAAATGTGAAGAGGGCAGGCCATAGACAAGGCAATAAGACAAAAGACGTTGGTTGCCAGGCCGAATAATATTGGTCTAAAATGGCAAGGAAAGTACGGGGAAGAACCGAAAAAAAAGCATGTTGAGGAAATTATGGGCCAAGTTCCAAGAGGATTCCCAGCAGAACTCCGACCGATTATCGACCAAGTTCCGAGGTGGTCGGACAACTCAGAGTAGGAAAGGAAGAAAGGAAAATCCATCTTCAGTAAAATAACCCCCAGCCAATTTTAAGACACAGAACAGGGAAGGGATAAATGGAAAAACCATCTCCAGCAAATAACATCATCCCCAACAGGTTTTGGGAATGCCAAAAAGGAATAAGGGGAAGGGAACAATCATCCCCCATCAGGATTGACATGACCACTCGCCATATTTTAAAAACTATCTAAATTTTCTTTGATTTGAACAGGAAAATAAAGTGCTGATGATGGCCGAAAGACACGCCATAAGAATGATCGCCAGAACTGGGGCAGAAAATTTTCTGCCACAGGTGAAAATTTTCTCGGAGAATCGAGGAAACAAATTCAAGTTGTCTTTACCATTAGGCGCTCACCTGTATAACAAGGGAATACATTTCATGTCTTTACCATTAGGCGCCCACCTGTATAACAAGGGAATACATTCCATGTCTTTACCATTAGGCGCCCACCTGTATAACAAGGGAATACATTTCATGTGTTTACCATTAGGCGCCCACCTATATAACAAGGGAATACATTTCATGTCTTTACCATTAGGCGCTCACCTGTATAATAAGGGAATACATTTCATGTCTTTACCAATTAGGCGCCCACATGTATAACAAGGGAATACATTTCATGTCCTTACCATTAGGCGCCCACCTGTATAACAAGGGAATACATTTCATGTCTTTACCATTAGGCGCCCACCTGTAAAACAAGGGAATACATTTCATGTCTTTACCAATTAGGCGCCCACCTGTATAATGAGGGAATATTTTTCAGTCTTTACATTGCAGGTCTTGAAATACGTAACCCACCGAAAGGCAGAAGGTTACAACAAAAGATCCACAGCATAATGCAGGAAGCCACATCCTTAAGCGGACAGAACAAAAAGATGCAAACTGGTGTTCAGGAAAGCAAGAGGCTGGTGTCATCCCCGTCAGTTCTCGGAAGAAAGAAGCACCAGAATCGACGCAAGACGACAAGAAAGCAAGGCATCAAGAACAAATGGAAGATAGATGAGATCTTGTAATTCGTAGTCTAGCCTAACTTCTTGATTTTTCTTTTAAGCATGGTGTAATAAGGAGGTCAGCAACAGTAAAAGTAGCATGCAACAGCAATAACATTGCAGTCCCATGGTAATCCCAGCTACCAAAACTTCTCGAACTACATTGACCTGATTCCTGTTTAGCCCAGGATATGTAGGAAACCTCTGAATCAAAGGTTCGGTCAAATCTTTCAAAAAATGCTTCACACGGAGTATTCCAACGGGCAAAAAATCGCTCGTATCCGCTCACTTTATCTTTGCACGAAAACCCTTCGTGCTTCCGGACAAAGAGGGGCTGAGCACGTGATTTTTGCCCTATATGAGAATTACTCCCAAAAATTCAAAATAAAACAATTTTCCTTTGTGTGCAATTTTTGTATTTTTGTGGTATTTTTGTATAATTATTTGTATTTTTGTTTGTGCATGTTTATTTGTTTAAATTAATAAAAATATAAAAAATATGTCGTATTTTCATTTAGTATTTATTTAAGTTTGTTTTTACAAAATGAGAAAATCATAAAAAAAATAATGTACGTTGCATTTTTAGCATTTAACGTCTAAATTGTGCGATTTTATCGTTAATTGCTATTTAAATGTGCGATAATAGTTATTGGGAATTAATTAGTATTTTGATAAGTTAATTTAGTTTATAAGTTAGTTTAGAATTTTAGTTTTTAGGAAGTAAAAGAAAAGAGAGCAAGAATATAAAGAAAATCGGAATTAGGCCTTTTCTTCAATTTTGAACCACAGGCCTAAATATACCCAATCTTTCCCTACGACCCGGTCCATTTTAAATCGGGTCGACCCAGTCCATAACTCCAAAAACCCAACACCCCTATTTTCCTATCTTTCATTTCAAAAAAAACAAAACCCTAAAAAAAAAAAATTCACTGTTGAAAGATCCCACCCTCCCCCTCTCTTACCTTCTTCTTCTTCAAGCTTTTAAGTTCCCCTCCCATGGCTGCCCTTTCCCCTCCAGACCTTCCCCCTCACCCCGTCAACACATACACACACACACAGTGGAAATGAACATACGCAGCAGCCGTTCATGGCTGCTGCTTCTTTTTCCGTCTTCGTCCCAAACGACCTCTGCGTTTTCTTCTTCGTTCAAGCATCCATGGCCGCTGCATCGTCTTCTTCCTCGTCACCTCCATCCTTACGTCCAAACAGCCCCTCCCCCCCATTTCGCTCACCACTGCCCAAACCACCATGATCTTCCTCCTCGTTCCATGAACATCGACCAACTATAAGCAGCCATCGCTGCGACTGCTGCCCTCCAGTCGTAGAGCTCCATGTCCAGCAGCCACTGTTGTTGCTTCACCCCTACAACAGCCAATGCCTCACGTCCAAACGAGCATCGTCGTCTCCCATTGCTGTTTCTTTTAGTATAAAATTCTCTGGCATCTTAAACTTGGGAAGAGAAGTTCGAACATATCGGGAAGCGAAAATGAAGTGGATAGAGACGTCACTTGCTGATGCTTTCTTGGACGGAACCATGGCGGCGTAGTGGTGGTAGTACGACAGAGAAGATCAGGGACTAAAACAAGAGAGGAAATGGAAATAAGGAGATATTTTCCTTGCTGTCTTGGACAGAACCATGGTGTCATTTTTTTTTCCTTCTGTCTCCTCACACCAACGACCACTCTTATCACTCACACGCCAGTGACCAGCGATTGGTCGAATTCGAGTTCGAGTTGGTTTTCGTTCCAGAGTCAGAAGCAATTGGTCAAGTTCGAGTTCGAGTTTTTCCATTTCCGTTCTGAGTTCGTCGTTGTTCCAATCCGGGTTAGTTGTTTTAAGTTTCATTTTTGTCCGTATTGTGTTTGATATTTTTAGATCCGAAATTAGTATAAGTTTGATTCTTTTCTTGTTCGTTATTTTCACTTTGATTATGTCTTCAGTTTGTTTCATTTTTCTTATTTATTTTTTAGGTAGAAATTGTTAGTTTAATTATAATGTTGTTAGATTTAAGTTGAAGTTCAATTAATTATTTCTTTAGTTTGTTTTTATTAATTTAAAAGGATTTAGTTTTTAATATAGAAGAGTGTTAGTTTAAATCGTTTGAATCCGTCATCTTTGTTGTTTAATGTAGATTTAATTCGTACTCATTTTTTGTTTGAAGTTCGTTTTTAATCCAGTGATTTAATGTGAGTTTATGTTTTGGTTTTTAATTTTTCTGATTTAGTTTGAATCATGTATCTTTGTTGTAATTTTGTTGAATTTAATTTGAAGATCAATTGATTATTTGAGTTTAGTGATTTGAATCTGTTTATTTATTTTGTTTAAGTTTAATTTGAATTTGAGCTCATGATTTGAATATACTTGTTTGTTATTGTTGTTGAATCTGAAAATAGGTTTGTTGTTTAAAAACATTGTTCAGTCAAAATAATTCCAGTTGTTTCTTTGTTGTTCATCATTTAGTTTGAGTTTGTTCATAAAATTTGATTAGGAATTGGTTATAGCTGCTATATTTTGGTTAGAATTGATTAGGTGAATTGGTTATAGCTGACGGGGTAGATTGGTAAATTGTAGTATTTTTAAGGGTAAAATGGTAATTTCAATAAGGTTGGAGGGGTAATTTTGGAATTGAAAATCTGAACAATTAATTATTTTGAGTGTTCTGTCCATTAAGATTAAATAATATTTAAATAATATTAAAATAGTACATGGTGGGGGACAAGACATAATGTAGTGGGGGAGTAATATAATTGTTTAATGTAGGCATGAGGGACAAGATATAATGGAGGGGATAATATATTTGTTTAATGTAGTGGGGGACAAAATATTAGGTAGTGAGATTAAAAGGGGGATGAGTGGAAGATAGTGAGTTTTTAATTTTAAAAAAATGCTGAAGTTGGTAATAAATAGAGGGGACTTGGACAGAATAAAAAAAAAGGAGGGGGAGCTGAATATTGAAGAGAGAGAAAAGTTTCGAAAATATTAAGAATTCCAAAAATACAAATAAAAAGATTCTGGAAATTAAAAGAGAGAGTAGTATACACCTGATATACAATCTAAATATTCTGATATACGAATTCAGAAATTAAGGGTTAAACATTAATTAGTCTTTCAAATCTAAAAAGATTCCCTTGGCTTCTGTCCGTTGATTGTTGTCGGTGTTTCTGGATTTTTATCTTGGTTTTCAAATCTGTCACTGGGTGTTCCGTTGACTGGTTATTGCTGGTTACTCTTGTTGTTGTTGTTGTGTTACATACTACGTTGCTGACTTTCTTCTTATTGGCAGTACCAGGTACACAACTGTAATTTTGGCATTTTGTAAGCTGAAATGTGAAAGTACGAATACATATGAAGAATGAAATTTTAAAATTCTAATTTAGCTTTTTCTTTGTTTTTTATTAATTGTATTTAGGTTATTTCATGTATTATTATTCTATAAATTGCTGTCGTTTTGCATAACTAGACATATTGTAGTGATGTATTAAATAATGCTTCACTTTAACTTGATTATTAGGTAGTATATATTTAAGCATGTTCATTACTGTCAAACTGTCTAATAATTAGAATAAGATGAAAATAACGTAAATAGGACTTTATTAAACCAGCTTGGCAAAATTGATTAAGTTCACTATTTATGAAGGTTTTAATATTGTCAATATTAAGTTAATCGAAAACATGTAGCTAAATTTAGTTAAAGCATGAATTTAATTTAATTTTGCGAATTAGGCATTATGGTGATTTGAGTTAAAACAAGGCGAGTTAAGGTTAAATTAAATAAATTCTAGAAATATGCATTAGTAATTAAGATTGTTTCTAATTCAGTAGTTGAAAATAATTAATTTCAATAGCTCAAGTCACCTAACAATGTAAGTTTAATCCGGTTATGGGATAATTAGTTTCTTTTAAATATTATTTGACAATTCCATATTGTATTTATAATTACAATTTTAGTAATATTCCTTTCCGTTAATATTTTCTTAAACTAGTATTTAATATGTTATTTTTAAGTATGTAAAAATTGATTTTTATATTTATAGACAAATTTAATAAAAAATGTAGTCATTTTAGGATATTCATAAAATAAAAGAGGCTTTCGCAAAAAAAATAAAAAAAAATAAAATAAAAATAAAAATAATCTAAATACAATCTTCCACCTGATATACAATCTAAATAATGCTTCCCTTTAACTTGATTATTAGGTAGTATATATTTAAGCATGTTCATTACTGTCAAACTGTCTAATAATTAGAATAAGAGGAAAATAACGTAAATAGGACTTTATTAAACTAGCTTGGCAAAATTGATTAAGTTCACTATTTATGAAGGTTTTAATATTGTCAACATTAAGTTAATCGAAAACACGTAGCTAAATTTAGTTAAAGCATGAATTTAATTTAATTTTGCGAATTAGGCATTATGGTGATTTGAGTTAAAACAAGGCGAGTTAAGGTTAAATTAAATAAATTCTAGAAATATGCATTAGTAATTAAGATTGTTTCTAATTTTTAGTAGTTGAAAATAATTAATTTCAATAGCTCAAGTCACCTTACAATGTAAGTTTAATCCGATTATGGGATAATTAGTTTCTTTTAAATATTATTTGACAATTCCATATTGTATTTATAATTACAATTTTAGTAATATTCCTTTCCGTTTTATTTGTCTTAAACTAGTATTTAATATGTTATTTTTAAGTATGTAAAAATTTATTTTTATATTTATAGACAAATTTAATAAAAAATGTAGTCATTTTAGGATATTCATAAATAAAAGAGGCTTTCACAAAAAAAAAATACAAAAATTGCAGGGCCCTCAAATATTATTTATTTTCTTTAAAAAAAAAATACTTAGATTTCGGGATAGGCCGTTTAGTAAATTTCACGGTCCTACCTAAAAGTATAATAACGCGTAGTCTTTAGGCGCATATTTAATAAGGTTATTTTCTTAAATATGGGTGTGCATTTATGTAACCCAAATCCCAATCTTGACGGAGTCAAAATGCGTCAACAAATCACGTGTACACTGATTGTGACGTGGTTCGAGATGCGTTTTCACGACGTTGCAATTCTTGTATAAAATAATAATAATAATAATAATGATAAAAGAGGTTCAAAGCTAAATTTGCATATAAGTTCTTAATTGTTTAAAAAATCAGATAAATAAGCCAAATATAACAGTTGAGCGACCGTGCTAGAACCACGGAATTCAGGAATGCCTAACACCTTCTCCCAGGTTAACAGAATTCCTTATCCGGATTTCTGATTCGCGGACTGTTAAACAGAGTCATTCTTTTCCTCGATTCGGGATTCAACCGGTGACTTGGGACACCATAAATCTCCCAAGTGGCGACTCTGAAATAAATAAACAAATCCCGTTTCGATTGTCCTTTAATTGGAAAAAACTCCATTCCTGTACTCTCGCGGGGCGGAAAAAGGAGGTGTGACATCCATGTCCATCATATTTTTCAAATTTGGGAGTCTTGAAACCAAGTGGCAAACGAACATCGGGGAACATACATAGATCCTTGAAGGCAATACTCTTCTGACCTGCCAGCCCTTGTATGTTTTTCAACTGTTGTTCTAAGATTTTAAGTCTTTAGGTTATTTCTTCCGGTGCTATCTTTCGGTCAGGCTTCTCAATCTTTGTAGGAATATCAAATAGGTAAGAGTGGTACTCAGGAGAGTGGTATTGTTCTTGCTGGGTAGCAGATTGTGACTCGTGAGTTTTCCTATGTACTACCGTAGGCTGTGGGATGGTGAAGACAAGCATAACTATAGTGGTTGTCTGATTGGTTGTCAATGGCACACTTTGGGAGTACGCAACAGAAGTTCCAACTATAGTCGTGCAATTAGGATAAAGACTGAACCTATATGGATAGAATTGATCGGATAGTGAAACCGGAGTGGTAGTAGCCGAGATGGGTGTAAACTCTGGGAAAGCATAAGAAAGGGGTGGTCCTTGACCATTGGCCCACGCTTGACACATTTCAGACATTTGTTGTTTCAGCCTTTGGACCTCCTCGTTCAATTCAGGTTCCGACTCCACAATCTCCCTCGAGAGATCGACAACTGTTGTATCCAAGTCTTTGCTAACCATTGTTTCCTTGATTTTTGACCTTGTGTTGTATGGAAAAATCACCAAAGTGACACAAACTAACCACCCTCTGTTATAATGAAAGTAACAAAGAGGAGCAAAATAAAGCAAACATGTTAGCGTTAGGACATTTATCAGATAGAAACATCACATTGCGTGCAATGCCCCTAGCAACAATTAACAGTTCTAGAATGACTTCGAAGGTCACAAGGTCACTTGGCATCATCCCAATTTTGTTCATTTCAACCTTCTCTTTTCTTTCTTTTTAGCACTTCTTGGCTCGCTCATTTTCCTTCCTATCTTTTCTTTTTAACTATCACTCTTTTCTTTCCTCTCATTTCTCACATCCACAATTTCATCTCTTTTTTCTTTTTTTTCTTGTTTTCAAAAAAAAAAATGATTCGATCGAACCCTATGTAGGTTGCCTACGTATTATGCCCTTCATGAATCAGATCAAGCGTAGTTCTGGAAAAAGTAATGGACAAATAAACTAAAACTAAAAATCTTTTTGGATAGACTACTGTACAAGACTAAAAATTAATAGACAACATAAGATAGACTAAAAAATAAAAAGTTTCCTCAAGCATATCTAGCTTGAGTGACTATCCAATAGTTTCCTCAAGTTTCCTATGGCGTGACATGTGTCTTGAGTCACATAGTCTGTTCAATAGAAGGTGTCCTGGGGTATTTGTCATGCTCAAACTCTAGAAAATTGCTCCATACCTTAATGGAAAAATAAGATCAAATAGAGTTAGTGACTCAAGACACATGTGACGCCACGACACCTTCTATTGGACACATGCAAGGCATGATTAAGGCTATTTTTGAAAATTAACCTACGTGGCCAAGAGTGGCTAGAAGTGCAAACTCAACAAAGGTGACCTCAAAGACATGGAAATACCTCACTAAGGCTTATATGGATTCAACTCCCAATAATCTTGGCCCAAAATCAATTTGCAGAAATGGCCCATTTTGCAAAAAATAAACTCAAAAAGGAAGGACCTTAAAGTAATATGGCACCTAGTTGTGGACTCAAAATCCTAAGACATGGGTAATTGAACCACTTTTGCGAAAATGACCCCATTTTGCAAGAATGGCCGATGTGGCCAAAATTGGTTGGACATGCAAGATTTGGCTACGACTCCGTGAAGCCAAGAAACCAAGACTTACTAGGAAGACCGGACCCTATGTGGGCTGCCTACGTATACCGCATTGGAAGAAAAGAATAAGGTTCGCGTAGTTCGAAAAAATTAAATATGAGATAGAATTTTAAAAAAAGTGCATCTAAACTGAAAAAACTATATTTTTGTCTTTCTGAAAACAAATGATGGAAAATATTATAGAAAAAAATATTTTTGTATTTTTTGTTTGCTTTTCTTGAAAAAGTTGTAGAAGAAAAAAATAATTGGGCCCTACTTGCTTCATTTTTCACCATTCTTTCCCAAACATCGGTCCACCAAATGACCTTTTTACCCTCAAAGATGCAACATGTATCACATAGGGATGATTGAATGTCTTTTTGGGCCACGAGCCCATTTTTGACATAATTTGGATAGGCCTCCTACAATGGGACACGGTGCCTAGGACCGAACCCTGCTAGGTTTAAATGATATGATGCATAGAAATATGCCCTATAGGCTGACCTACGGTTGAGGTTCACTAGATAAGACAATTCGGGGGAGCGTATGGTCGATAGTGGCTGCTCAAGCTTTCCAACCACTCCATACGTCCGACGACCCTCCCCCTCCTAAAATAAGGGTGACTCAACAAAGAGTTCGTGCACACGATGCATACTCCGAGACTTGTTGCAGAAAGAAGACCCATGATTATGCAAATGATGACAGTTATAAAACGGTAAACACATAAGGAAAAGCGATAAACAAATAACCAACAAAATAGGAAATAAGACAAATAAACTAAATAAACAAAGCAAATAAAGAAAACAAACACCTCAACCGAATATCCTAAAAGCCAACAAGATAAAGTATCAGCTCGAACGTGCAATTCCCCAGTGGAGTCGCCAGAGCTGTCACACTCCTTTTTAAACAACCTCACTAACCCTCTTATTATAAATAAAAGGATTTTGTAAAGCTTGAAAGGGTTTTTAATTAAAAGTGACAAAATTGTGTTCAAAAGGAAATAACTCAGAGTCGCCACCAGACATTGATTTCGGTGTGCCAAGTCACCGTTTTATAAAAATGATTTTTCCTTTTTAATACTTTAGACTCCAAAACTAAGTCTACACCAGAGATTTGGGTAAGGGGGTAATTTGACTCAGGGAGAAGGTGTTAGGCACCCCTCAAGTCCCGTAACTAGTACGGTTGCATACTTGATCTAGTCGGCTTTTAAAATATTCTAGTTGAGGTAAAATCACAGAAAAGCAAGAATAAACACATACGAGGCTTGAGGTAGTCCCCACCTAAGAAAAAATAAAATAAAAAGTAAAAATACTACGAGTTCTACTATCGATCTCCAAATACAAATACTTCGGGGCATACCCCGGAATAAAATATATACAAATCCTATAGGGCATTCCCCAGATAAATTTAACTAAGGGAATGACCTCTCACCTCAAAAGAAACTAAAATCCTAAAGCTTGTCTACCCAAATGTAGTCGGCCTAAGCATGCTCCTAGCGATCAAAATGATGAAATAAAAGTCAAATTAATATTATATTCAATTCACATATATTTGACCAAATCTCAACCTAACAAGACCCCAAATCTTAAATAATTTCGATTAAACCTTACAAAAACTCAATTGTTGCTTGTAACTAAACCAACAGATCACAAAACTCATGGTGTCTTCAGATAATTAATTTCTTTATAAGACACACAACTAAATAGCATGGTCAGCCAACTTCACTAATATGAGTAAACATCAATTTCTCAAGAAGACAAAAGCAAACACAAAGGCAAACTAATATTTTAGTCAAGCATGGACACAACACAATTTGAAAATTAAAGAATGAACAAGAGTTTAAAATTGAACCTTAAGCAGCAAGGATCCTTTCCGATGTATTAATAAGAATCTTCAAATTAAATCTTACACCAAACGGCCGACGGATGAGATGGAGATCCAAAAATTAGCAACCACACTTTAGACGAAAAACTGGAACACGGTCGAAACAGTTGACGGAACCTCGCCGGTGACCTCTGACTTTACCCGGAATCTAAACAGAATGGTCTAATAGCGACGAAGGGGATTACCAAGCGCAACGAGATACAGCGACAATTCTTTCTTTTTTTTGAAGGACGGACGAGAAATATATGTGCATGTGGAATACCTAGAAGAATATATTATAGGTGCAAATATAAGAAACTAAAGTGGCAGTCAACATAATTGTATTTTTTTTTTTTTTTAAAAAGACCAAACAAAAATTATGAAAATTGATGGTATCACCTTGTAAAAGGTAAAAGGAACTATTTCATTTCCTTGGTTTTGCTTCAGACGTTGTTTTCTTCTTTTTCGTTTCCATTTTTTCCTATTAATGGTAAAACGAAACTAGCTACACAAAATGCTACGTACATATAATAAGTAATATTAAAAAGAAAAATAAAATAATTATATTAGAAGAATCTAAATAATATTTAGTATTCGCTAAAGACCTACGACTTAAAAATTGTACTAAACTAAGTGAAACGTTTTTTGTGAAACTTTTCTTACTATCTTTTGTAAAACAAAGTGTCAAAACTATACTAGTATTTTTTTAATTTCATGGAAAGTAAGATAAAACAAAAAAAATATATAAAATACCTATTAGCTAAAATAAGAGAAAATATTTTTGTAGTTTTTGTTTTAAGAGAATATAAAAACAAAAAATTTAAAATAGTCAAAATAGCGATATTAGACCTAAAAGAAATATATAAGCACTAAGAGTGTAAATTTTCGAGGAGGGTCAAAACTCACATGTCTACATGTCCGATCCGAGCTCTCTAGTAAATGGAAACACATAAGTTGTTGCGGCGCGTAATCCGATCCCACCAAACAACATAAAATCCTCCATTATTTTACCCATAACATATATATATATATATATATATATATATATATATATATATATATATATATGTTGCGGCGCGCTATCCGATCCCACCATATATCAATATCAGTATCATAATTCACCCTTATTTTACCATATCAATCCCCCTTATTCTACATGTTGCGGTGTGCAACCCGATCCCACCGTACAGTAGGAATCCACCATTATTCCACCATATCAATCCACCCTTATTACACCTGCTGCGGCGTGTAGTCCGATCCCACCGTATCAGTACCAAACACTCAATGTACACAATCAAATCAACAGTTCAAACCACAAAACCTTTACGATCAATAAATGTTAAACTGAACCGAAAAGAAAACCTTGTACAATATAAGAATCTAAACAAGTGATACAACGAGACCAACCCGGCAAAGTTACAATTTGAAGGTGCAAACGAGTCATTTAAGCAAATAGCAGGGATTCGTGAAGCTATGAAAAGAGCTAACATCATTAACAAGAGAAGATATTGATTAACAGGCAACAATTAAGCATGAAAAGAATTTAGAGCATATAACAGTTAAGACAGGAAAGGAAATAATTAAAGAAAAGCGGTAAATAAGGGAAAAACAGATAATTCGGCAACGTATAAGCACTTGTCACCTCGCATATATGCCAATCACATAGAATTCACATAGCACATAGTCTGAGGGTTCCTAATTCCTCAAGTCAAGGTTAGACACAACACTTACCTCACTCCTCAGTCAATTCAAAGCTTTACTGGGGTCTTTCCCCTAGAATTCGCCTCCAAACCACTCGTATCTAGCCATAATTGGCTCAATAATATCAAATATTGTTAAAGAAATCAATTATAATGCATTTAGAATTCCCAAACTTTCCCACAAAAAGTCAAAAATTGACCCCAAGCTCGCTTGGTCAAAGTTCGAGGTTCGGACCAAAATCCATTTGCCCATTCACCCCCGAGCCCGATTATATAATTTACTTCGAAATCCGATCTCAATTCGAGGTCTAAATTCCAATTTTACAAAAATCTCTAAGTCTACCCAAAGCCCCAATTTCTACCATAAAAATCCTAGATGTTAGGTTGAAAACTCATGAAAAAGTAATGGGTAATTGAAAGAAAGTAGGTTAAAATCACTTACCAACAAATTAGGTAAGAAAATCTCTTGGAAAAATCGTCTCTAGGTTTTCTAGCTTTTGAAATTTTGAAAGAATGGAAAAATCCCGTTTCTCAAATCTATTTTAATCATTGGCGTCAAGCCTTCTTCGCGTTTACGAAAGGCCTGTCGCTTTCGCGAAGAGTAACAGCCCGAGTGGCTTTCCCCTTCGCGAGTCCCTCATCGCGTTCGCGAAGGCTGCTCCACCCGACCTTCACGTTCGTGATAACGAGATGACTGACCCCTCCCACAGATCCCTAAAGCTACGCTTTCGCGATGAGCTGGTCGAGTTCGCGAAGGGTAAGGCCCCCATCGCTCCGCGTTCGTGACCCAGCCTTCGCGTTCGCGAAGAAGAAAACCTTCCCCAACCCAGTTCACTTTTCGCGTTCACGAGAGTACATTCGTGAACGCGAAGAAGAACACACTAGATATCAGCTGAAGCACAAAAAACCAGATTTCTAAGTTCAAAACCTTCTGTAGCCTATCCGAAACTCACCCGAGCCCTTAGGGCTCCAAACCAAACATGCACACAAGTCCTAAAACATCATATGAACTTGCTCGTGTGATCAAATCGCCAAAAATACAGCTAGAACTACGAATTGAACACCAAATCAAATGAAATTTTTAAGAAAACTTTAAAACTTCTATTTTCACAACCAAACATTCGAATTACGTCAAACTAACTTCGTTTCTCATCAAATTTCACAGACATATCATAAATTAGTAATGGACCTGTACCGAGCTCCACAACCAAAATACGGACCCGATATCAACAAGACCAAACACCAGTCAATTCTTAAAATCGCTAAACTTTCAAACTTCTAATTTTTCATCAAAATTCCATATCTCAAGCTAGGGACCTCGGAATACGATTCCGGGCATACGCCCAGGTCTCAAATTACAATACGGACCCACCAGGATCGTCAAAAAATGGATTCGGGTCCGTTTACTCAAAACATTGACAGATGTCAACTCAAATTAATTTTTAAGGCATAATTCTTATTTTTATCAGTTTTTAACATATAAGCCTTCTAAAAAAATGCTCGGATCGCACACGCAAATCGAGAAAGACTAAAATGAGATATTTAAGGCTTTGGAATACATAATTGGGTTTTAAAACATGAGATAACCTATAGGGTCATCACACCCAAAATTATAGATTAGTGATTAAGGGGGTTCAAAACCTTTATTGGTTCAATTCTCAATGGTTATTGTTTTTTCTCTTTTGAATCTCCTTAGCAAAAATCCGACCGTCGTGATTGCCCCCACCCCTTCTTCCACTCTACCCGAAGAGTAACTAGGGCCACTTTAGTCATTGTTTTCATGTTTCATTTAAATTATTTTCTATTATTCTTAATGGATAAAATTATTCTCTATGCCAAATATATATGGACTCAATCACTATATAAGAAGAACAATAAAACTTTCATATGCATAATTGTGTGCCAGCTACACTAAAAAGTACAATCACAAAATTCGGCTTCACTTACACATAAATTCACAGAATGTATAGAATGATCAAATGAGGGTTGGGGTATAAGGGAATTGATGAGTACAATTTTTGCTTTAGAGTGTAAGTTTGACATAAAAGAATGTTTCTAAGATTGTGAATCCATGTGTTGGTCACATGGCTATTCTCAAGGATCACCATGTGTGTGTCTTTGTCTTGGCTTGAGAAATTTGACCAAAGAAACAAAATCCATATTAAACACTTTTGTGTTATAACATTTATTTTTATACAAAGAATTGAGAGTATCCAGTAGCACGATTATTTTAATTACTCAATCAAAAAAATTGTTTAAGCTTCTAGGATCTAAGAAATCTTAGGTTATTATATTTATATTAAGAACTGCAGTAATGGAAATAGTACTCCTTCTGTTTCAATTTATCTGAACCCATTTGACTGGGCACGCAGTTTAAAAAAAGAGAGAATATTTTTGAATTTGTGGTGTAAAATGAAGCACATATATTTTGTGTGACTATAAATCATTGCATAAAGGTAAATTGTTTCCAAATAAAGAAAGAAGTCATTCTTTTTGGCACGGACTAAAAAAGAAATAGGTTCACATAAATTGAAACGGAGGGAGTATAATTTTTTGTTTAGGGTGCACACACATCTAATTTACGTTTCATTCTTCTATTCTTTACATGATGTCAAGTTACCTTGATATGCTCTTGAGTTTTCTCTTAGTTCAAGAGCTACCCCGTTGTAATTATAATCAGTGGCGGACCCAAGATTTGAAGATTGCGGATATACTTTTGCATTCTATTAAAATCTGTTTAGTATATAGAGTGTCATTACTAATATATCACTATTTTTTCCATATATATATATATATATATATATATACACACACACGCACACACATATATGAACTTCTTGCCAAATTTGTTGAATACCGATCATCACTTTATTTACAACATAGGTCTGCCTCTGATTACAACGGAGTTCATCCCATTCTAAATAATGTAACGTTCTTTTACATTACACTTCCCTTATTATCGACTTGAATAAATTAGATAAGTGGTGAGACCAACATGGTACTAGAGAATCTAAGCATGCAATAGAGTAGATTTTTACCGCGCTAAGTAAACTCATGAATACCAAAAAATATATTCTTCGTGTTGTATTTAGACCGAATGACTAGATACCAGCAGAAAATAAAGAAAAAAGGAAAAAGAACTCAATCTTTTTCCTCTATTCTCTTAATTGAATTGCAATTGAATTAGGCCTAATCTTTTACTAAATTAATTGACCGAATACAATAAAGATTCTTTCGTATATATTTTGACTTAGCTCCAACAAGTCATCTTTTACTCAGCTCCAAGTCATCGTTTATTCCCTTTTCCTATTCTTTTTGGACACCACCAATTAGCCAATAATGATGAGTTTTAATTCCTTCTTGTTTTTTCTTTTCTTTTTTCATTTTTTTTTAGTATTCTGTTTCTTTATTTTACTAATAAAAATGGCAGAGCCTCAGATAGGACAAACTTTTCATGTTAATACTTTCATCTATAATGCACCCGCTCCTGAGGAGCCTTCTAAAAGTAGAAGGAAGAAAAAAGTTCAACATGACAACATCCAAAAAAATAAAACTAAAGCCATTTGGAGGATAAAAAGGTTAAACATGTGTGAAATACTTTTGCTGAGACATTGAAGATTGTCTCAACGATTAAAATTGTCGTGTAATTAGGAGGTCACGAGCTTAAGCTGCTGAAATACTCTCCTGTATAAATGCAAGTTGAATTTGTGTATATAAAACCAGTGGTGGAACTAAATAGACTTAAGGGGGGGGGGGGGTTCAACTGAATCTCCTTCGTAAAAAAATTACATTGTTCAAATAAAAAAAAAATCTTTTATGGTTATAGGTGAGCGATTAAATCTTCTTGACATGTAGAAAAATTGAAGTATAGTAATAAAGGGGTTTTAAAATTACTTTAGATCGTAGGTTCGAATTCTAGCTATAACATCTTAGAATTTTTTGAATCTTCTTGCATAAAATTCTGATTCCACCATTGCATAAGACCAAATATGATCAGATCCTTTTCGATCCTTGCGCAAAACGAGGGCTTAGTACACCACGCTGCTTTTAAACGAAGATTGGGAAAATGTTCAAAATTTCATAAGTATTACCGAATACTTTCCACTGTCAAAAGGAACCTTTTAAAACAAGAGATCAATCTTGAAAACGGTGTTATATTTTATACAGATTGACAATATCTTTATGTTAAGTTCATCTAGCCTATCACTTACAATTATTAATTCATCACTTTTTAAGTTCTTACCCTACCCATGAACGAGCTTTACTCTACTTTCATCTAACCTAATTCAATGAAACTTTCCTTTTTGTTTTTTTTGGTTTCCATCCGGTATCCCCAATATTGGAGTCTGACAATATTCGAATTCGCACTGTGTAGGGCCCCATTCGAGGGGAAGTGCTCCCTACTAAGGATTTTTCTATACCTAGGGCTCGAACTCGAAACATATGATTAAGGGAAAAACAGCTCCATCTACCGCACCACGTATTTTGGTGATAACTTTCCATATTCTTTGAAAGTTCATGTATGCATTGCACAAAGACGAAAGAAACCTCATTATTAGTATTCTTTGAACTCTTCCTCTCTTCATATCCTGTCTTCTCAATTTGCTGCCCCAATTTATTGATTAATACAACAACAACCCAGTATAATCCCACTTAGTGGGGTCTGGGGAGGGTAGTGTGTCTGCAGACCTTACCCCTACCCCGAGGTAGAGAGGCTGTTTCCAAATAGACCCCCGACATCCTTCCCTCCAAGAACTTCCCACCTTGCTCTTGGGAGACTCGAACTCACAACCTTTTATAATTAAAAAATTGCATGTAATCTAGATTAAGACTATGTCTATCAGCTTACGTGAAATTAAGTAATATATAAATGTTATAAAGATTCAAGCAAGTTTAAGAAGAATTTGACGTACGTTTATATAATAAAAGAGTTATATATTTGACGAGTTTAATTTAATTTCTAATGATTAATTATTTAGATGAAGAGCTAATTATTCCTTGGATTAATTAATTAAAGATGAAGAGTTGATATTCTCTCACGAAAAAACAAATAAATGAATCCAGGTCGTTACCACCTCTACTTTGTCCTCATTCAACAAAGCTAATTGAAAAGGAAGTTCCTTTCAACTAATGCTTTTGTTAAAAAAAATAATATCCATAGCTAATCCTTCTTTTAAGATTATAAAAAGAAACAAAATTTAAAAAGAGAATTAATTGGAAGTCGGACACAGCATGCATGCACCAACCTATGTAATATATATGGGTCAATGGAATGAGCTAAATTATTGGAGACTATAGTCGATTAAATTTCAGTAAAGATCAAATATATTAGGTAATTATAGTGGCGGAGTCCGGATTTCATGTAAAAGGAATTCAAAAAATAAAAAAAAATACTAGAACACCACACATGCAGGATTTGGAGCTATGATATGAAGTAATTTTTGAACTACCGTATTGTAACAGACTCAAACACATGACACGTATTGTCTATTTTGGCTTAGGTCCGCACGGATTTATCTTTTGGGCTATGCCACATTGAGCCCCAAAAATACACATATCATGTGAACTTGTGTCATACCTTATAAAGCTCTTCACTTTCCTCTCTTACGATGAATTCGCCTCTAGGTGACATGTGCACCCCTTCTTTATAAGCTTACCATTTTTAGAAGCCTGCCAGTCTTGCTTGACTCACCCTCGTCAGCCCACCCTCCGTCATGGGCATCATACATATGCTATTACACTAGAATCTTTACCTATGTCCAAGGAAATTCAACCGTTTATATAAAACAAAAAAGTCATTTATACCCTATGCACAAAATATAATTTTCCAGATAATTAAGGGGGATCGGATTCAAATGAATTTCCTTGCTTGAACCTTACTACGCCCTTGAGTGAGTACTTTCATGGACAATGTAACTCGATACCTGTGATTACCTAAGAAAATAATTGAAGCGTGAGACGACTTCGATAAAATAATTGAATGCACGCAAATTGATCCGTACACCACTTTTAAATTAGGACAACATATATTTCTGCGCGTTTATAGCATATTCAGAGACCAACAACTGTAATTTCTGGTTGGTAAGCTAAATTGAAAGAAACAAGAAAAACTTGTAAGCAAACAATAGGTCGTTGGCCTTGAAATTCTTGAACATTGAACATAGCTTTTAAGCCTTGAGTTGAGAGGATAAAAATATTACTCCCTCCGGTCCAAAATAAGTGATTTTTTGGCTTTTTTCTTGTGATCTAAAATAAATATTTTTTTCAAATTTTAAGAATGAATTAATTTTTTTTTCCCCTACATTGCTCTTGGAGTAATTAATATTGAAGTATGTGTTATGAGTGTTTATGTGAATAGATTGTAAAGGTTAATATGATCAATTTCATTGTTAATTAATGTTAAAAAATGTATTTCTTAATTTGTGTGAAAACAACCAAAAAATCACTTATTTTGAGTAACACGAAGAAAAGATAATGGTGGACATGTGTCCCAAAACACCGATTCAAGGTGATATTTGCAATTAGATACCAATTTTCAATGTTGACTATTTTTTCTCGATAATATCAGGATTGATCATTCGACTTTCAATTAATTACACCAAGAATTATGGAATTAATTTTTGTAATAAACACTTAAATTAAATTACTCCTTCCGATTCGTAACAAGTGACCAGTTTCCTTTTAGCACGTCCATTAAGAAAATGCTAAATCCTATACAAAAATACCTAGTATGACTAAATTACCCTTATTAAATATTGGTCACATAGTTATAGTGAGGAGTGAGAAAACTTTTTAGGGACATGCACATAAGGGTAAAAGAGTAAAAACAAATTGAATTTTTCTTGATTACCTAACTGGACACTTATTTTGAACCAAAATGAAAAAGTAAACTGGTCACTTATTGTGAACCGGACGGAGTAAGTCTTAACTATAATTCCATGTATAAATTACCACGTAAGTATAATCACATCAGAAACCCATTTAATAGTCTATCTAATTAATCTTATGTATGACGCTTTTTACTCTTAGTTTAAAATCCCATTTAATTAATAATTTCTCTAATCAATGTTATGTAGTACTCTTTACTTTTAGTTTGTTCGAAATAGAATGCTACATTTATGTTTAAAGAATAACTTAATTTTAGATTTTCAGTTTAATCTTAAAAACTTACTGCTATGAAAATATTATGACTTATTTAAGATTACAAGTTTTAATTTTTTTTATCAAAATATTCATTCAAACAATGCCACATAAAATAAAAAAAGGATAGAGTATTATTCATTTAGCACCCCTTACAAAAATGGTCCCCTTAAAAGGTCCAAAGCCGTAGCTGGTTTTCATTTCCCTGCCACAAAACTTGGTACCAATATGAAACACTAATGCGGGTCCTCCAAGTGCTTTAAGCAATTCAATGTACTCATATATCCACTTTCTTCTCTTTTTTCTTGAAAATAAATAAATTATACTCCCTCTGTTTTAATTTATCTAAACCTATTTGATTGAGCACAAAGTTTTAAGAAAAAAAGAAGATTTTTGAATTTGTTGTGTAAAATAAGACACATATATTTTGTCTGGCTATAATTACATTATTACATAAAAGCAAATTATTTTCAAATATGAAAAAAGGTCATTCTTTTTTGCACGAATTAAAAGAGAAATATGTTCACATAAATTGAAATGGGGAGAATATAGTATAGCTACTCCCAATATATATATATATATATATATATATATATATAATTCATACTTTTTTATATATTTGGCTAACGAATGTAATTATTTTTGGCCAACCGGTCAAATATGTAACTTGCCCTTCTTTTTTGGTAGTTTCAAAAGAAACCTACATTTGTATACATAGAGACAATTTATTTTAAAATTTTTATTTTACTTTTAATAAAATAATTTATGTCACAAAAATGTCTATGACATAGTTAGAACACATTAAAAGTCTTTCTTTTTAAAATTTTGTGCCTAGTTTAACACCAAAACATAAATTGAAACAAAGAAATAAGTTACTTTAATTAAAATAATCTGATATTCGAAACTTACTATCTGATTAATTTAGACCCGGAACCACTTAGGGTCCGACCATGCTATTTTACCTTTATACTCCTCTAAGTCTTAAGCTCCCCTTTATATACGAACCTTCCTCCCTCTTTCTCACAAACACCAAAATCTTCTTAAACTCTCCTTTTTTTCAAAATCCTTCTCTCTTCTCCTCTTTTTCTCTCTATCTCTCTTTTACAAAAATAGCCATGACCAAAGGAGGCAAGCTTACAAAAATCAAGTCAGTCTTGAAAAAAATGCAATCTTTCAAACTTAGCCGTGTCAACAGCAACAACACCATTTCCATGGTAACCACAAATCATTCTTCTTACGACAATGATTCATATAATTCCTATGAAAACAAAAATTTACACCCTGTCTACGTTGGTAAATCGCGTCGCGAATACCTCGTTAGCTCCGATGTTGTTGATCATCCTCTCTTTAGAGAACTTGTTGAAAGGACTGGTGATTCAGATGATTATATTACTGTTGGTTGTGAAGTTGTTCTCTTTGAACATTTGCTATGGATGCTTCAAAATGCTGATCCTCAACCTGAGTCGTTGAACGAGTTGGTCGAGTTTTATTCTTGCTAAATTTTAGAATGAGTGTGATCTTATTATTATATGTATACGTTTTGAATTCATTTTTGCATATGTATAAACAATTCGAGTCAAAAAGAATTGGTTCAGTTGAACCTACTGAATTCACCCTATAGTGGTGAACTTTTTTTTTTATAAATTAAAACAAAATTTGATGATTGGTTATTAGCAATGTAGTAAGAAAAGAAGATGATACGATTAACAGATTGTTCAAAATGGATGATCTTAAAATTGAGGGAGAAGACTAATGGTTACTTAGCTTATTATTGTTCTTTAATGGAAGTGGTTGCATTCTTTAATGTATGCATTTATTCTTTTCAATTGTTATGTGAAAATCTAGTCTTCCTCTTGTTCTTTATGATAATTAACTATTCTATTTGAAGTTTGTCCTTTTTTAACTTTTTTGCACTTTGGGACCTAGTTAGTAACATGGATGAATGTTGACATGTTGCCTATTCTACTATTAAAAAAAGGGAAGGACAGTCCTGTATACTAAGCTTCCGCTATGCGCGGGGTTTCGGGAAGGACCGAACTACAAGGGTCTATTGTACGCAACCTTATCCTGCATTTTGCAAGAGACTATTTTTACGGCTCAAACCCTAACCTCTTGGTCACATGACGGCAATTTTACCAGTTACGCGAAGACATTTTATTATATAGAAAAAAAAGAATTTAATCTCTGTACATCGACTGTCAGGTCATTTTAAAAATAACTATAAGTAATTATCTAATAAGTAGAACTAGCTAGTAACCTAGAAAATTCGACAAAAACATGTTATTTTACAACAGGTTAATTATATTGACATATAAAAATTCTTTATATTATATTGTTAGTGTAAGTTAATCGGGATAAAATGTATATACAAACTATTGATGCAATTCCACTTACTATACCTATGTATGATCACAGTAACCTTAAGAAGACAAACTCCAAAATTTACCTCTATTTCTTATTTACTTGAGTCAATTTATTTATCTCTAGATTAATTAAGTCAAAAAGAAAGATTAAATTTATTCTTGATTTTTTTCCAAGAATGGAAAATTTGAAACTGGATAGATGGGTCCAAAAAACAACTACTTCACTACCAACATCATAAGTCATAATAAATAACATACTAATTAAGTGGAGTAGACAACATCTTCCAACTGTATAACTTTGACCTCGAGAAATTAACAAGAAAAATAGAAAAAAAAACATTATGCCAAAATATGTGCATATAGCTGTACATATTAGTGGTGGAGACACACTTCTATGAGGGGTCTCACTGCTATATGAAAACATTCTCTACTACAAATATACAGTGTGTATCATGTTTTTTTTTTTCCAAAAAGAAAAAGGTATTTCTTCTGTTCCAATATATGCGATACTATATTTTTATTAATTCGTATAAAAAATAATGACACGTTGGATCATAAGTTTGAAAAGTATTACTCCTTCCATCTCAATTTATGCGGCAATAACAAGTCATAAATATTTGAGTGACAGTAAATCATCTCACTAAAGATAAAATAAGAAATTTAAAGTTAAATTATTTCTATAAAAAAGTATGACATTCTTATTGAGATATACCAAAAAAGAAAGTATATCATATAAATTGGACGTAAGAAGTACTTTCTCTATTATCGAGTCAAACTATCTCACATAAATTGGAACGAAGAAAATATATATAAAATGTCAAACTACTTGAAATTAGTACAAAATAAACATCAATTTGAGATAAGAAGTAAAGAGTTTAAACTTATCTCGGACCCAAACACACTTACAAGCAGGGGCGGAGCTAAAGTGATCTGAGCGGGTTCAGTCGAACCCAGTAACTTTAGTTTGGTTCGAACTCTATATTTGTCTTAAAAATTTATTTTATATATATATATATATATTATAACTAATTAATTAGAATCCAATAGCTTAAAACAATTAGAATCCCGAACCCATAAATTTAAAATTCTGGCTCCGTCTATACTTACAAGTAAAGTTGTGATAAATATAGATCGATACTGCTTGTGCAAAATCTTATGTACATCAATGGTATGTTTCATGAGTCGTTGATTCCTTAATTTTAACGTACTACAGCTGTTTTGGGGGTCACAATCTTAATGTTTGTCTTCCACGTTCTTTGTTATATATACAAAGGGGTTGGGCTCCCTATTTGTACTCACTTTTTATGATACGCAAATGGATTATGATCTGTCAAATTAGGTTTTTATTTTCAACCACACACTATTTTTCACTTTGTTAGTTTGAGTTTCAGAGAAGCTAAGATTTAATCGTGAGAAAGAAGAGTGCTTTTACTGACAATATTGTAGATGATTGCAAGGGAAAACAAGAATTAAGGAATTGCAACTTGCTAGGTTTATAATGATGGTGATGAATAATTGTCATTAGCCACTTAGTCTCCATGCTTAGATATGATCATCTCCAATAGGATAAAAGGGCAATCCGATGCACTAGGCATCTCACGTTCACGCAGGATTTATGAAATGACTGTACTTCAAGGGATGTGATGTAGACACCTTAATGCAAGTATTCAGTGGCGGAGTCAAAATTTTCATTAAGGGGTATCAAATATATAAAAGTAAAAAAAGTCAACATATAATATACATGCATATAATTTTTTTTAACCTACCTAGACTGTGTATTTTTCCTGTGAATTGTGTCAGCTGACACCCCTTGCTATAAGGTGGCTCCGCCACTGCAAGTGTTAGTGGCTACTTCCGCGAATCATCTCCAATAGTAACTCGTAAAAACTTCCAATATTCATGTATATATGATTTAATTTAATTAAATTTTGTCCAAAGGCTCTATTATTTCTTTTCCACTGTGGTGGATCCAACAGTAGGGTTCGTGGGTTAGATAGAATTTCTTAGTGATTCGGGATCGAATTTTATATATCTGTGGAGGATCAACCATGAATTCGCAGATTCAATAGAACTTATACAACATCAAAAAAGGTTTTTAGCGATAATAATATGAGTCTTTACCAGTATTCGACATAAATAATGTTAGAGGCTTTAGCGAATTAGGATCCATTGGTATTTAATTAATTGCCTGTAAATATTTTTGTGCCAATAAATATTGCCGCTAAAAGGAAAATTTATTGCCGCTAAAAACCTCTTTTGATGTATTGTTAGTGATTTGGTTTAAGAATATATGTGCGAAAACTTGTATATATAGATAAAGTTAGACATATATTTATGAATTCACTCTCAATTCAGAACTTGTAATTGTATAAATTGTGAATCCGTCAATGTTCTTCATTGTGGTGGATCCAACAATGTGTTCACAGGTACGGTACGTAGAACTTAGTGATTCTGGATCATATATATATATATATATATATATATATATATATATATATGTGTGTGTGTGTGTGTGTGAGCACGTGGTGGCAAGCGGATTCAATTGAACCCTCTTCACCAAAAAATAATACTGTGTATATGTATAAATTACGATTAAAGCATCGTAAATTTTGTATAAATATTTTATTTGAACCCACTTGCATAAAATTCTGGGTCCGCCGCTGGCGTGTGTGCGCGCACACACTCACACGCTTGGAAAATAAGTATATATATCCAATTAGATATATATATTTGAGAACTCATTCTCTCAACTCAAATCATAATATTTAAATTGTGCATCTGCTACTGTTCTATACCACATGCCAAATATCAAGATTATTTGATTACGGGGGCAAGTCTTTATTCAAGAATAAATGATTCTTCAAATACAGTAATATGTATATCTAACATGTACATTCGAAGCAAAGTAAGTAATATATATATATATATATATATATATATATATATATATATATATATATATATATATATATATATATATATATGTGTGTGTGTGTGTGTGTGTGTGTGTTTACCTTGAATTTTACAACTAATATTACTAGAAACTATGAATGAGTACTAAGCAAAAGGTTGAACTTATTAACCCATAGATATTGTTAAACAACACTCCCTTTACTTTAATTTACGTGTTTATTTTTCTTTTTCACTTTTTATATTTAGTAACTCATTTATTATAACATCTCACTAGACATGTTTAAGACCACAAGATCGATTCAAAAAATATTTGAATATATTACACATATTTTTAGTTTAAGGATACAAGATTTAAAAGTCATCATTACTTTCTTAAACTTTGTGACTAATCAAACTAAGTCACGTAAAATGAAATGAATTAATAATATCGTTTTATATAACTTTCACGAGCTTTATAATTAGTCAAATTCATTTAAAATTGAGAGGAAAAAAAAACTGTAATGTGATATTTCATTTATTTCTACCTTTCCACTATTATTTTGGTATATTATTTCACTACAACTTGGAGATTATACAAGTCAAAATAAAATATAAGCTTGGTACCATGTCAATAATGCTACATAAAATAGAACGGAAAAAGTATTTAGGTAATCAACTAGCTATAAGGTTCTTTAAATATACGCCATTGCCACCAATGAATATTCATTTCTTAATATCTGAATCTTACATAAATTAAAAAGAAATTACAGTACTTTACAACTACCTGCTGGTTGAGGAAGTGTAAAGCTATGTCGCCTTAAGAAAAGGTAATGTCTTCTTTAGAAGCCTTTATTTTATACTTTAATTTAATATTTAACTAACCAATTAATATTATTGGAAACTTGTATAGTTCACACTCTTTGGCGAAAATATTCCCACATAAAATGAGAACCTTTTTTCTTTATTGATTAGGTTTTAGGTATCTTAATTCCATGTTTGTCCCAGGTAAGCTTTACCCTTTTTTCATCACTTGGTAGACTAGTTGTCTTTATAATAAGTTACTCTACTTAGAATAAAATCGACAGGCGAAGTTATATCACCTGTCACACTGGAGACAAATTCAATAATTTTTGCTTAGATTATACATTCGTAATAGGAAATTTATTAAATATATATATAAATATTTAATTACAAACTTAATAATTAAACTAGCTATAATTCGGCTTCTAATTCAGAATTCATAAACTTTAAATCTTGACTTTGCCTCTAAATAAAATAAATATTAAATTAATCTACTTTATTTTGCAACCCCTACAGAGTATAAAAGGAAAAGGAAAAGGAAAAGGGCAAGGGCAGTTACATAGTTTATGATACTAATGATTGGAGTAGTTGGAGATGCTTTTTAATTACTAATATTTAATATTTTCAAACATATGTTTTTGTTTTGTACCCAACACACGCTCTGTTTGTAGCTTTGTTTGTTGGTAGAAAGAAACTCTCATTACACGTTTGAAAGAATGTTCAGAATATGGATGAGAGGATTAGGCAGATTAAAGGGATATGGGATTGATTTTGCAAAGTGGAAGACACGAATATAATTCAGTAGACATACTGAACACAAGGCAACTCTATTATCTGTAACGCAATGTAGGTGCATCAGCCACTTCAATGAGTTAAAAAATTAAATAATATTATATTAAGAAAATATTAGAGAAAATGTTAATTTAGTTGGTGTTGCAATAATTATTGTTTGATGAAGCATATATTTGAAAAGGTTAGAGGTTGTGATACCTAGTAATAGTGTTCGTCGACTGTGACGATTATGAGGCGGTGGCCGGTGATGATTTTGGTTTAATTATAGTTGGTTGTGATGGTTATAGGGTATTTTTATCCCTCTATTAGTTAACTTGCCACTTATTTCATTAGAATAATTTTTCCAATTATCGTCTCAATTACATCATCATCATTTAGGTAATCCCACAAATCAAGGCCGTCGTCTTCATTGGGTTAGAACTACAAAACTAAATTATACTGTGCAATGGTAGCTCATAATGATGAATGACGACTGAGGTGGTTGTCGGTATAGTTAGCGGTGGAGCTGGTGATGGAGGATGTGTTAGTAGTGGTCATGGTATTATATGTGGTCGGTGGTGGAAGTTAGTGGTAGCGGTGGTTGCTAGTATGGCGGATCATCCAACCTGACAGAATTCATGAGTCGCTAGTTCAACTATCTCGAAAATAGGGTCAACCATTAGTTGCCCCATGTCCTTTATTTCTATCAATCTTATCCAAAAAGTCATCTCAACCTTATAGTCATTGGCAGTCAAAGTAATTGTTGATGGCGGCGGTGGGGAAAGCGAAGGACTAGAGGTGATGGCGTAAGGTGGTCAGACGGTGGCTGGTGGTAGAGGTAAAGGTGGTTGGTGATAATGGCTGATTGCAGAGGTGATTTGTTGTTACGATCCAAAACCCACTAGTCGTGATGACACCTTACTTGACCCGCTAGATAACCCAACTAACAGTCAATACAATCCAAATGAAATTTATAGGAAACAGTGAAGACTTATCTGAACATTTACATATTAACCCAATGACTGGTAGTACGAATCATGAGCTTCTAAGATTAGGAATTTACAAAGCTGGTACAAATAATACATGATTTGTTTGAAAATTAAATAAATAGATTAGCAAAATCTAAAACTACCAAGGACAAATGGAAGCTTATTCCGAAATGCACGAACATCTTTAGAGTCAGCTCCTGACATCACCAGCAGCTCCGCTCCAAAATTTGCACGCAAGGTGCAGAAGTAGTATTAGTACAATTGACCCCATGTACCCAGTAAGTATCTTGTCTCACCTCGTCGAAGTAGTAACGAGACCTTTTAGTTAAAAGATACTCACAGATAAAACCTGCACCGAAAACTAGCAATAGAATTATACTACGATATAATAGAAAAGAGTACACGAAACGAATATGCAAAGCAGTAATTGAGTACTAGCATAGATCACAATTTAGCATTTTCCAATACCTCGACCAATCTTTTCCTTAGAGCGAAAACCAATAAACCACGATAGTCACTCCATAACTTTCATAGCGCGAGGAATTTACTCAGATATCAAGTCAATTGCACGACAACATCCTTCGTGCATTTATCTCATCCTCACCAAATATGCATATAACAGTACCAACCAGATGACAGAAATACCGATAACAGTAACGACAAAGTAGGAAATACGCAAGCAATAATGAATGAGGATATACATATGGGCAACAGTAATAGACTAGGCAGAAGGCATATGAGAAATGACAGAAATTAGATGTAAAGAAATATCAACTTCAACTAACTAGCATGGTGGAGGCCTAGATATAGATATAACAAATAAGAAGGGAACACATGATCTTTACAAGTTAATAAGTAGAGGCATGAATGACAAACATGGTGGAAGTCTTATACAATAGTGCAACAAAATAGATACGACATGGAAGTAATTATAACATTAAGAAGTAGGCATGGTATTTGCAAGTTAAGTGATCACGCCCAACTATGCCTTATAAAAAGGACAAAGCGGTCGCTGCAAATATAATTTGAGTATTTAGCCCAGAGTCGAGTCCTTAGAAAATTAACCTATCAATTACTTTCGTTAGACTTACTAAATTCTTCGTAATCAACTTCCCAGATATTTTGAATAACAATTGGGGATATTTTTACTAACTATAACTGAATGAAAGCAAGTAAACTAAAAGCTAACTATGACTGGGTTGTATGCAAGTAAGAGAAGGATCTAAGGTTATGATTTCCCCTATTGATGGAATCCCTTCCCGTTATGTTTCACATAGATTTGCCTAATCGTCTCTATCGATCATGAGCACTCTTATTACCGTAAATCTCTCCCGAGTAATCACGACAATTTACTAGACACACTCTCCCAAGTTACGCTAGCTGGCTTTTAATACAACTTACTTTAGATCGCACCCAAGACTTCGTTATCCCTAATCCCGCCTTTAAACCCTTGGTTATTGATCCTTCATATACTTTGGAAGTGGTGTTGTTCAAGAATTACCTAAATATGCACTCTCTCCTGAGTAATACATTCTAAATAGGCACAACTAATTGAAGATCCTATCAATTAACTACAACAAGAACATAGTTGAACAAATAGAGATTAAACCGGGCAAACTATATTAATATAATACGAAGTTCATCCTTCAACAGGTTCCATCAAAACCCTAGACTAAATATTTAGCTACTTATAGTTGTGTTCATCATAACAATTGCAAAATTCATCATAAATGGTAAAATACAAAAGGAAGAAAGGAAGAACTCGATGTTGAATTATGCTCCTTGCCTCTTGCCTCTCCTTGCCTTCAACTAAGCTGTAAAAACCTTGATAATGTCCCTTTAGGCGAGCTGAACCTCTTCTAGGTTAAGTGGAATTACCCTCGAACTTTCAAGTTTAGCCCTGAATTATATTTTTTGAACTGGACTAGCACGGTCGTGCTAGTGGGCGCACTACTGACCGCGCATGTGGCATAGTATTCTGCCTCGAACTCTTGAGCTAGCGCGGTCGCGCTAGTGGATCATCATTTCAACTCTTCTTTTATCTCTTCTTTCAATATACTCAGCTCCGAGGGGCTTCCCTTGCTTCAATTTAGCTCCAAATATAGTCCTAAGTGCTCGTACTCGCAACTCGCTCCTGCAAAACATGAAATTCACAATTAGAGCCAATTTATCATCATTAACTATCCTACAACAATGAAACATAGTCAAGCTGGGGCATAAACAGTCGCCAAATTACATGAATCTAGCCTAATATCAACACCCCACACTTAAATCATTGCTAGTCCTCGAGCAATCCACCACACTCTATAAAGGTTCCTTCATTAAGCTTTTCCCCAAACGTATCACGCCAAGAACAAATCACCAAAAATTACGTCTAGTCGTGAACAATCTTTGCCTCAAAAGTCGACTCTCACGTGTCGTGCAATATTCGTACTTACTCAAATTACTCTATACAGAAGTCAAGACTTACCTTTCCTTCGTGAATCACATGCCCTCACATCACACAAGAGAGTAGTTCCACAAATAATAATATTAAGAACAATTAGGAACTTAGATAGATAAAATTCGCTCACTCTCAAAAAGAACATTCACATGGCACAAAGATGCCCCATAGGCTTGCCCGTAGTGTACTACTCTACTAATCGAGCTCATTCAGTCTAAGATCAATTAGGACTTCATTTGGTAATATAGGCTAAGGGACAGGTAGGATATATTTGGATATAGTAGCTAACTTTCATAAGCACTTTTAATACAATCACATTAACCTTCAAAACCATACTTATGTCAACCAGACATTCCACCGCATTTTTATTTATAACATCCCACTCCATTAGGTGCAATTGTATCAAATCACCACTTATCAACTACTACATTTACTCATTCTCTTTTTTTTTAAGTGGTGCTTATTCTTTTACTTTTTTCAAAAACTGCACCTTTTCTCTATTTCATCGGTTCCACTCAAAAACCAAACCACCACCTCACACTTTAGCTTTTGCATATTTCATGACCGTTCAAGTGCTCATGGAAGGTAAAAGGGTTCAAACATATGGGCCATTCAAACAATTAGGTAAGGTTCGTAATGTGGTTGCCAAAGAAACGGGCTTGTAGGCTCAACAGGGTTAACTACGATATATTACAATTAGGTGGGTCTACTTTATATATTTGACTTAACAAAAAAATGCCTATATCAATTCTAAGACTGAATAAAGCTACTATTTCACTTTGCAAACACACGGGGCAAGTTTCAGGCATCAAATGTAGAGCATAAAATACAGTACAACTCACACACACATAGCACATGACTCACTCCAGATTGGCTTATCAAGACACTCTCGTTTGAGTATTCAAGTCAGTTACAAACATACAATTTAAGGCACTCTAGCAAGAATCAACCACTGAGACTAAGCGTTACACTCTAGTGTCTACTGTGTTCAGGTGTATCAACGCCAAAAGTTTCTCTTTCTATTTCCGCTCGTAGCCCATCAATACTAACTAAAAATTAAAAACAAAATAAACAAAAACTAACTACACCCGGTTCAAGCAAAACCCTTGGAAAAGAACCGTGGCCTAACACTACCTAAAACAAAAAAAAAATCTTTTTGGTATTTTCTTTAAACTTACTTCCCTCAAGAAAACTGTCTAGAAGATCCGTTATCAGGAAGAGTCCAACATATTTCTGTATTTTTTTGTTTTTGTTTTTTGTTTTCTTTTTCCGTCGACTTAGACCCTCAAAAACCCCATCGAAAGAGATCCATCGTCGGGACAAGTCAACTTACCTACTTTAAACTTACCTAATTTGACTATTACTCAAAACTACCAAAAACAATCCAGAAAAATAAGGAAAACATCAAGCAGTCAAGCTGTTACATATACACACATACATTGAAGTATCCCCCACCCCACACGTTAAACAAAGACATGTCCTCATGGCATACAAAATAAAGAACAGTGAGGTAAAGGAACTTCCCTGAAAGATCACTCTTGATCGGAGACCGTGTCTGGGTTCAAGCTACAAGCACGACCCAGAGCTCTCAGCCAGCCCAGTAATTTATTCTCTGATTTCACCTGCTGGGCAGCCACCGCGTCAACACGTGTACCCAAGTCAGTGACCAAGGTACGCAGTCCAGCCACCTTCTGCTCCAAAGCTGTGGACTAGGTAACTTGAGTAGCTCCAGATGGTGCTGCAGTCCTAGATGGCGCTGCAGCTACTGCAATTTGCTCATGGGCCTGTGGCTCGGCCCTCACATCCTCCTGCTCAGCCTCATCTTCCTCAGAGTCATCAGATTCACCACTATCATCACCACCTACTGCCACCGGCTCCTTACCTGTAGTGACCTTATTTACTCGAAACTTGTGGTCTTTTGGTACTCTCCCATCAACATCTAGATTTTTCGGCACCCGAGCTTCCCGGCAAAGTCGAGTAACCAAGTAAGGGAAGAAAAACCCATACCTTTTCATCAGACAATGGGTGAACATCTCCTCATGAATCACTTTGGCCATGTCAAAGTTGTGACCATTAATAAAGCACCAAATCAGAGCCGCTCAAGGACCATTCACCTCCGTAGTGTTGGAAGACGGGATCAGGTGGTTGTTGATACATACAACCAGCACTTCCCTTCAAAAGTTAGCGCAGGGAGTGAAACTTCTGACCATACTTCATCAAGACAATTTCCTTTCCGGTTACATAGATTGTTTCAAAGAACCTCTCCCACTACGTGTGTGATCTGTCATACCCCTCATACTAGTCATCATATGGATCCACGGGAGAGGGCAGCTGGTACATCCCCCGTATAGCCTCAACTGAGGCATCCACCGCCTTTCTGCGCACAGTTACTACGCTATTCACATGTTCTTTTACATTAGCGTAGAGTTCACGGACAACCATCACATTCCCCTCGGCCGGCTCGTCAATGAAGATTTGTAACCTCCACCTTACCAGCTAGTATACAAGTGAGTGCAGCCTAGCTGGACCGACCCTATATCTATGCCCCTTTCTGGTATCGATTTCTTAGTGGCCTTATCCGCAAAGCGGTCCTGAGCCTTAATAGAGACGAACCTACTACTATCAAATGGACGAGCATGAGCCGACCCGTGAGCCTTGGACGATCCAGCTTGACTGCTGGAAGAGGCACCTGTGGTGCGTCATTTCCAAGATGGAGCCATAGTACCTGGAAAAAGGAATAACATTAGCATAGCCCAAAAAATTGTGACTCAATGCGATTACTCAGACTTCACGCACATAATTGGTCACAATCACTCAATTATATTCACTGAGGCATTTAAACAAACACCTTGTGGGCATTATATACTCACACCCCATTTCAAGCATATTGTAACCCAATACCACCAAAATGTCCCCAAAATCAAATACTAAGTTAAACTACAACTCTACCAACCTTACCACCCATAATCACTACAACATATGTTACAAATTTCTACTAAGAAAAGAAAAGAAAAAGCTACTACATAATACAAAAATTAAAAATGAAATTCTGTAAAAACAAAAAAAGGAAAAATGGCAAAAAGAACTCATACCTGTAGTGAGAGAATATGGGGAGAAGTGAAGAAGAGTAGGGGAGAGCGTGGCTTGAAACTTGGGGAAATTGGGTTGGGAATTTGAAGAAGAAGGGGGTTAGGGTTGGGGGGGTCTTTTGTTTTGTTTTGAGCGTGGGGGAAATCTGGGGTTGAAGAGGGTAGAATATAGGGAATATAATAAAGGAAAAAAATTAACATAAAATAAAAAAAGTTATTATTAAGTTAAAGAAAAATGCATCAGATGGGCGGGACTAGCGCGGTACGAGTGCGACCGCGCTAGTCTAGGCGGTGTACTTGGACATATGCGCGGCCACTAATGCGGTCACGCTTCTAGCACGGTCACAAGCGCGGCCACTATAGCGCGGTCGCGCTAGTGTTTGAGAGCCAAGGCAGAATGTTTGCCCGCGCGACCTGTAGCGCGGTGGTAGCGCGAGCGCGCTCCTGGGCACAAAATATTTTCATTTTTTCGCTTGTTCTTTCCGCGTTCGATGGACCTATCTCTTGCCCAAGCTCACCTTCATTGGTTAGTACTTCCCAGACTCAAAATTAACAACTACTAACTATCATTGGGTTTCCTCCCAACCAGTGCCTTAGTTAATGTCGTGGCACGACGATTACAACAAATCAATGGGTTGCCTCCCATGCAGCGCCTGATTTAACGTCGCGGCATGACGCACATAAGCGCATTTAAGGCTCGCTCAACCTCTGAGGTTCTTTCAGGTGGATCTCTGACACTTCCTTTGGTTCATTCATGCCCACATATAATTTCAATCTCTGCCCATTGACTCTAAATATATGAGAGTCTTTCTCTGAGGCAATCTCTATAGCCCCTGAAGGGAATACTTCGACCACTCAAAATGGTCCAGACCATTGTGACTTGAGTTTACCCAGAAATAGCCTTAATCTTGAGTTATAGAGCAATACCATGTCCCCGGGGTTGAAATTTTGCTCAACAATGTTCTTGTCGTGCAACCTCTTCATTCTTTCCTTGTACAACCTTGTGCTCTCAAAAGCAAGATATCGGAACTCGTCGAGCTCATGCAATTTTGTTACTCTAGTTGTGCCCACAACCTCAATGTCTAGGTTTAGTTGTTTCATTGCCCACCAAGCTCTATGTTCTAATTACACTGGCAAGTGGCAGGCCTTCCCGAACACCAACTTATATGTTGACATACCAATTGTTGTTTTAAAAGCAGTTCTGTAGGCCCAGGATGCATCATCTAGCTTTTTCGCCCAATCAGTTATTGTGGCATTCATAGTCTTGGTCAGTACACTCTTTATCTCTCTATTAGACACTTTGACCTGTCCACTGGTCTGAGGATGATATGGTGTTGCCACCTTGTGGCGCACATCGTACTTTTCTAGCAACTTGTCGAAGGCTCGATTGCAGAAGTGAGTGCTTCCATCACTGATAATAGCTCTTGGGGTCCCAAAACGGGTGAATATATTTTTTTAAAAAAACCCCACCACCACCACTCTGGCATCATTGGTGGGAAGTGCTGCAGTTTCCACCCATTTAGACATGTAATCTACAGCAACAAGTATGTACTTATTGCCAAAGGAGATGACGAAGGGGCCCATGAAGTCTATCCCCCAGACATCGAACACTTCAGCCTCTTGAATTGGGTTTATGGGCATCTTATGGCGACGGGAAATGTTTGTAGTTCGCTGACATTCATTACAGCCCTTCACCCATTGATGTGCATCCTTAAACACTATTGGCCAGTAGAACCCTACCTCTAGCACTTTCGCGGCCGTCCTGACTCCTCCAAAATGCCCTCCATATGCCGATGCGTGACATGCCTGCAAAACAGAAGATTGTTCTATCTCGGGGACACACCTCCAAATCATATTGTCAACACATATTTTCAAAACAGATGAGGTTCTTACCAATAATACATGCGACAGTCACGATAAAAAATTTTATTTTGCATAGAGGGAAGGTCATAGGGAACTATACCGCTTGCTAGGTAATTTGCAAAGTCTGCATACCATGGCACTTTATCAAGGCTTGTAGCGAGTAGTTGCTCGTCTGGAAAGGTTTCCAGAATATCTTCAACCTCAACTGAGTTGTCATGATAGATGATCATCGACTTGGTTTTCTGTGCCCTTATGGTCACGAATTTCGAGGTTGAAATCTTGCAGTAACAGCTCCCAATGAATCAGGCGCGGTTTGGACTCCTTCTCAATCAAGTACCTGAGAGCTGCATGATCAGTATATACAATTACCTTAGAGACAATCAGGTATGATATGAACTTGTCGAATGTAAACACGACAACCGGCATCTCTTTTTCAGTCATAGTGTAGTTCAAACGGGCTCCACTCAACGTTCTACTGACATAATAGATTGGGTGCATTAGCTTGTCTTTCCGTTGTCCCAGCACTGCCCCCACTGCATAGTCACTGGCGTCACACATGAGTTCGAATGGTTTCTCCCAGTCGGGGGCGACAATGATGGGTGTTGTGACTAGCCTCTTTTTCAACTCCCCGAATGCTACTTTGCAATCATCAGAAAACAAGAAAGGGTGATCTTTTTCTAACAACTTATAGAGAGGGTTGACTATTTTTGGGAAGTCTCTTATAAATCTCCGGTAAAAACCAGCATGCCCGAGGAAGCTCCTGATTGCCTTGACTGAAGTGGGGGGGGGTGGAAGCTTTGCTATCACGTCAACTTTAGCACGATCTACCTCGATTCCCTTGCTTGATACCCAGTGTCCCAAGACTATGTCCTCTTGTACCATGAAATGGCACTTCTCCAAATTAAGTACCAGGTTAGTCTCAATACATCTTTTCAACACTCGAGTCAGATTTATAAGGCACTCGTCGAACGAGTTTCCCACTACGGAGAAATCATCCATGAACACCTCCATTATGTCTTTGACCATGTCAGTGAATATGGCCATCATGAACTTTTGGAATGTGGCGGGTGCATTGCATAGGCCAAAGGGCATCCTCCGAAAAGCATAAATGACATATGGGTAAGTGAAGGAGGTTTTCTCTCTATCCTCTAGTGCAATGGAGATTTGATTGTACCGTGAGTACCCATCTAGAAAACAAAAGTGGGACCTCCCTACCAATCTGACAAGCATCTGATCAATGAAGGGAAGTGGGAAGTGGTCTTTCTGGGTGGCCAGATTTAATTTTCTGTAGTCCATGCAAATTCTCCAGCCTGTGACGGTTTTTGTAGAGATCAGCTCATTGTTATCATTTTTGACCACCATCATGCCACCCTTCTTAGGAACATATTGCACTGGGCTAACCCAGTTGCTGTCGGAGATTGGGAAAATGATTCCTGCATCCAACCACTTAATCACTTCTTTCTTCACCACTTCCTTCATATTGGGGTTCAGCCTTCTTTGGTACTCCCTAGAAGGTTTATGTGCCTCTTCCAGCAGAATTTTAGGCATACAATATGCCAGGCTGATCCACTTAATATCTGTCATGGTCCACCCAATGGCAGTCTTGCACTCCTTGAGTTCCTGCAAAAGTTGTTGTGCCTGCACATCTAACAAACTAGATGAAATAATAATAGGTAATGTGGAGCTAGGTCCTAGGAACTCAAACCTGAGATGGGCGGGCAGTGGCTTCAATTCTAGCTTTGGTGGTTCTTCTATGGATAGCTTGGCTGGAGGAGTTTATCTGTTTTCTAAGTGAGGGGGCTCGAATTCAAGAGTTCTATCCCAAAACCCTCTGCCCTCTAAAGCCAACACCTATTCTGCCAATTCTTCCCTATTCACCTCATCTAAATTTACCAGACATGCAGCAAGAGGGTCCTCAATTGTTAACATCTCATCATCAGCTTCTATGATTACATCCACGACATCAATAAGAGAACAATTGGCAAATTCACTTGCCCGCCTCATAGATTTCTGCACATTGAATATTATGATAAGTTGGTATTTTACCAACTTATCTTGTCTTTAAACCTATACTTTTTCTATGTTTGAGTGATAAAATCATGTATTTGATGTTATTTACTTCTATTTTACAGGGTTTATGTGATTTAGAAGTAATGGTGAAAAAACTAAGTGAAAACAAGTCAAAAAGGAGCTAAAATGGACAATGAGAAACTGCCCAGTGGTTTACTCTTCGCGAACGCGAAGGTACAACACGAACGTGAAGAAGCAGGCAGCTAGACCTTCGCGAACGCGATGAACCATAACCTGAACCTTCGTGAATGCAAAGGACAAAACGCGAACGCGATGCCTGAGGAAAGCAAACCTTCGTGAATGCGATGAAGAAACTGGGCGTGAAAACTGGACAGTTCTAGAATTTCACATTTTTGACCCCAAACCCTTTAATACCCAAACCAGCTCAGATCTTTAACAGATTTTTGGCTTATTTTTAGTTTCATAGACAAGAGAAGAACAAGTCTTGAAGCTAGGATTTGCACACACATTTGGGTTTTGAAGATTTCAAGCTTGTGGTTAAGGATTTCTTATCCATTTATGTTTATTTCTTCATTTCCTTGCTTTGTATTGAATATTTAAGTGTGTAGTATTTATTTCCAATACTTGAATCTTGTTTATGGAAATATTCATGTTTAAAGTGTGGATTAAATATCTTGTTGTGCTTATGTATTGATTGATTTTCATTTATTTATGAAGTCAGTTGTTGTTTCTTTAATCATTCTTGTTCTTTAATGTTTCCAAAGGGATTAGCTAACCCTAGGACTCGCCCATTAACTCCGAATTAATTTTGGAAAAGATAATTTGGGGTTGGGAAAGATTAATTAACAAGAACTTGAGGTTTTAACCCTCATTTTATAGATTCTACCTAGGGATAGGATTGAACTACTTGTAGCCATATCTGGGTGTGCTTAACCTCTTAATTGGGTTAGGAATAATTCAATTAGGAAGTCTTGTTAGTCTTCGGAAGAAGCTAATTAAGAATTATTATCCGTGGCTAATTAACATAAACTCACTCATATTTGTAAAATCATGAAATACATTGGATTGTTGCTCGAGTGTAATTCCCGATGCATCCATACTTGTAGCCATTTATCATTTTACTTGCTTTCTAGGTTAGTTTACATTTCCGCATTTGGATATAAATATTTTCCAAAAACCAATTCTAAGTGTTTGGCATTGTATAACAAGTGATAATTCTCTTACATTCCTAATCGCCCACATATTGTTCTCTGTGAGATTCGACCCCGACTCATAGTTGGGTTAATTATATTACACGCGACCGTGTCCATTTACTTTTTAGAAGTGGATTTGGACATATATGTGCGTAAATTTTCTGTAAATGAACAAAGAAAAGTGGGAACCCCAACTGTTTGAAGAAAAGCCTGAAAGAAAACATGTTGTGGGTGAGGAAGATGACCTTCATGAATGCGAGGGCTTCCCGCGAATGCGAAGGCAAAACAGTGGGAGCAGAAAATTTGACCTTCGCAAACGCGATGGTCTGCACGCGAACACGAAGTTCTGATTCTTGGCAAAAAAATTTTGCTCTTCGCGAATGCGGTGATCTGCTCGCGAACGCGAAGAACAATCACTGGCAGTCCCAAAACTGGCGAAAAATAGTAGCTTCGCACAGCTCTGCGTGGAACCTTTTTCGCCCATTTCTTCAGCCTAAACACATCCTAATACATTGTTTTAAGTGTCTGTATGAGCTTTTAACATTGTTGGTCTATTTTCTAGGTACTTTGGGCATAAAATGGATCTGGAACACCAAGAATTTGAGCACGAACATGTCTTTGGACTTGAACAAGAGGAACCCTTTGATCATGAGCGGTTTCTATCTGCAGCATGTGAGCGAAAATATAATGAACTACTGTCCAAGACCATCGTCTGGGAAAGAGGCATAAACTTGGAAAAAGTCGAAGCTAAAATGCCGGGCTTCTACATGCGCTTGGTAGAAAGTAGGTGGATTTGTTTTGCCGAGCAACCAAATAATGCCAACCACACAATAGTTCTGGAATTCTATGCAAACGCCTTGAGGACCGACTTCCAAGGTGCCTTTGTTACTATTGTGCGGCGCGTGCAAGTCCACTTCAGCCCTGAGATAATCACTGATATTTACGGCCTTCCCAATATTGATAACGAGGTCTACAGAGACAAGCCAAAGCAGGAGGAAACCAGTGGCTAGTGGATAAGTTACATGATGGGGTTACCCCGAAGTGGTTGACAATGCACAAGGGAGTTGATTCTCATGATTTCACGGCTGAGGCAAAGACATGGCTCTTCATTATCTGTTCAACAGTGTCGCCCTCTACAAATGACACTGATGTGATACCAGACATGGCACTGATAATTGCTACTATCATGAATGGACTACCTGTGAACGTAGGGGACACATTGTCCGAGAAATTGAGGAAGCCACTCATGGGAGGTCCAAGAGCCTTTTCTTCCCTTCCTTGATCACTAGATTTTGCTATGATGCTGGGGTGCCTCAACGCCCCAATGATGTTGAGAAAGGTCTAGGAAAACCGATGATCCATCCCTTGCTGAAAAGGGGACCTAGTGACAAACAGAAAAAAGGAGAATTGATGTTGCTTCCCCTTCATTTGGGCAGTTCTCTAAGGCCACCACTGATCCCGTCGGATCCTTTGCACCTTCATCAGGGTCCTTTGACCCCATAGACCACTCCAGTCCGGTTCTCACACTATGAGCCATTTATCCAGTCAGATATATGGAGTAGATGCGCATGTTAGTCAGCTTATAGCTGGTCTTCCCACTGGCCCACCTGGAGCTGGCACATCTACTGGGACTGGCACATCTACGGGGGCTGCTGCCCCACCATCCATAGAGGATATGGTCAAAGAGCAAAAAGCAATCACGGGCAAGATGGAGGCCATTAACACCAGGCTGGAGAACATGAGTCGCCGGCAAGGAAAGATTGAGAAGAGGCAGAGAAAGTTCAAGAAACATGAGAAGACGAAAAGCAAATTGTTGTCCAAGATGATGCAAAAGCTGAGTACATTTTGTGGTTCACATGAATCGGAGGATGATGATGATGCGGATGTGGAGCTCAAATTTCCCACCACCTCCAGTTCCGACTGATGCAGTATTCAGGGAGCACTTTCCACCATTTTACTCTATCATGTTTAGTTGCATTGGGGACATTGCAACATCTTTAGTTGGGGGTGGCTTCTTGTATAATTGTTGTTATTACTTAATTATAGATAACTATGGGTATGACAGATTGATACTGTGGTTGTTTTTATTTTGTTGTTAGTGTATTTTCATGTGATGTGTGATATTATTATGTTTAGTAGCTTCTAAATTTTTTGTTTATATATATATATTATGTTTTAGTTATTTGATGTTTATTAGCTTCTCATTTTTTTTATTAGCTTCTTAATTTTTTTTATAGTATGTTTGATGTTGGTGGCGATATCCTTGGTTTTCTTTGTACCACGGTTCTTTTTCCAAGGATGCCAATTTTTTTCTTGAACCGGGTAATTGTAGAATATTTTTGTCGACTTTTCCCGATGATGGATAGATAGCCAACTTTCTTAAGGGGATTAGTCTTGTAGTTAGATATAGCTTATGTTAATTTAGGAAAAATAAATGGTTTGAGTCGGGGTTTGTGCCCATTGACCAAATTGTGGCTTGCTTGGTACCAACATGATTTAAACCTCAGCATATGAATTTTTGGTTATTGAAAAAAAATAATTGAAGTAAAGATGTCATGACTTTTAGACTCAAATTTTGGCTCTTTAATTCACTAAATAGCTTCCTATGCTATATGCGACCTCTTTGAGTCATTGATTTCAATTGGATTTTGGATTTGTATTCCACTTGAGTGTTTATGTGCCATGTGTGGTGAGATTATTTGTGAGTTCTTTTGCATTACTTGTAGTCTAGAACTTGCCCGGAATGTGCTTCAAAGCGAAATCATAGATTAACTTGGTTTGAAAAATGATATTAGGCCTTCCTTGGACTGCTATTGTGCCTTAAATTTCCTACCCTTGAATATTTTCCCTAGTCAACCCATTTTGAGCCTTTAACCTTGTTATTTGGCAACCATGTTACAAGCTTTAATCCTTTGTTCTTTATTGATTCTAGCTTTTGGCACCCTACCTCCCTAAGTACTTTGAAAGTGTGAACATAGGCTAAAAGCCTAAGTTTGGGGGTGAAGGTTGGAAAAGTTGTGATATAAAAGTTGTTTAAAAGGTGGAAGGTAGAAAAAAATAAATGATAAAAAGTGAAACCTTCCTTGATTTTGAAAAGGAAGGAAGAAAAAAAAGAATAAAGTGATAAGAAGTTGTGAATAAAGGGAAGACTAGGTGTGGAATGAAAAGTGAAGAAAGGATGGAGAATGTTTTTGCAGAAAGTGGACTTTGATTGTAAACTTTGTAGTGCTTGGGGAGGTTTTGAGTCATTCTAACCAAAATTGTACCCTACCTTAACCAAAAGCCTAAACTACAACCCTTTAAGTCCTAATTGATTTTGAACAAAGTTGTCTACATTAGTGGAGGAATACATGAAGGGCAAGCCTATGGTACTACTTGTATGCATTTGAACATCTGTTTGAGAGAGAGTTAATTCTTTCCATTTGATATCCCATTTTTGTTTTGAAATAAGATTTATGAGTGTGGGATCATCTCTTAAATGTGAGGGCACATGAGATTTGAATTGTGAATTTAATCCCATTTCAACTGGAAGGAATGACCAAAGAAAATTAATTGTGATAGAGAGGCAAATTTTGAAGCTTTAGTGTCATGACTTGATTACTATTTTGATTTGCATTAGTGTTTGAGCACTTGGAGTATAATGAAGTTCATGAGAAGTGCTTGATAATTCATATGCATTGGAGTAATTGTTAGTACCAATCGAAGTCATATTTTTGTGCTTATAGTAGACCTTTGTGGCTTGGCATAATATGGATGCATTGTTGAGTTAACTACTTGGGAGGAGATTTTGTCGCTTTCACTGCTTGAGGACAAGCAATAGTTTAAGTTTGGGGGTTTGAAAAGTTAGTATTTCACCAACTTCTCTTGTCTTTAAACCTATACTTTTGCTATGTTTGAGTGATAAAATCGTGTATTTGATGTCATTTACTTCTATTTTATAGGTTGTATGTGATTTAGAAGTAATGGTGAAGAAACCAAGTGAAAACAAGTCAAAAAGGAGCTAAAATGGACAATGAGAAACTACCCAGTGGTTTACTCTTCGCGAACACGAAGGTACAATGCGAACGCGAAGAAGCAGGCAGCTAGACCTTCGCGAACGCGAAATACACCACGTGAACGCGATGAACCATAACCTGAACCTTCGCGAACGCGAAGGACCAAACGCGAATGCGATGCCTGAGGAAAGCAAACCTTTGCGAACGCGAAGGTATGATCGTGAACGCGATGAAGAAACTAGGCGTGAAAACTGGACAGTTCTGGAATTTCACATTTTTGACCCCATACCCTTTAATACCCAAACCAGCTTAGATCTTTGGCAGATCTTTGGCTTATTTTCAGTTTCATAGACTAGAGAAGAACAAGTCTTGAAGCTAGGGTTTGCACACACACTTGGGTTTTGAAGATTTCAAGCTTGTGGTTAAGGATTTCCTACCTATTTATGTTTATTTCTTCATTTCCTTGCTTTGTATTGAATATTTAAGTATGTAGTTCCAACACTTGAATCTTGTTTATGGAAATATTCATGTTTAAAGTGTGGATTAAATACCTTGTTGTGCTTATGTATTGAATGATTTTCATTTATTTATGAAGTGAGTTGTTATTTCTTTAATTATTCTTTTTGTTTAATGTATACAAAGGGATTAGCTAACCCTAGGACTCGCTCATTAACTCCGAATTAATTTTGAAAAAGATAATTTGGGGTTGGGAAAGATTAATTAACAAGAACTTGCAGTTTTAACCCTCATTTTATAGATTCTACCTAGGGATACGTCTGAACTACTTGTAGTCATATCCGGGTGTGCTTAACCTCTTAATTGGGTTAGGAATAATTCAATTAGGAATTCTTCTTAGTCTTAGGAAGAAGCTAATTAATAGCCCGTTTGGCCAAGCTGCAAAAATCAGCTTATTTTGAGAAGTACTTTTTTTCAAAAGTGCTTTTCTCAAAAGTACATTTCGTGAGAAGCAGTTTGTGTTTGGCTAATTAGTTTGAAAAACACTTCTGAGCAGCAATTAGTGTTTGGCTAAGCTTTAAAAAACTTCTTCTAAGTGTATTTTTCTCAAAAGTGCTTCTCAAAAAAGTGCTTTTGGAGATAAGCTACTTTTTTCTGCTTCTCCAAATCTGCTTCTGCTTCTCCTCAAAAGCACTTTTTTTCCCTTCCAAAAGCTTGGCCAAACACCTCAATTTTTGGCCAAAAGTGCTTTTGGCAAAAAAAAAGAAGCACTTTTGGCCAAAAAGAAGCTTGGCCAAACAGGCTATAAGAATTATTATTCGTGGCTAATTAACATAGACTCGCTCATATTTGTAAAATCATGGAATACATTGGATCGTTACTCGAGTGTAATTCCCAATGCATCCATACTTGTAGCCATTGATCATTTTACTTGCTTTCTAGGTTAGTTTACATTTCCGCATTTAGATATAAATATTTTCCAAAAACCAATTTTAAGTGTTTGGCATTGCATAACAAGTGATAATTCTCTTACATTCCTAATCGCCTACATATTGTTCTCTGTGGAATTCGACCCAGACTCATAGTTGGATAAACTATATTGCATGTGACCGTGTCCATTTACTTTTTAGTAGTGGATTTGGACGTCACCATGTTATCTCCTCATCATTCAACCTCATCTTGAGCTCCCCAGTTTCACAATCAATGAGAGCTCTCCCTGTGGCAAGGAATGGCCTTCCCAAAATTATAGGAATTTCTTCATCCACCTTGCAATCTAGAATCACAAAATCTACAGGGAACACAAATTTCCCTACCTGAATCAACACATCATTCAAGATACCAGAGGGTCTTTTGACTGTCCTATCAACCAGCTGCAATAACATAGAAGTGGGTCTAGTTCTTCCAATCCCCAACCTCTTATAGATCACCAGGGGCATAAGATTTATGCTAGCCCCCAAATCACAAAGTGCTTTGGCAAAAGCAAAGTTACCAATGGTGCAGGGAATTGTGAAACTCCCTAGGTCAGACAGCTTCTCAGCAACTGGTCTAGTCACCACAACACTGCAGATCTGAGTGAGAGTCACTGTGGCTAAGTCTTGGAAATCGAATTTTCGAGACATCAAGTCCTTCATCATTTTTGCATAACCAGGCATTTCCTTCAAAGCATCAATCAATGGAATATTTACCTGGATCTGTTTCAGCATCTCCAATAATTTCTTGTATTATTCCTCTTTCTGGTACTTGGCCAACCTCTGTGGGAATGGTGCTGGAGGTCTCTTCTTCCCAATGATTTGGGTATTTTCTTTGTTAGACACCACCTTAACTACCGGTTCCTGGGCTGCCTCGGCTTCTTTCTCAGCCTCAATCTATGTGTTGGGTCCTTCCTGGGCAGGCTTTACTGTCACCTCTATCAGTTTCATTGAATTATCTAGCTCAATGGGCTCTGATACAAATGTCTCTACCTGTATGCTTTCTCGAGCTCTGTCTTGCTCCAAGTCTAAGTCTCTGCCACTACGTAGACTCAATGCTACCAACTTCTTCGGGCCTTGATCTTTTGGATTTATTTAAGTGTCTGCAGGCAATATCCCATGAGGACGATTATTCAAAGACATCGAAATCTGGCACATCTGCACTTCAATATTCTTTATAGCTGACTCATGTGCATCTACCCTTTCACTCATTTTTGCATTTGACCCAATAACCAGCTGCATCATTCCCTCGAGTCTGGCAAACCCATCTTCCTGTCTTCCACCATGTTGCTGCTGAGGAGGATGATAACCCTACTGCTGATTTTGATTATTATATCCCTATGGCATTTGGTAAAGCGCCATGTTATTGTGTGGTCGCATACCTCCCATATTTCCATTGTTGAGTTGTGGTTGGACTGGCCTGTATGGTTGATTTTGTTGGCCCTAATTTTGACCACCCTGTCTCTGGCCCCCATAATTAGACATATAATTCATTTCCTCAGGGTAGTGATGATGCTCACTTTCTGCATTCCATTGGTTACCAATTAGCTGACTAATGCAAGATGTGCATAAGCCCTCATTGGTAGTATCTACAATGTGTACCTTCTACTTCTGCCCTGAATCTTCCACCTTTTTGGTGAGTATACTCATCTGTGTCATTAATGTGGCCACATTTTCAACAAGAGTGTTGGATGGATCTAAGGGCACTGAGTGAACTACTGGAGTGATAGGTGCATTCCTAGTTGTCCACCCCGAATTCTGTGCTATCTTGTCAAGCAGGCTCTGGTTTTCTCTCCATGTTTTGCTCAAGAATGATCCACCAACTGAAACATCAACATTATCTTTCACGCTATCTGTCAAACCCATGTAAAACCGCTGCCCCAACATCTGATCGGGAATACCGTGGTGCAGACATATAACCAATATCCCTTTGAATCATTCCCATGTTTCTTGCAGTGTTTCCATTGATTTCTGTTTGAAACTCAAAGTTTCATCAATTTGTTGAACAATTTTGTTGGGTGGATGAAACTTGTTCACAAATTACTTGACTAACTCCTCCCAAGTCGGTATGGAATTAATGGGGAGTGAGTTTAGCCAAGTCTGGGCAGCTCCTGTCACTGAGAATGGAACAACAACAACTTTATTGCTTCCTGAGTTACGTTGGGCTGCCTTTGAATTTTGCAGATTGACAGAAAATTCTTCAAGTGTTGTTGAGGATCTTTGATGGGTGACCCCGAAAATAGTCCATTGTTTTGCAACAAGTGCAACATGTTGTTCGTAATTTGAAATGACTCAGCCTGTATTTGCGGGACTAATATCGTTGCGGCCAAGTTCTCTGCTATGGGTTGTGCCCAGTCATATAGAGCAGCCTCTGGTACAAGAGGTGCCACTGGTGCTAATGGCGCAGCTGGGTCTACCACGTGATCCCCTATGTCTGGTTCGAGTTCTTCAGTTTATTATTGTTGTTAGTTTTTCCGGTTGGCCCGATTCAAGGCCTTGAAAACTTTCTCGGGATCTGATAATGATTCAAATACTTCACTAGTTCTCAATGAGTTTCTAGGCATACACCTGTACAACCAAGTCAACAAACGTTACAATTTCAATGTATCAATTGAAAATAAAGAAAACTGACTACACTAAGAATTTTTGTAGTTCTTTCAACTGTAATTGATAACACCGTTAATTCCCTAGCAACGACGCCAATATTTGATCACGCCCAACTATGCCTTATAAAAAGGACAAAGCGGTCGCTGCAAATATAATCCGAGTATTTAGCCTAGAGTCGAGTCCTCAGAGAATTAACCTATCAATTACTTTCGTTAGACTTACTAAATTCTTCATAATCAACTTCCCAGATATTTTGAATAACAATTGGGGATGTTTTTACTAACTATAACTGAATGAAAGAAAGTAAACTAAAAGCTAGCTATGATTGGGCTGTATGCAAGTAAGAGAAAGATCTAAGGTTATGATTTCCCCTATTGATGGAATCCCTTCCTGTTATGTTTCACATAGATTTGCCTAATCGTCTCTATCGAACATGAGCGCTCTTATTACCATAAATCTATCCCGAGTAATTATGACAATTTAATAGACGCACTCTCCCGAGTTACACTAGCTGGCTTTTAATACAGTTCACTTTAGATCCCACCCAAGGCTTCGTTATCCCTAATTCCGCCTTTAAACCCTCGGTTATTGATCCCTCATATACTCTGGGAGTGGTGTTGTTCAACAATTACCTAAATATGCACTCTCTCCCGAGTAATACATTCTAAATAGGCACAACTAATTGAGGATCCTATCAATTAACTACAACAAGAACGTAGTTGAACAAATAGAGATTAAACCGGACACACTATATTAATATAATACGAAGTTCATCCTTCAATAGGTTCCATCAAAACCCTATACTAAATATTTAGCTACTCATAATTTTGTTCATCATAACAATAGCAAAATTCATCATAAATTGTAAAATACAAAAGGAAGAAAGGAAGACTCGATGTTGAATTATCCTCCTTGCCTCTTGCCTCTCCTTGCCTTCAACTAAGCTGTAAAAACCTTGATAATGTCCCTTTGGGCGAGCTGGACCTCTTATAGGTTAAGTGGAATTACCCCCGAACTTCCAAGTTTTGCCCTGAATTATATTTTCCGAACTGGACTAGCGTGGTCGCGCTAGTGGGCGCGCATATGGCACAGTATTCTGCCTCGAACTCCTAGGCTAGCGCGGTCGCACTAGTGGATCATCATTTCAGCTCTTCTTTTCTCTCTTCTTTCAACATACTCAGTTCCGAGGGCATCTCTTGCTTAAATTTAGCTCCAAATATAGTCCTAAGTCCTCGTACGCGCAACTCGCTCCTGTAAAACATGAAATTCACAATTAGAGCCAATTTATCATCATTTAACTATCCTACAATAGTGAAACATAGTCAAGTTGGGGCATAAATATTCGCCAAATTACATGAATCTAGCCTAATATCATTAAGCAAGTAGAAGGCATGAGCAACACAACAACAATTGAGATAGAGAACAAAGACTGGACAATAACGACAAGTCACATAAGATCTATAAGTACGACATTAATAGCTCAAGGTAAAGGCATGAACGTATACACGAGGAACATATTTCACAACATAATGCATGTCCCTCATCCTCGTCTGCATGGAAACAAACATCGTGCCATGAACTCGTGATGATACAAAAGCATGATAATATAAATGAAATAGCATGGCATCACACTTCGTGCTTTTACTTTCAAATGATATGGAACGCCATCACCTTCGTGCTTTACACTCACATATCATGGCACGACATCACCCTTCTTGCTTTTACTCTCAAATGATATGCCACGACATCATCCTTTGTGCTTTACACTCACATAACATGGCACAACATCACCCTTCGTTCTTTATACTCACATAACATATCACCCTTTGTGCTTTACACTCACATAACATGTCACGGCATCACCCTTCGTGCTTTACACTCTCCCTTACCAAGCATATGTATATCAATGGCAAACAAGGTAGGAAGCATAATTAACGTCAAGAAGAGGGTTTAAACGGATATTCCAAATTAACCCCAATCACAACTTTCAAGTTGACAATAGTTCACTAAACCCTCAAGAATCTTATTAGTCAAGTACTTCAAAGAATCTCAAGAATATCAGCCGTAGCAATGTATGAATGATTAAGCATAATGATGATCAAATTAGATACGTGAATGTTTCTTAGAATTCCGTCAAATTGTAATCAAGTTATAGAGAACTAAATCTTGGATTCTAACATTTTAATTCTATGTTCTTAGTATCTAGGAGTCAAGTAAGACATGAAGCAAGAATGTCACGTACTTTTACAAGACACAATCTATAACATAATCTACCCTTGAGCATGATTAACCCTGGAACATGCATATATCCTCGTCACCTCATATATGTATCACCCCTGCATGTAGCAAACAATGTCAAATAGTAGAAAAATTCTCTCAACTAAGTTAGGCAAGACACTTGCCTCGCTCCAAAATCGACTCAAAGCTCAACCACGATGATGCCTTTCAAACAAGCCTCCGGACCAACCGAATCTAGCAATTTGTCAACCAAATGATTCAAAATAAGCATTAGGAAGTACCCACGAATGAAAAAGGTTCAATTTAGGTCATTATTGAAAAAATCAACAAAAGTCAACTCCCAAGCTCGCTTGGTCCAAACCCAAGATTCGGATCAAAAGCCGATTACCCATTCATCCCCGAGCCCGGTTATGTAATTTGTTTCGAAATCCGAACTCAATTTGAGGTCTAAATTCTAATTTTACAAAAATTTCTAATTCTACCCAAATCCCCAATTTCTACTATGAAAATCCTAGATTTTAGGTTAAAATCTGATGAAATGTAGTGGAAGATTGAAAGGAAATATGTTAGAACCACTTACCAATGAATTAGGAAAGAAAAGCTCTTGGAAAAATCGACTCTAGGGTTTTTAGGTTTGAAAATTTGAGAGAATGAACTAAAATCTCACTTTTTAGCTATTTGTCCAGTCATAGATCTCGCATTTGCGACCTGGATGCGAACCCCGCAAATGCGAAGAAACAGTCGCAATTGCGAAGTCTTCCCATTTCTGTTGTCATCGAATTGCGAATAGTGGACCCTCCGCAGATGCGACCAAAATGATCGCAAATGAGAAACAGCTCTCCCCAGGTGCACTTCGCAAATGCAAACACTGGCAAACCCAGTAGGCTTGGCAACTTTTTGCAAATGCGAACAATTGCGAGATCTGAGGCATGCACCAGAAACAGTTGCACCAGCTAATTTTCCTAAGTCCTGAACCACTCCGAAGCTTAATCGAAACTCATCCGAGCCATCGAAGCTCCAAACCAAACATGCACACAAGTCCAAAAATACGACATGAACTCGGTCGCTCGATCTAAGCATCAAAATAACCTCTAGAAGTACGAATCGGACACCAAAATGCATGAAGATCAAGATAAACTTCAAGAACTTCTAAAATCGCAACTAAGCGTCCGAACCATATCAAATCAACTCCAAATGGAATCACATTTTGCAGGAAAGTTTCGTATGACGAAATGAAACTACCCGGGGCTTCAAATCACGCATAACAACCTCGAAATGACTACTCTCACCTCAAGTCAAAATCAATGAACTTTGAAACTTTAACTTCTACAACCAATCCGAAACCTATCATATCATGTCCAATTGATCTCAAATTTTGCGTACAAGTCACATTTGACATTATGGACCTACTCTAGCTTACGGAATCGGAATCCGACCCCTATATTAAAAAGTTCACTCCCGGTCAAACTTCTCAAAAATTCAACTTCGGCCATTTTAAGTATAATACAACTACGGACCTCCAAATCACAATCCGATCGCGCTCCCAAGTCCAAAATCACCCAATTGATCTAACAGAACCGATGAAACTCCATTCTGAGGTCAAATGCTAAAAAGTCAAACTTGGTCAACTCTTGCAACTTAGAGCTTAAATCTTGAAGTTCATTCTTCCAAATCGATTTCGAATAACTTGAAAACCAAACCGGCGATTCACACAAGTCATAATACTTCATGTAGAGATACTCGTACAATCAAACTAACGAGCAAAGTGTAAATGCTCAAAACGAGCAGTCGGATCGTTACATTTGAGGTAATGGTTGTTGATGGTATATGATGATGGTTGTGATGGATATAACGGTAAAGATAGTTGGGAGCGGTGACAAGTGGTTAAGGCTAATATTAGTAGTTTTGTCATTGTTACCACTTCTCTAAATAGAATGTATGGTTATTGTATACCAACGTGACCAATAAGAGAGGAGTGTTCTAAATAAAGCTTAAGTTCAATGCACTAAAATAACATGTGATAGCCGGTAAAATGGTTAGTAATCTGCTATCATAGGTTAAATAAACGTAGGGACATCTTTTTTCCTTTTTTACAACTAAATCATTCATTTGCTAGACATATTGAAGAAAACTTAAAAGGAAAGTCAAACACCACAAAATTTTGCTATAATGAGGATAACTTGACTTCACAGCTTAATGATACGGGCTATTAGTGTTCACGGGCACGTTTGACTGCCTTAAGTTTCACAAAAGTTGATCTCAATGACTCAATGAGCATGTTTACTTTATCATTTGAAATAATAGAGAGGCACCACGATACACAAAGTATTCTGTGTTCATGTAGGTTTCGAGGAAGGATCACACTCAAAAAGATATAATGTAGGTAGTCTACCCTGATACGAGTATTAGTGGTTGATTTCACGGCTCGAGCCCGCGACCTAGGCCAAACGAAGAAACTTGACTGTTACTCCAAAGCTCTCATTCTATCATTTGAAATAATAAATTATAAAAAAAAAAGTACTAATACAGATCAAGGGTTTTACCATTACAACTGGAATATGTTAAACAAAATTAAAACTAAAGAAAAACTATTTTAATGATCTCGAAATAATAATTGTTATGCCAAAAAGGATAAATTTCAAAGTGTGATTTAAAACTTGACTAATTCGATTACTAAAAGAGAGAAAATAATATGTTCAATAATGTTTAAAATTGAATGTGTTTTGTAGTAAAACAAAAAATTGACCTATAATACAATAATCGAAAGAGCCAAAACTATCCCTATCGTTTGCTAAATGGTTTATAAATACCCTCCGTCTATCTATCCGTTCAAAAAAATACACTTCGTCCATCTATCCGTTCAAAAAAATACACGAAGTTAATTCTATTAACAAAAATACCTCCGCGACTAACGACAGAACTGATGGATCTTTCATTTAGTGACGTGGCGATTTTTAATTGGGCCACGGTGACAATCTTTGACTGGAACAAAAAATGGATATTATTTCAACTCATTTACCTTATCCGACCCATTTACAAAAACGGGTTAGTATCTAACACACCCATTCCCTCTCATCTTATCTCCCCCTTTCTTCTTTTCCAATTGGGACACTGCATACACACAATAACAAATTAATTAAAGAATAGATAAAACCCAAAATCAAATAACCCAAAATTCAAACCAGATTCTGAAATTTCTCCAATCAAACTCAGGATAAGTATTGAAACTCTTAAATGAAAAATCAACAGATACATTTGGGTTGTTAAGTATCCATTGATGCTTGGGGTAAGCTACAGGTTACAGGTTCGAGCAATAAAGTATCCATTGATGCTTGGGGTAAGCTATCTATATCACATTCCTTGGAGTGCGATCATTTCTCAAATCCTACGTGAACGCGAAATAGCTTGTACGCCTAACTGTCCTCTAGCCTCATATTAATCATAGTCTTTGTTGAATATAGCAGAGCACGTACAGTGAGTACTATAATGAACAAAATTGTCTATTTCTGTTTGTTAAAAGAATTTAATTCTGGTAAAGCTTGTTGTCAGGACAGCCCACGAGTAAGTGGGCCAAGTATAAACGTTTGATGGGCCCCCTTTTATTAGCCCACAAATCCTTGACTAACCAAAGGCAAATCTTGTGCCTCGAGTGGTTTGTCTTCCAATTTTTTTGACCTTTTCTTTTCCTATTACATTGGCGTGAGATTTGCACAAACAGAATCATTCGGCGTCGCTGTTTAAAATTTCATTTTCATTTAAGGAATTGGTACAAAAGTAGCATTGGAATAAATTGGTACACAAGTCTTATCGAATTGACAAAACTTGCCTTGTTCACATATTATACCTCACATGGCATAACTTTGGTACAAATTATTCGTAGTTATGCAGAATGGCTAAAACACTTGGTACATGCGTACAACGGAGTAAAAATAGCACGGTATAGCCAGTTTTCGGACTGGTCATTCAAAAATAACCAGTGTTTACGAAGTCAATGAAAAATAGCCACTATTTTGCTGCATCAGAGACCGGTCCAGCATAATATACTAGAGTTCGGTGCACATGTATATGAACTCCAGCATATTATGCTGGACCAGTATACTTTGCTGACTGCTGTATAATATACTGGAAACTGGAGCATCGATGCTCCAAACTCCAGTATATTATACTAGACAATTATACTTGCTGGAACTCCAGTATATTATGCTGGAGTTCCAACATACTTATCCTGGAACTCTAGTATAATATGCTGACGTATTTTTCGAGTTTTGAACAGTGTTTTCGCTCTTACATGAAAAGTGGCTAAATTTCGATTACTTTTGAAATTAGGTTATTTTTGAACGACCAACTTTAAATCTGGCTATTTTTAAATTTCTTCCTACAGCGGACTGACAAGATTTGGTACTATCTTAACGACGTTTATTCCTAGACATATTATTTTACAACCGTCAGTTAAACAGTTTCTACCTAGTTTCTAGAATATATATTTACAAAAAATTCTTTTAAAAAAAAAAAGAAAAAAAAAGAGAGAGAAAGTACATATACCACCTATATATTTGCACTATAGGGGCCTGTTCAGAAGTTGTACTGATTAGGCATAAGTGGGACCCAAAGCGTCATTCGAATAAAAGAGGCCCGGTCCGCAGCATATCTTTCAAAATCCTTGGGCCTGAAGCTGTTGCTAGCGAAATGGCACTTTCATTTTCCTTTTGAATAATCTAAATAGCTGCAGCAGATATATACAATTTATATATAATATATGAATAACTATTTATAGTTAAGGTATAAACTATATAAACCGATTAAAAAAAAAATAATGAGTCCTACCAACTATTTGTATAAAGATCCCTTTACTTTTTCTAACTCCATGGGCCTAAAGAATTTAATAGTCGCTCTCATGAAAATAGCATAGACCAACCAGTTTTCGGATCGGTAATAAAAAAATAGCCAACATTTGCAAAGTCATTAAAAAATAAGTAACTATTAAAAATATGGTGGATTATGGAGCTCATGCGTTGCGTATAAACTTTCAGCATATTATGAGATTCCAGCACATTATGCTGGAATCTCATATGTAAAAAATCGAACTCCAATATATTATCCTGAAATATTTTTGGATTTCTAATGGTGCTTTTGTTTAGATTTTATCTCTACATGAAAAAGTGGCTAAATTTTGATTACTTTTAAAAAATATGGCTATTTTATAGTACAATTGCAAATCAGACTATTTTTATTTTTACGCATATTTCTCTAATTTTTTACTTTCCAATTTATTCATGTATGTATTATTTAAATGGCAAGAATTGGTCCTCAAAGAAACAATTCAACGACCGGGAGATCACAATTAACATATGTATCGTATTATTATTTTAAGTTACTTTCCAGTTTCTTTAATTTTGATTGTTACTTAAATTTTATTATATCTTATCATTAAAACCGTCATTACATAACGACGAAAAATGTTGTTTTATGTAATGACCTAATTTAGTGAGATCGTGTCCAACCTTGTTTTTACCTCTCATTTTGCCCTTCCTTATTACAATATTAAAGAAATCTATTTTATCTTTTACCCTACCTTTTTACATAATAACTCTAACCTCGTATCCTACTTTTCTTTGTAATATTGCAAGTTTATTCTTTATATTGCTGGTGCATTATATCATGAAATAATGACAAACGATAAAATCTATCCAAATATTATATTTATTAAAATAATGTGATAAAATACAATATATTTTGAAATAACATGTAACAACCATCCAAACAAGTTGTTAAAGTCATTTAACCATATCCATAAATACACATCCATTCCACCTTTCAATAACAAATTTGCTAAAAACAAAAACATACAAGTGCAACTTGCGCTATGGTGTTGTTACCACTTATAAATTCCAATATTGAGTCAAATCAAGAATATTAATCACATTTTAATTATTAATTGTTGGGACTCTAGCAATCCCTTTTCCCCTTTTCCAATATTGTATCTATGCTTATCGCTTCATGTTGAATTTTGTTCGTGTTTAACTAATCAAATGAAAGTATTTAGATTCGAGGAAGAATTTTAATTGACACTTCAAAGGAGTGTCTAATGTTTATTATCCTTTTTTTTTTGGCTAATAAGGATACGGATATATTAAAATTTAAATAATAACATTATTATACAGTGGAACCATTCGTGCTACAGTAGTGTCTGAATGCTCCTTATTGAAAGCATTTTAAATAAAGGGCGGGGGAGACAAAATGTATTGGACTCCACTGCAATTGGCCTTCAGAAGGAGTTAAAGTCATGCCATGTTTAGCCAGTGCGTCTGCTACACCATTTGCCTCCCGGTAAATGTGATCAAGTGTGGTTGTCTGCAGTTGGCGTAGTAGTAGCCTGCAATCAAAAATAAGATGTGAGTATGCATCATTCCCATTATGGATCATGGAGATGAGTACCTGGGAATCTGTTTCAATCTGTAAAGGAAGGAAGATTAAGTCTTTAGCAATCTGTAGACCTAAGAGTAGGGCGCGTAGTTCAGCTTCTAAAGCAGTAGAGCAAATAATGGGCATAGTAAATCCTCTCATCCATTGTCCACGATGGTCACGGATGATTCCTCCAGCGGAAGCACGTCACATTTGAGGATTGGAGGAACCGTCAGTGTTAAATTTGAAAAAGGGAGGGTCGGGAGGGGGGGGGGGAGGGAGGGGGGTGCCATTTGATGTGTTGGACATGGGTAGGAAGAGGTGTTGGTGGGATGGGAGATAAGAAGTAAAATTCGATAACGTGGAATAAGATAGTTAGGGGTTGTAGTGAATGGTGTAGGTTGTTGAAGAGGTTCTCATTTCTGATTTTCCAAGTATGCCAAAGGATAAAAGGAACCAGAAGCGCCGCAGAAATAGTAATACCTTGATAGGTAAAAGATTTCTGTAGGGTGGCGCAATGAAGCTTGAGCCAGGCTGGTAAATGTCTAATGTTTATTATCACCAACCAATGTATCATTCTATTTGATGTTATATACGACATATGTTTGGCGGGCGGGGGGGGGGGGGGGAGAACTTACATTGTTAGAAAATTATTATCAATTAATTATAATTAAAAAATTACTTGTAATTACCTAAAACGTAGCACTTGCTTTAGGCCCCCGGTAATATAAGGCCTCAAATTAATATTACTGTATATAAAATTGAATTTTGTATACAGTCATACCTCTCTATAACAGCCTCGTTTGTTTCAGATATTTTTGGATGTTTTAGCGAATTGATGACATAGAAAACATATATTATAACATAACATGAAACTTGATTCCGGAAAAATATGGCTTTTATAGTGAAGTACTGTTATATAAGGATGTTGTTATAGAGGAGTCTGACTTTAATTATTTTTTTGTAATTAATAGATCTAATAATTTATTTCGTATTAGTGTATAATAAATTCCCCTCTCTCTTAGTAATTAAGTAAACTCAATTCTTTTTCTCATCTACTAGTCTAAAAAGCTCCCATTTTATTGAATGTATTTTTAGACTCAGATTATAATTGGCTTTAGGCCACCATATTTATTGAACCGGCCCTGATTGAATATAATAAAATTGAGAAATAGCAAGTACAAGTAGACCTTTTAGCTGCAAAATTCGATTTGTTATTACTTTAATAACCTATCTGCGGTGACTAAAATTTTCTTTTGTCAAGATTCAACTAAAATAAATGATGAATATAATAACTTAATTTTTGAAGCTAAACAGTGCTTCAAAAAATGTTGGTAATATAAATGTATGCCACATAAAGTTATGGTTTTAGGGAATATTGAATTTCTTGAATATTGAGTTAATAGTAAGTCGAGGTAATCGCAATATAATTGGTCAAGCTTTTTGCTCTAACTTTATGTTAAATGAAACTAGATAAAAACCTATCTAGGCCCTCTTGTTCTTTCCTCTTCATTTTTTTTATTAGATTTAATTTGAACAGGTATAAATAAAAGAGATAGTGTTGATAAAGTGATAGCAGTAAAATATAAGTACAAGCGGACCTTCGTACTTTGTACTGTCCCGCCTTGTCTATATTTTTATTCATATGACGATTATGCTTTCCTAAGCCGAGGGTCTATTGGAAACAACATCTTTATCTTTACAAGGTAGGGGTAAGGTCTGCGTACACACTACTTTCCGCAGACCTCACGGTGTGAGATAATACTGGGTATGTTATTGTTGTTGTTGAGAAGATAAAGAAAAAAAAAAGAAAAAAAAAGAGAAAAGAAGCAGCCCAAAAACCAACCATTACTAATTGTATAAGACCACTAGTGATGTGCCCGCGCTTTGTGCGGTCGTAAAAAACCTCATTAAATTACGAACTAATTTTTTTAATACCCAAGTATTAAAGAATATTTTTATCACTTCAAACATGAAGAAGATAATAATAATAAAACCTCACCAAAGAAATTCCATTAAATTTTCTAGAAAAACTATTGCCTATTTTGAAGTGAAGCGAAGAACATAAACATGAGTATAATATTTAAATAACATTAAAAGTCACAATAATTTTTACTTGGATTCAAAGTTGTACAACCTTAAATAAGACAATGGTGATGAAAATTTTGAATAACTGGTAAACAAAAGAATAAACGTACTATAAATACGATATTTTTAAGTGTATTTTTCTTTTTTCTTTTAGACAGTACCATTTGGTCAATCTTTCTAGTACATCCATAGCCATATCCCCAAATGCTTGAATTTTCAATAATAAATATAGCAGCCACGTCTTCATGATGCACCTCAAGAATATAGTCAGGAAACCACCAGAATATTGCCAAAAGAGTGGCAAGTTTTAGTATGCGTTAAAGAGTGGTGAGCCAACTAAGGTCCCAATATCTATTTGTTTCAACAACATAACATAAATTAATATTTATTCAACTAATTGCAAAAACTGAAGATAATAAAATAATAGAAAGATAAAAAGTATCACTGAGTTTACATCTAATTTTCTTACCAAATTTAGTAGATAGAAGAGACAATTTTTTCATATATATATATATATATATATACACACACATATTAGTTAGAATAGTAAACCTTTTTTTCTTAAAAAGATTCTTCTATAATTGCGGTGTACATCTATTTAGTCATCTTTCCTCATTTTCATTTTCTTTTCTTCATTGTCTTCCCTCTAGTCATTAATCTCCCTCTCACATTCTTCATCCCCTAAATAAGTTATATTCCAGAAAACTCACATTAATTGCTTCCCATTTATCCTTGATTTTTTTTTCCTTTTCCTTCTTTTGGTTAAACTCTCTTTTTTGGGTTACTTTCTCTATTATATTTAATATTTAGTATATATGTTTTTTTTCTTCCTTTATTATGTTCTTCTATATTTTTTCCCTCTCTTAGACGATTATCCCTTCCATTTGTGTCCTTCAATTTTGTTTTGATAGTTACTACAAAAACATTTAAAAAATAATAAGAGATAACAGTCAAAAAAAATTCATCGTCCATTATATTTATATGGAGGTATTACTATTTGGAGAGTGAAATAATTTTTCTTATCTTTAATGTTTTAAAATATTTTAAATCATTAGTTATATGCAACATTTCAATTTTATTTTAAAAATATGAAAAATATGTACCTAAATTCATATCGAAAATCAAGTGTTTTGACCATTGTACTCCGAATTTCATCATACTTTTACCCTTCATTCCTGGAAATTCTAATTAGCTCTTCCAAAAGCCTACTACGTACTTTGTGGCGCAGCCCCTTTGAATACTCCTTGCAGTATGCATGTATAAAATTTGTTAAAATCCTTACATATATATTGCAAAAAATCTATTGTGATTCGAATCATAATGAAAATGAACCAATAAATCTTGAGAAATTGCCTTCCAGCGTGAATGGTATGAATTGCCTTTTTTCATTGAATTTCTTTGCTCTTGTATCGTAATAAAGAGCAAAAGAAAGACAAACTTTAAGCCATAGGGAAAGAGTAGATCAACAAATACTTCAATATAACATTATGCAAATAAGATATTGGCATATAATTGGCAGAACTATAACATATAAAATCGTTGCACGCACAGCTGAATGTTGATACCTACACTGCAACTTGGAAAATTAGCCGAATTTATAGTAATTGAATTTAACGTGCCCATCATCTCTATTTGCCCGTTATGTTTTTTGTTGTTTTCTACCAATACTTGAAAACTGGAATACAAAGAGGTATGTAACTGACTAATTTACATAGCACATTTAACATAATTAAGACAGTTAAATGAGTGGCTTTGTATTTTTTAATATAGCAGAAGAATGGAAATTTTTTTAGAAAAAATGTCAAAAAAAAAGGAGAAAAAAGATAAATAGGATTCTTGAACAAAGAGAGGTGCCAAGTCACCTTATCTATTCCCTCTTATATATATATATATAGAGAGAGAGAGATTGGTAGTTACTCCTCAACTGGCAATGAAGATCCGGCTTGCATTGAAATCATAATCAGGCCATGAGCCCTGCACCAAAAAAATCAGTATTTATAAAAAAAATATATATATGGATTTAAGTTATATACACCAATCGTATAAATTTTAATACTATCAGGTTTCTAATTGACATTTGTCATAAAAATTTACTTGTAATTAACTTATTAAGTGATGTTCAAATACGTTTACATCGTAACTAAGAGGAATGTGGATTTAAGTTTATGTGCACCGGCAATGTAAAGATTTTATTTTATTTTATATAGATGGTTGTTATACGACACAAGCTAGTATATTAGTTATCATCTTTACCAGATTCTTAATCAATGTTTATCATAAAGATTTAACTGTATTTACTGTACTATAAGAGGTTATTTGTTTTGAAAACAAGTTATGTTGGGATAAATTATGCTGAGATTAGTTATATTAGGATTACTTGTGTTGAGATTAGTTATCCCGGTATTATTTCTTATTGACTGTTTCATATGTTATATTAATCCTAGGATTGTCAATTTTACTGCTTTATCCTAGGATAACTTATCTTGGAATTACTATTCCATCATCTGACAGGTATAAGTTATTTCGGTACTACTTTTAATCATGGGATAAATCAAGAATTAATAACCAAACAAGAGATACGAAATTTTTATCCCAGAATTATTTTTGCCGATCCATCATACCAATTACCAAAGGACCCCTAAGTGATCTGATTATATAAATACTTTTATCCAATTAGTACATAGAAGTTAAATACAAAGAAAAACAAAGAATAGAAAAGGAAAGAACATTACCAGAATCATTGTGATGATCAGTAGGGTGAAATCTCTGATGGTTCTCCATACATTGCAAAAGAAACTTGAAAGTCTCAATCTCACAAGGGATAGTAAGTCCACCACTATGATCAAACCCAAATTCTTCCTCAACTTTTTCCAACAACACTTTAAATAAAGGGTCACTAAGATAACTTGTAGGAATTATAAATCTCCTAAGTTCTGGTCCAACATAAACTGCTAAATATCCTCTTGGTACACCATGAGGTGGTTCGGGACTCTGGCAATTATCCTCGTCCGAGTCTCCCCAATATATGCTGGAGCTCCGTAATCTCTTGCTTATAGATGGTGATATGCCTCCATAGGAATCATCTTTTCGATTCGAGGATTTTACACGATCGAGTTTTTGGTGGTTTTTCCCCTTAGGGCTAAGTGTGACATTTTGCCATTTATGTAACAATTGTTTAAGTCTCACAATTTGTCTAATTCCTGTCACTTTGGTTCCTCCTCCATGTTCATCCATTTTCTTTTGCTAATTTCCACAACAAGATTGATGATGAGAAAATACTCAGCTGAATTAATTGATAATTACAAGGGCTTTGATTTGCTCTCATAGAGAATTTGACTCATCAAATCTTGTTGCACTGCAATTTTTTCATTTATATAGGATTATAATACACGCACCATTATCAATTCTAATTCTAAATTTCATGGCAAACAATAGCAAGAATTCTCACATGTAAAATGTAGCTAAAAAGGAAATTAAAAAGGACAAATTTACAAGAATTTATCTACATGAATTTGATGCCCTAAAACCCTCAGGGATCATTTGGTTTAAAATTGGCCTGCTCATCTTGACCGAAAATATCATATGATGCTATCCAGATTAACAAATCATTATTGCATATTTCTTTGTGATATACACAATCATCGAAAGAAAGTGGAAAACAAATAAACAAGACGATCAGATTAGAGAAACATTTTACTGTAGCTACACACTAAAAAACAGATTTTTCAAGAAAAACAGTTTCCAGAAAAATAACTTTTGTCATTCATTCTAGAGGAAAGGAATAATAATCGAGACATACAATTGATTTCATGTTTAGTTGGAGAGTCAATTACCAGAATATGATGAGCTAGAGGAAGCGAAAATAATAAAAAATTGTCATCTTATGACCATAGAAAATATGAGCTTCGAATGCCAGAATAAGTTTGAGCTGCTAATCTAGTTAATCTTCTTGTTTGGATAACGAGTTTTTGCCTTGGAAGAGAAGATACATATATAGATAAATATTTCAGAATTCACTAAATAGGATAATGATTCTGAATAAATAGGATACAAATTATATAACTTCCATGACATGAAATTAGATCTCTTTTTTTTTTGCCTTTTATACGTATTCATTCTTTGTCGCAGTAAATTTCTCTCCCACCTATGGTTTTACTACGTTTTCGCTTCTTCCTTTTCCTTTTTATCCAGACATCCACCCGATTTACTCTAGTTCATGCATTAATGTCTTTTTGGAAATTATACACTATAAAAGCGAGTCAAAGTGGAATCTCTCGTATTAGCATATTTCCACAATAATTCTAGGTGAAATTATACATTGTTCAGTCAGTAAAAAATATTTACAACAGCTAATCAATATACATATATATAATATATTATACATATATCAAAGGCATCTCAATAAAACCCATGACTTAAAGCCAAATTTTAATAAGGGACCTTAATTTTTTCTCTTTTTTTGTCTGTAAAATATAGTATTAATATTACATTTTTTTTGTCTATAGTGTAGTTATCTTATAAAGTATAATATTAATATTCACATTGGTAAGAAAATTCAAGTTAATAAGATGTTAGCCACGTATTTACAATTCATTATCTTGGATCTTATTGTAAAAGACGTCATTTATCAATATGATGATTTGAGCGTCTTAATTCAAAGTTCTAAAATATTTCTATTGTTAAAAAATAGATAGTCTTTCTTTCCATTTTTATAAGGATTTTGTATTCTTTTTTCTTTCTTCTATAAACTTCAATATTGTCTAAACGAAAATAAGATAGTACATCCACAATTAAAAATATTTTTGAGGCCCCAAAATTTAGGAGGACTAAAGCAAAGGCTTTACTAACCTCCCCTTGAGCCACCCCGCATATATATGTATATGCACATCGATTATTTTTAAGGTGGGCAACTATATAGTGTAAAAATTCTATAATTTTATGACTATTATTATTGGCAGTGGATAAAGAACAAAGAATGCCATACATAGTCATATAGATGATGACTAGAGTATAAAAAGTAATAATAAAATAAATACACCAATAGCAAAAATTTATAGAAGAAATCAAGAACTAATTAAGCATGGAAAAAAATAGAGCATTAGAGATTGGAGTATGATTTATGTTTAATTTTTGAAAATTAAAAAATAAATTGAAAACAAGAGAAATGCGCATATAATTAGGTATATTTCATGAGTAACCAAAGCAAAGGTGGAGTTACGAGGAACAGAGGGTACTTGTGGAAGCCACCACCAAATATTTAGATCTTTATTTTATTAATTGACAGGAAACTTAGATATATGATATTTGAGTTTAAGTTATATATACCGCAGTACAAATACTTAACTTAAGACCTACAAATATATTTTTTTTAAAAGAAATTAAAGATGGACGCATAACATATGATATTCGTAGTGATGTCAAGATAGTTACGATTGGCATATTTCTTGAACCAGTTGAAATTACTATTCGGCAAGTGATATGCACATAACTTATTGCTAATATGATTAATTGTATATTCCTAAGCATATTTTTTTCTATCTCTAGATAATTGGTGTAGGGTTTGTAGGTATGCGAAAAGAGCTCAAGCCAGAAGAATATATATGTCCAATCCTGACTCAAAGACAGTAAAATTAGATTCATGAAATCAATGACTTAAAACAAATTAAGATACCAAGGGAAACTATTAAATTAAACTAAATAAACTCAAAATGTAACTAATCTTCGATGTACTATATTACTCAACTATTATATTACTATTCATCACCAAGATCACTCGATACGAGAGGGTAGTCGACATAAACTCAATGACAATCTTGAATGAACTTCTCCCAATATCCCTCGAGATGGCAAAGAGAAATCTGACTGGAATATGGAACTTCACAAATCCTGGAGTTGTTAGCCATAATGAGATTCTTGAAATGTACCATAACAATGTCGACCCGAGCTTTAGCCGGAAGAATTTCACTCTTGAGGAGCAAGCAAAGGTCATTGTTGCTCCTAGGAGTAACAATGAGCTTGATACTTCAAAAGTGAGCAAGGAATTCCCTGAAATGAAATCCATCAAAGCGTCCCTCATTGTCACGACCCAAATTCCACTAAGGGTCATGATGGCGCCAGACACCGCTGTCAGGTAAGCCAACCATAATACTTAATTAAATTCTCGTTTTAACAATTTTGAAAACTATGATTTTCCTTCAATTTTACTAGTAAAAGACAATCTTTACAATGTCAATAAAAGAATGTTTGGAAGTAAATACAAGATACCCAATAATCATCCCAGAACCCGGTGTCACAAGTGCATGAGCATTTACTAGGAATAAAATAAAATACAGTAATTGTCCGGAATACAATGTGGACAGAAATGAAAATAGAGTACAATACTCTGAAGGGGACTCTGCTGGCTGCGGGTCGTCTCGACAAATGCAGCTCACTTAAGTCTCCGTATCAACCATGCCGCTATGCCACTAAGCCACTAGCCACACATGAACCTGTGCAATAAAATGCACAGCAAGTGTAGTATGAGTACGAAAACAACGTGTACCCAGCGAGTATCCCGTCTAATCTCGAAGAAGTAGAGACGAGAGGTCGACTTCGATACTTACTAGTGGTCCAATATAATATATCATCAATACAAATAATCATGGATTTATTTAAAATGACAGTAAATTCAAATAAGTCACTAAACAGGTAAACGTTCCTTTTTGTATTAAAAGGTCTCAGAATTCATAGTATATTAATTATCAATTTATCTCAAGTCAGGGAGAGAAAATATCAATATCTATAAATCTCAAGGCAAGCAATACAAGCATGTGCAAATCATGCCGAGGTCGTACGGCCCGATCCAACAATATTTAACTGTGCACTGCCAGAGGGTCGAATGACGCGAACCATAGATGCATCTATTTAATCTACCGAGGCGTTCGGCCCGTTCCACAATAGATAAACACATTCAAATCGTCAAATCAATAATTCATCAAGGAGTAAATGTCACACCTCCTTTTTCCGCCCCCGCGAGGGGCGTAGGAGTTTTTTCCAATTAAAGGACAATCTACCGAGGCGTATTTCAGAGTCTCCACTTGGGAGATTTAGGGTATCCCAAGTCACCAATTTTAATCCCGAATCGAGGAAAAGAATGACTCCATATTACAGTCTGCGTACCAGAAATCCGGATAAGGAATTCTGTTAACCCGGGAGAAGGTGTTAGGCATTCCCGAGTTCCGTGGTTCTAGCACGGTCGCTCAACTGTCATATTTGGCTTGATTATCTGATTTAATACATGTTGAACCTATGTGCAAAATTTAACTTTTAACCGCTTTTATCATTATTCTTATTATTATTTTATACAAGAATTGCAACGTCGTGAAAATGCATCTCGAACCACGTCACAACCAGTGTACACGTGATTTGTTGACGCATTTTGACTCCGTCAAGATCGGGATTTGGGTTACATAAATGCACACCCATATTTAAGAAAATAACCTTATTAAATATGCGCCAAAAGACTACGCGTTATTATACTTTTAGGTAGGACCGTGAAATTTACTAAACGGCCCATCCCGGGATCTAAGTATTTTTTTTAAATAAATAAATAAATAAATGAAATTGGAGAATCCTGCAAATTTTTGTATTGTTTACATCTATTTATTTTTAGCGAAATCCTTCCTTATTTTATGAATATCTATTAATGACTACATTTTTATTATTACTAAGTTTGTCTATAATTATAAAATCAATCTCTACATACTTAAAAATAACATATTAAATAGAAGAGAAAAACAAATATTAACGGAAAATAATATTACTAAAATTATAATTATAAATGCAACATGGAATTGTCAAATAATTTTTTTTTTTAGAAAAAAACTAATTATCCTATAGTCGGATTAAAAATCATATTGTTAGATGACTTGAGCTATTGAAATTAATTATTTACAAATACTGAAAATTAGAAATAATCTTGATTACTAAACCGTATTTCTAAAAATTAAATAATTTAACCTTAACTAACCTTGTTTTAATTCAAATCATGTCCTAATACTTGATTCGCAAAATTAATTCATGTTTTAACTGAATTCAGCTACATATTCCGATTAACTTAACGTTGGCGATACTAAAACCCTTATGAATAAAGAACTTAATCAATTTTGCCAAACTGATTTAATAAAGCCATTTTTACGTTATTTTATTCTATTTTAATTATTTGACAGTTTAATCAGTAATGAACAGGCTTAAATATATACTACCTAATAATCAGGTTAAATCAAAGCATTATTTAATACATCGCTACAATATGCCTAATTATGCAAAACAACGGCGATTTACAGAATAATAATACATGAAATAACCTAAATGCAATTAATAAAAAAAAACTAAATTAAAAATTTAAACTTCCATTCTTCATTTTCAGCTTACAAAAGGCCAAAATTACAGTTGTGTACCTGGTATTGTCAATATAAGAAGAATAAAGTCAGCCACGTAGTACGTAACACAGTAACAACAATAATAACCAGCAATCCAGTCAACAGAAATCCCAGTGACAGATTTGAAAATCAAAATAAAATCCAGAAACACCAACAACAAAACAACGGACAGAAACCAAGGGAATTTTCAGATTTTGAAAGGCTAATTAATGTTTAACCCTTCTTTTCTAAACCCGTATATCAGAATATTTATCAAGTGTGTACTACTCTCTCTTCGAATTTCCAGCTCCTTTTTTATTTGTATTTTTTTTCTTTTCTTTTTCTTGAAAGTTTTAATATTTTTCGGAATTTTCTATCTCTCTTAAATATTCAACTATTTTTTCTCTCTCTCTCTATCTGTCTCCCTCCCCCAAATCTGATCAAGCCTCTCTCTTTTATCCCCATCTTTCAACATTTTTAAAACATAAAAATCCATTATCTTCCCACTCAACCCCCTTTTAATCCCACTATCCAATGTTTTGTCCCCCACCTTATTAAACAAATACCCCATTATATCTTGTCCCTCATGCTTATATTAAACAATTGCATTATTCCCCACCATTATATCTTGTCCCCCCATTATTAATTACTTTAATATTATCTTAATTTTAATGGAAAGAACACTCACAATAAATAATTATTCAGAATTTAAATTCCAAAAATACCCCTCTGCCCTTACCGAAATTACCCTTTTACCCCTGAACGTACTGCAAATTACCAAACTACCCACATCAACTATAACCAATTTACTTAATCAATTTCAACCAAAATATAGTAAATATGACTAATTTCTAACAATGTTCAACAACAAATTCAAACTAAATGATGAACAACAAAGAAACAACTAAAATTATCTTGATTGAACAACATTTTTAACAACAAACAAACCTACTTTCAGATTCAACAACAACAACAACAACAAACAAGTATATTCAGATTTCTAAATTCAATAATCATTTGAAATTAAAATCTAACAACTTTACAACCAATAATTTCTACATTAAAATTAAACACAATCATGAAGCAAACTGAAGAAATAATCATAAATGATGAACAATAAACAAGAAAAATCAAACTTATACTAATTTCGGATTCAAGAACAATCAAACAAAGTATGAACATAAATGAAAAGATTCAACAACAATAACAAGCAAGTTTTATTCAAATTCGAATTAAACTTGTATTAAGCTTAAACAAAACAAATAAACTTATTCAAATCACTAAACTTCAAATAATCAATTGATCTTTTAAAATTAAATCCAACAAAATTATAACAAAGATACATGATTCCAAAAAATTAAAACATAACTTCACATTAAATCACTGAATTAAAAACGAACTTCAAACAAAATGAACACGAATTAAATCTATTTTAAACAACAAACATGACGGATTTAAATGATTTAAACTAACATTCTTCTATACTAAATCCTTTTAAAATTAACAGAACAAACTAAAGACAAAATTCATTGAACTTCAACTTAAAACTAAAAACATTATAATTACTAACAATTTTTACCTAAAAATAAAACAAAAAATAAAACAACTAAATAAAAATCAAGAACAAGAATCAAACATTTAATGATTTCGGATCCGAAAAATATCAAACAAATTACGGACAGAAACAAAACTTAGAACAACTAACCGTAAATGACCAACGACGAACTCGAACTATGTATGGGCTGTTTTGACGACCCCAACCAAAACTCGAACAAACGACGACGAAGACGATCCTAAGAAACAACTGAAGGAGGTGAAGCAAACGTGAAACAACAACGAATGGGGTCTGTTTGGACGTAGCGAAGAAGCAACAGTAGAATGACGAAGAAGATGAAGCTTATGGAGAAGAAAAACGCAGCAGTAGCCTGCGATGAAGCTGCCATGGCAGCGATGGCAGCCATGAGAACAGTAGCAGCGGCAAGGAACAGTAGCAGCAGCAGTGGTTGAGCAGCGGCAGCAGCAATGGTTGAGCAGCGGCAGCAGCAAGAAGCATAAACAGGAGCAGCTTGGCCATGAAGACGATGAAGCCGCGTCGACTGGGTTTCGAACCAGCTGCTCGCCGGGCAACAACAGTAGAAGAAGCAGACGATACAGCAGCAGCCATGGAGCAGCTGCTCGTCATGCAGTAGGTGAAGCTGAAGCAGAAACTCGTCGAGGGGGCAGCTGGGTCGAGGAGATGAAGCAGTAGCAATGGCGGACTGTTTGGTTGCTTGGTGGAGCTCGTTTTTGGACTGGTTTTCGACGGACTGATGAAGACGAAGAAACAACAACCATGGTTGTTGGTCGTTCATGGTGGAGCTAGGAACGAAGAAGAAGAGGCAGCCATGGGAGGTGATGGTGGAGCTTGAAGATGGTGAAGGAGAAGAGAGAAAGAGAGGGGAAGATGATTTAGTCTAGGGTTTTCTTGTCTTTTTTCTTTTTGTTTTGTTTTTTTGTTAAAAGTAAGATAGGGAGTGTTGGGTATTTGGGTATGGACCGGGTCGACCCGGTTTGAAATGGACCGGGTCATGGGGAAGGTTGGGCATTTGTTTGGGCCCGGGGTTGAAATTTGAAGAAGTGGCCCAATCCGATTTTTCTTTGTATTTTTGCTCTCTTTTCTTTTACTTCCTAATTAATAAAACTAAAATTCTAAATTAAATTACAAACTAAATTATCTTATATAAAAAAAACTAATTAACTCTAAAAATAATTATCGCACATTTAAATAGCAATTAACGACAAAAATCGCACAATTTAGACGTTAAATGCTAAAAATGCAACGTACATTATTTTTTATGATTTTCTCATTTTGTAAAAAACAAACTTAAATAAATACTAAATGAAAATGCGACATATTTTATATTTTTATTAATTTAAAACAAATAAACATGCACAGACAAAAATACAAATAATTATACAAAAATACCACAAAAATACAAAAATTGCACACAAAGGAAAATTATTTTATTTTGAATTTTTTGGGAGTGATTCTCATATAGGGAGAAAATCACGTGCTCACAGCTGCCCCTCTTTGTCCGAAAACACGAAGGGTTTTCGTACAAAGATAAAGTGAGCGGATACGAGTAATTTTTGCCCGTTCGAGTACTCCGTGTGAAGTATTTTTTTTTTTTGAAAAGATTTTACCGAACCTTTGCTTTAGAGGTTTCCTACATATCCTGGGCTAAACAAGAATCAGGTCAATGCAGTTCGGGAAGTTTTGGTAGCTGGGACTACCATGGGACTGCAATGTTACTGTTATTGCATGCTACTTTTACTGCTTGCTGACCTCCTTATTACACCATGCCTAAAAGAAAAATGAAGAAGTTAGGCTAGACTACGGATTACAAGATCTCTTTATTTGTTCTTGATGCCTTGCTTTCTTGTCGGCTTGCGTCGATTCCGGTGCTTCTTTCTTCCGAGAACTGACGGGGATGACACCGGCCTCTTTCTTTCCTGAATCACCAGTTTGCATCATTTTGTTCGGTCCGCTGGGGATATGGCTTCCTTCATTAAGCTTTGTTATGCTGGGCATAATTTAATGTTCACAGGCTGCTTCTTTCAAGACGCGTCTTTTCTTCCTTTTGACTCATGCGCTTGAATTTGTGCTGGGACCTCTTGTTGCAACCTTCTGCTTTCCGGTACTGGGTATTTTTATTGTTTCCTGCTGGGAATTCTTGTTGTAACCTTCTACCTTCCGGTGGGGTTACTGATTTCAAAATCTGAAGTATAAGACTCAAAAGTATTCCTCTCATTATACAGGTGGGCGCCTGAATGCAAAAATATGAAATGTATGCCTGCATTATACTGGTGGGCGACCTAGAACATGAAATGAAAAAACAAAAATGTATACCCGCATTATACTGGTGGGCGACCTAGAACACGAAATAAAAATAGAAATGGATACTCACATTATACTGGTGGGCGACCTAGGACATGACATGAAAACATAAATGCATACCCGCATTATACTGGTGGGCGACCTAGAACATGAAATTAAATGACAAAAATGTATTCCCGCATTATACTGGTGGGCGCCTAGAACATGAAATGAAAAGACAAAAATGTATTCCCGCATTATACTGGTGGGCGACCTAGGACATGAAATGAAAACAGAAATGTATACCCACATTATACTGGTGGGAAACCTAGGACATGACATGAAAACATAAATGCATACCCGCATTATACTGGTGGGCGACCTAGAACATGAAATGAAAAGACAAAAATGTATTCCCGCATTATACTGGTGGGCGCCTAGAACTTGAAATGAAAAGACAAAAATGTATTCCCGCATTATACTGGTGGGCGCCTAGAACATGAAATGAAAAGACAAAAATGTATTTCCGCATTATACTGGTGGGCGACCTAGGACATGAAATGAAAACAGAAATGTATACCCGCATTATACTGGTGGGCGACCTAGAATCATGAAATGAAAACAGAAATGTATACCCGCATTATACTGGTGGGCGACCTAGAAATGAAAAACTGAAATGTATACCCGCATTATACTGGTGGGCAACCTAGGACATGAAATGAAAAATAGCAATGTATACCCGCATTATACTGGTGGGCGACCTAGGACATGAAATGAAAACAGAAATGCATACCCGCATTATACTGGTGGGCGCCTAGTGGTAAGGACATGAAATGTATTCCCTTGTTATACAGGTGGGCGCCTAATGGTAAAGACATGAAATGTATTCCCTTGTTATACAGGTGGGCGCCTAATGGTAAAGAATAACTTGAATTTGTTTCCTCGATTCTTCGAGAAAAATTTCACTTGTGGCAGAAAATTTTCTGCCCCAGTTCTGGCGATCTTTCCTATGGCGTGTCTTTAGGCCATCATCAACACCTTATTTCCTGTTCAAATCAAAGAAAATTTAGTTAGTTTTTTTTATATATATGGCGAGTGGTCATGTCGCTCCTGATGGGGATGATTGTTCCCTTCCCCTTATTCCTATTTGGCGTTCCCAAAACTTGTTGGGGATGATGTTATTCGCTGGGAATAACATTCTGCTGGGGATGGCTTTTCCATTTATCCCTTCCCCGTTCTTTATCTCAAAACTTGCTGGGGTTATTTTGCTGTAGATGGATTTTCCTTTCTTCCTTTCCCATTCTGTGTTGTCCGACCACCTCAGAACTTGGTCGATATTTGGTCGGAGTCCTGTTGGGGATCCTCTTGGAACTTGACCTACAATTTCCTCAACATGTTTTTTTTCGGTTCTTCCCCTTACTTTCATTGCCATTTTAGGACAATATTATTCGGCCTGGCAACCAACGTCTTTTGTCTTATTGCCTTGTCTCTGGCCTGCCCTTTTCATATTTTACGTTGTACCATTTTGGCAACTAGTAGTAAGCTCTGAAAGACCTTTCTCAAAAATAAATTTCTGGAAAATGTCTTTTTAAACAAAGAAAAGAAAAGAGAAAATCTTTTTGTACAAATGATGGGGGAAAGAGAAAAAAAATGAACTTATCTGGGTGGTACAGCCGATTCCAATGATCATGTTGTGCATTCCAGATTAATCAACCCAGTCTATTTGTGTCGATCAATCTTTCTGATGTCTTCACTTGCTGGGGATAAATAGGTGACTACTTCTTTGCAAAATGCGGATCCTTTCCGCCAATATACCTTGTCGCCTCATAGTGCGCTTTGAGGGGTTTTTATTAATAAGACTCTCTCATTTCTCACAGCTCTCGTCGCCTTATGGTGCATGTGAAGGTTTTCACCGATAAGACTTTCTCATTTTGCTTCTCTCAGCTTACGTTGCCTTATGGTGCATGTGAAGGTTTTCACCGATAAGACTCTCATTTTGCTTCTCTCAGCTGGGGATTGGAGTGTTGCCGGTAAGATACTCTCTGCTGGGAATTCTTATGGCTATCAATTCTTTCAGCTCATGATCCTTATTTAGTCGGTGACCGGCGTGTTATTCTCGGCTTTCCTTTGCCTGTCTTGGTACCCCTCGGATACTGATCGGGAGGTCTTTTTTGGATATCGATATGGGTTTTTGAAGAAAAGAATATAAAATTCAAAATAGCTTTGATGGGTAAAACATTACAACTCTTGGAATCAAACTCTTTTTTTTTCAAAATTTAAAAACATAACTTCTGCCCCAGTTTTCTTGCTTGGGGAATTTTTGATTTTTTGTTACATTATGACCGAGCCGTGAGGCGCCTACGTATCCTCTTTGAGGAATCAGGTCGAACGTAGTTCCCTTGACTCCTTTGTTTTCTTGCGACCTTCAAAAAAAAAATTATTATTATTTTTTTCATTTTTTTTCATTAATGATTCCAAGAGAGGGGTATAAAAAGATAAGTAAGGCTCAAAGGGGTAAATCAAAGGTTAAAAGTGTTTGGATAGAAGAAAGAATTGCCTTCGTCATTTCATTATCCGATAAGCACTAAGTACAAACAAACAAATAAATAACAAAAGAAATTACACATAATATCTTTTGACTGCATCAGAATTGATAGCCATGTCGACGCATCTTCCTTCGACATCTGTCAGACGTAAAGCGTCGTTGGATAATACTCTGGTCACAATATACGGCCCTTGCCAATTCAGGGCGAACTTGCCTTTTGCCTCAATCTGATGTGGGAGGATCCGTTTCAATACTTGTTGCCCTACTTCAAATTTCCTGGGGCGCACCTTCTTATTGTATGCTCTTGCCATTCTCTTCTGATATAACTGGCCATGACATACTGCTGCCAATCTTTTTTCATCAATTAAACTCAACTGCTCTAGCCGGGCTTTGACCCATTCAGCATCGTCAATCCCGGCCTCAGCGACAATTCGAAGGGATGGAATTTCGACTTCTGCTGGTATTACTGCTTCAGTTCCGTATACCAACAAATAAGGAGTCGCACCTATTGAAGTACGAACAATAGTACGGTATCCCAACAACGCAAATGGTAGCTTTTCATGCCATTGTCTGGATCCTTCAACCATTTTCCTCAATATCTTCTTTATGTTTTTGTTGGCTGCCTCAACCGCTCCATTCGCCTTGGGCCGATACGGGGTGGAATTACGGTGTGTAATCTTAAACTGTTCACATACTTCTCTCATCAAGTTGCTGTTAAGATTAGCACCATTGTTCGTGATTATTATTTTTGGGATCCCAAATCTACAGATGATATGGGAATGGACAAAATCTACCACTGCCTTCTTGGTTACTGACTTGAAAGTTTTGGCTTCAACCCACTTAGTGAAATAATCGATGGTTACCAGAATGAACCTGTGACCGTTCGAAGCTGCCGGCTCGATAGGCCCAATGACATCCATGCCCCATGCCACAAATGGCCATGGTGCTGACATTGTGTGCAATTTCGTTGGTGGAGAATGAATCTGATCTCCGTGTATCTGACACTGATGACATTTCCGTACGAAACTGATACAATCATGCTCCATAGTGAGCCAATAATATCCCGCTCGCAGAATCTTCTTTGCCAACACATAGCCGCTCATATGGGCCCCACAGACTCCAGCATGTACCTCTGTCATCACTATCGTGGCTTGACCTGCATCAATACATCTCAGCAATCCCAGATCTGGGGTTCTTTTGTACAACATTCCTCCACTGAGGAAAAATCCATTTGCCAGTCGTCGAATGGCTCTCTTTTGATCTCCGGTTGCCTGCTCCGGGTATATCCCCATCCTGAGGTATTCCTTGATATCATAAAACCATGGCTCGCCATCCATTTCTTCTTCTATTATGTTGCAGTAGGCATGCTGATCACGAACCTGAATATACAATGGGTCAACATGGATTTTGTCTGGATGGTGCAACATCGATGCTAAAGTGGCCAAAGCATCGGCAACCTCATTGTGAACTCTCGGGATGTGTCTGAACTCCACTGATCGAAATCGCTTGCTCAGATCGTGCAAACATTGTCGATATGGTATAAGCTTCAAATCCCGTGTTTCCCATTCACCCTGGATCTGATGTACTAGGAGGTCCGAGTCTCCCAAGACCAAGACGTCCTGAACATCCATGTCTGCAGCCAATCGTAGGCCCAAAATGCATGCCTCATATTCAGCCATGTTGTTAGTACAATAGAAACGTAGCTGAGCTGTAACAGGATAGTGATGTCCTGTTTCTGAAATAAGTACTGCTCCTACTCCAACTCCTTTTGCATTAGCAGCCCCATCGAAGAAAAGCTTCCACCCTGGTTCCTCATTCAGTTCTAACTCCTCTATATGTATCACTTCTTCATTTGGAAAATACGTCCTCAAAGGCTCGTATTCTTCATCAATAGGATTCTCAGCCAAGTGATCGGCCAATGCTTGGGCTTTCATGGCCGTCCTCGTCACATAGACAATGTCGAACTCTGTGAGTAATATCTGCCATTTTGCCAATCTTCCTGTGGGCATAGGCTTCTGGAAAATATACTTTAATGGATCCAGACGTGAAATAAGGTAAGTAGTATGTGACGACAGATAATGCTTAAACTTCTGTGCTACCCAAGTTAGAGCACAACATGTTTTCTCAAGTTGAGTGTACTTATTCTCATAGACTGTAAACTTCTTGCTGAGATAATAGATGGCTTGCTCTTTTCTTCCTGTGATGTCGTGTTGACCCAACACGCAACCAAACGAATGATCCAGGACCGTTAGATAAAGGATTAATGGCCTCCCCGACTCAGGTGGAACCAATACAGGTGGATTGGATAAATAACCTTTGATCTGGTCAAATGCCTCCTGACATTCTGCCGTCCATTCTATCGCGGCATCTTTCCTCAGCAATCGAAAGATGGGTTCACAAGTTGTTGTGAGCTGAGCGATGAATCTGCTGATATAGTTCAACCTTCCCAACAGACTCATTACTTCTGTTTTGTTCCTCGGTGGCGGCAATTCCTGGATGGATTTGATCTTTGACGGATCCAACTCAATGCCTCGCCGACTGACGATAAATCCTAACAGCTTTCCAGATGGAACACCAAATGCACATTTGGCTGGGTTGAGCTTAATGTCGTACCTTCGAAGTCTTTGGAAAAACTTCCTAAGGTCTGCTACGTGGTCTTCCTGACGCTTGGATTTGATGATCACATCATCTACGTACACTTCGATCTCTTTGTGTATCATATCATGGAACACAGTAGTCATTGCTCTCATGTACGTTGCCCCAGCGTTCTTCAAACCGAATGGCATTACCCGATAACAATAAGTCCCCCATGGCGTAATGAAAGCTGTTTTCTCTGCATCTTCTTCATCCATCAAAATCTGATGATACCCAGCGTAGCAATCCACAAAGGAGCCGATTTCTCGCCCGGCGCAATTGTCGATCAAGATATGGATATTGGGCAATGGAAAGTTATCCTTTGGGCTTGCCCTGTTCAGATTACGGTAGTCGACGCATACCCTGATCTTCCCATCTTTCTTTGGTACTGGCACTACATTAGCCAACCAATCAGGATATCGAGAGACCCGAATAACCTTTGCTTGCAGCTGCTTGGTTACTTCTTCTTTAATCTTCACACTCATATCTGTCTTGAACTTCCTCTGTTTCTGCTTGACGGGAAGGCATGCCGGGTCAATGGTCAATTTGTGAACCACTAGCTTGGTGCTTAAACCTGGCATGTCATCATACGACCATGCAAAAACATCTTTAAACTCAATGAGTGCTTTGATTAATTCTTCCCTGATGCCAGGCTCAATGTGGATGCTGATTTTGGTTTCTCGGACATTATCCGCATCCCCTAGATTTACAGCCTCGGTGTCATTCAGATTAGGCTTGGGTTTCTCTTCAAATTGGCATAGTTCTCGGTTTATTTCTTCGAAGGCTTTATCCTCATCATATTCAGACTCATCGTCACAATCGATCTCTTGTATCATTAAATCAGAGTCAGATTGATTTATTAGACTAGGTCGAAGATCTGCCGTGCATGCCATGTCATTAGAACTAGTAAAAAGAGAATTGTTCAGAAAGAGAAAAGAATAAAACAAAATTAAAATGAGACAAGAAAAAGAATTTTATTAAAAATGCGGGATAACAGGGTTCATACTTTTACAAGACAAAATGAGATTTGGATTACACCCTGAATAATCCGAAAATCAAGAAAGCAAAAATCAAAGCCTACTACCAGGACTCTCCCCGAGTAGGAAGAGGAGTAACCGTCCAATTGTTGGTTTTGTCCTCAGGCCCCATAAACTGTATGTCTGTTCCGCTGGAACCCTCTTCGACTTCTACCATATTGACATCAGCGAACAATCTTTTGAAGCTCTGATTCAGATCCCCGTCAATCCCAATCAATGGCCCGAGAATTTTCGGGACCGGTGACCCCTTGGCGCTTGATCTAACAAAAGATCTTGAGAGACGTGGCACAAGTTTGGGAAGAAAACAAACTTTCTTCTTCATTTTCCGCGCTCGCTTTACATCTGCCACAGTGGGTTTGAACCCCAACCCAAAGGTCTCCAAATTCTTGGGCAAGGAAACAGGTTGAACAATTCCCTGAAGCTCAGCTCCCAAGCCTTTTCCTGGAACAAACCCATTACCCAGCATTTCTGAAACCATCATGACCGTTGCGGAAGCTACCCTAGGGTGCTGAATGATTTCACCCTCGGGGATCTTGTTTGCCGACACTGCATCAAAATTCTGGTAGACCCAGGGACCTTTGTCATCATTGATCTCTATGAAGGGTACAATGGCGCCTCCTATGGTGCACGCAGTGTCCTCGCCGTGCAACACGACCTCTTGTCTATCCCACTCGAACTTGACCATCTGATGCAAGGTGGATGGCACTGCTTTGGCTGCATGGATCCACGGTCGTCCCAACAGAAGGTTATAAGATACCGTAGCATCTAATACCTGGAATTCCATGGTAAACTGGACTGGACCGATGGTCAACTCAAGTACAATATCCCCCACGGTGGCTGTTCCATTTCCGTCAAATCCTCGGACGCAAATGCTATTCTTGTGGATTCTTCCGTGGTCGATCTTCAATTGGTTCAGGGTGGATAATGGACAAATATTGGCACTTGAGCCGTTATCCACCAATGCCCGAGTAACTGCCGAATCTTCACATTTGACAGTTAGGTAGAGAGCTTTATTATGCTCCGTGCCCTCCACTGGCAGATCATCATCTGAAAATGTTACCCTGTTCACCTCGAAAATTTTGTTGGCAATTGTTTCCAGGTGATTTACAGAAATCTCGTTGGGCACATGAGCTTCATTCAGTATCTTCATCAGGGCCTGATGATGTTCATCCGAATGGATTAGTAATGATAGCAGCGAGATCTAGGCCGATGTTTTCTTTAACTGTTCGACCACGGAGTATTCCTGCACTTTCATCTTCTTCAAGAATTCCTCAGCTTCTTTTTTTGACACAGGTTTCTTGGTTGCAGCTGGATTGGGTCTTCTCAACTCCGCCGGAGCAAAACACCGTCCTGATTGAGTCAGTCCCTGCGCCTAACAACTATTCTCCTCCACTTGTTGTCCCTTGTACATCACCACTGCCTTCTCGTACTTCCAAGGCACGACCTTGCTATCAATCACTGGTGTTTGGACTACTGGCTTTATGATGACCGGTTCCCTGTAGACCCCCTTCACAACAACCACGGGTGCAGATGATGCCCCCGTTATTACCAATTTGGCTGGTTCTGGTTTCCTTGTAGCGGCAGATAGATTCTTCCCTAATATCACCACTGGCTTGACATCCTCCCCATTCAACTGTACCCCTGCTTCCTCATTGATCGATTTTTCTTTCGGAGTGGCACGGATCATCATCACTGTCTGTGAGGGTTTCTTCGGCTCCCCTCCTTCGTGCACAAGCTCGATCATGTGGGCTTCAGGGTGCTTTGGCAATGGGTTCTGGTTAATGTTGGGTGCCTCCGGTGCCTGTACCTCGATCTTGTTGGTATCAATAAGATCTTGTATTGCATGTTTCAGCCTCCAACATTTCTCGGTATCATGTCCGGGAGCTCCCGAACAATATTCACATCTTACCGAGTGATCCATATTTTGGGGTAAGGGATTTGGTAATCTAGGCTCAACAGGATTTAATAAACCCAACTGCCTCAATTTGTGGAACAAGGCAATATAAGTTTCCCCCAACTCAGTAAAAGTTCTTTGCCTCTGCAATCTTTCATTTCTGGCGGCCGGATTTCCCCTGAAACCCATCCCTGGAGGGTTCCTGTAGGCTCTTGGTGGTGGATAGGTGTTTTGTGGTGGTGGGTATGTGTTATGTGGAGGTGGGTGCGCCATTGTGGGCGAACCGGAGGTTGGGTGTATGTCTGGGCTTGATGGACGGTGAAATGTTGTTCTTGTGGTGGGTAGTAGGGTTGTGGATTGTAATGTGGAATGCGTGGGTAGTTTAGACGATGGGGTCTGGGTTGGTAATGAGGGGAAGGACCTCTAGATCTGGACCAATTGTCGGCCTCTATTGTCGTGACCTACTCTCTCCTTTTCTTTCCGAGCGCACCTCCCGTGCCGCTCTGAATGGCCTGAGTTGTTGCCTTAATTGCCGAGTAACTCAGGATCTTATTGGACTTAAGTCCCTCTTCTATCATACCTCCCATTTTCACCACTTCATTGAATGATTTGCCAACTGACGTCACCAAGTGACCAAAGTAAGTTGGCTCGAGAGTTTGTAGAAAGTAATCCACCATTTCTCCCTCTCTCATTGGGGGATCAACTCTGGCTGCCTGTTCTCTCCATCGAAACCTAAATTCCCGGAAGCTCTCTCCGGGTTTCTTCTCAAGCTTTAGCAATGTGAGACGGTCTGGGACTATCTCAAGGTTGTATTGGAAATGTCCTGCGAAAGGCTGTGCCAAGTCATCCCAGGTGTACCACCTGCTCAGATCTTGTCTTGTATACCATTCTAATGCCGACCCGCTCAAACTCTGGCCAAAGTAAGCTATCAATAACTTATCTTTGCCCCCTGCTCCCCTCATTTTGCTACAAAACCCCGTAGATGTGCTATAGGATCGCCATGCCCTTCGTATAAATCGAACTTGGGCATCTTGAACCCTGCTGGTAATTGAACGTTAGGGAAAGGACATAGATCCTTGTAAGCCATGCTGACCTGGTTGCGTATGTTCCTGAAGGACTGCTCCAGGATTTTAAATTTTTGCATCACCTCATCCTGATCTGGGCTCTTAGCCGGCTTTTCAATCTCCGCCGGGACCTCAAAGTGGGGATTATAGGTATGTGGCTCGGATGCTTTGAACGTGAGTTCAGGGGGTAATATTGTGTGTCATGAGCCTGAAACAGCGGCTCACTGGATGATCTATGCAATGGGGCTGGGGGAGGTGCCACAAAGACGAGAACATTTGGTGGAGGAGGGTTTTGACTGGGTGGTGGAGCTTGGGGATCATAAGCCTCTCTTCCCTGATAGTAGTGATGGCTTGGGAAACTCGTTGAAGGACCGGGAGAGGGATATTCTGACGTGTGTCTTGGTTGGAGAGTAGGAGTAACTGGTAGTTCCTGCCCCTTTTGGGCTCTAGCTAAGGCTATCTGCATTTCATTCATTTCCAGCCTCATTTTTTCCATTTTCTCCATGGCTTCCTTCAGCATCTGATGTGCTGTCTTTTCCGACTCAACACTGTTGTCTGATCCTGTCATGCTTTCTGGTATAGGACCTTTCGATCTTGTTTGATAATGGTACGGTGCCAGTACGCTCTAACAACTAACTGGTATTATTGGAAAAACAACAAACTTGTCAGTGTTAGAGTCTTGACAGATATTGTAATCGCACATTGGGGATGCAATGTTCTTAGGCAGTGAACCATTTCTAACATGCTTTTGCTCTGATCGCATGCATCATCCCGACTTATTTCATTTGTGCCTCTTTTACGTGTTTCAGGGACATTTTCTTTTCTTCTCTTTCTCTCTTTTACCCTTTTATTTTTTTTTTATTATTATTTTTATTTTAATTAAAGTCGAATCCTATAGAGATTGCCTACGTATCGTGATCCCGCACGAATCAGACCAGGCGTAGTTCATGCATCCATAAAATAAAGACCCAATTTTACATTTTGTTACCCAAATATGCTATTACAAACTGTTATTTGAAAGAAAACAAACGAAATACAGACTCCACACTATTAACAATGTTTGAAGAGAACATAGGGGTAGACAAAAAACTCTGAAAAACAAACAAGTGCAGACTTGAACTGGGGATACATTAAAGATTTCAATTTAGGTGCCCGCGAGGCATCGTTCGGCCTTTTCACGGGCTTTGGTGTAAGACCCCTTTGCAAGTTCTTCAACTCATTCATGATCCGGTGGACGTAGCCCATGATGGAGGGAAGAAGGGTATCACGAGGTATTTGCTCACATGTTAGGCATCTCATGTAGATGTAGTGCCCAATCTCATCAATCCTACCTCGGATATTATCCCTTTCTATGCACAGCTGTTCTATCCGTTGATTCTTTAGTCCCAATATTCGAGTATTGTCAATGAGCTGATCTTGGAACCTCTCCATTTGTTCTTCCATTCGGGCTATTGACTCATAGCAGCGTTCCCTATCTGTTCTAGCATCCCGGGCTTGTTTAAGGACCCGATTATTGAGAATGGAGTTTATTTCTCTCAATGTTGTAACACTCATTTCGTAGTCCCTTTTCACTTGCCATAGGTGCTCTCTCCGCGCTGCTGTAACTTTTGCCCACCTGATCCGCATTCTTGCTATACAAGCCTCAGATCTCTCCAAGTCTTCTCGGTTTTTGCTGACCTGACTCCTCAACTCTGCTATCAACCTCGTATCAGCCCGGCTTCTCAGTTGGTTGTTGGCATCCATTTTCATCATCCGGATCTGAGCTTTGAGGTTCTCGCTTTCTCTGGTTAATCTATTCTTTTTTCCCTTGTCGGCAGCAACCTGCACTTTGTTCTTAAATTTTAGATCCTTAATCTGTTGTTTCAGTTTGCCTATTTCGGCAAGATATTCCCGCTCTTTGGCCAACCGGTCCCAATGTTCTTGTGAAGCCTTGGCAAACTCTTGAAGGTGAGGTCTTTTAGCCGGCCTTCCAGACGACATTTCCCCTTTGTACCAAGCCTGATATCCAGGTGAAACTTCCCCTCTTGCTTGATTCAACACACAAGTATTTGCCTCTAAGTATTGACATTGGCTCCAAATCTGGCGGACCCTCGCTTCAAGAAACTGACCATCGGAACTGATCTCAATTACCTGAGTGCTTAAATCCTCATCTTTGGGCACTATCTGACACCTCCCAAGTTGCCTCAAAACCCGATACGGCGCATAAGGTTGAATGCTCTTAAGTCCCATCAAGAGAAAATGGGGTCTAGCTGCTGGCATGTATATGACTCCGTCGATCGGTAACCATCCCAGTGTCCACTGTATTTGACTGGCATTGAGGGTCCGGAAATATGATGTCCATGTCGAGACTCCTTCAGGTAGGCGGGCCTCATTAATTCTGGTGTAGAACTCCTCTATGCATGTCTTTTCAGAAGACCCATGGCTTAGGAACTGGGCTCGGTGACATAGGTGTTCGGTCATCCACATTTGCAACAACAAGTTACAACCTTCAAAAAAGTTTCCTCCGGCTTTGCAGGCCGTGAGAGCTCGAAACATATCAGATACAATCATCGGTGCCAGCGTGCTATCTTTCTGAGTGAGCAAAGTACTGAAGACCCCAACTATCTTTATGTCAATATTCTCGTCTTTCGTCGAGAAAATTAAAAGCCCTAAGAAGGTTATCATGAAAGCAACCCGTCTATGTTCATCCCACTTTCGACGGTTACTTTTGCTGCACAACTTGTTTTCTGGCTTGTCGAATCCTCCTATGTGGCCATATCTTTGGTATATGAAGCTCAGAAAGCAAAAACCTTTTGCCAAATCAGGGTTATGGATTGTTCTGACTATCTTTAACGAGTCCAGAAACCGGTGCACTGCTACGGCTCTTGGAGCAACCAGGTATTTATGCCTCAACGGAACATCAGTACTGCCGATGTACCCTGCTATTTCTTCTAAAGTTGGGGTGAGTTCAAAGTTCGAGAAATGGAAGACATTGTGTGCAGGGTCCCAGTAAGGGACTATGGCTCTTATAATATCTCCTCGAGGCCTGATGTCCAACAAACTCGTGAGACCTTTCAAATGTTTCTTGATTTCGTCATGCCCTTCTTTGCCTAAATCACTCCACCATAGCCGCAACTGGAGGGGAATTTTATTCATGATTGAAAAAGGTTCATTCTGAATCGTGCTCATTCTGCACATTTATTAATATGATTAAACAAAAGAAAATTTATTTGACTCAAAATGATTTGATTATTTTCTTAAAAAACAGATCTTCCGAACACGACCTTTCAGCACTTCAGGGACGAAGATTTTAAGGTTGTGCGAGTAAAAAAATGACAGAAGTGGCCATTTATACAAAGTCAGCCTTGCGGCGTTCCTTTTGGGAGCATTCGGCTTTTGATAAAAAAAACGGCATCACCCGACTCTGTGACAGAAAATTAAAATTTTGACATATATTTATTCGATTTTTTACAAAATAGGAGGTTGGACTCGAAGAGGGTTGCCTACGTATCTCACGTCCTGTGAGAATCAAACCGGTGCAGACATAAACTAAACTTGTAAACAAGACTCCTTTCTTTTTTCTTTTTTTTAATAAATTAAACTAAAAAAACAAAACATTTTTATTTTTATTTTTCAAAATTTTGGCAGGGTTTTAATACTTTTTGGATTTTTGGTTTTATTTTTCTAAAATGTAGTTATCTCCTTACACTGCTATTTTTCTCTTCTTTTTTTTTCACAATTTATCTTAAAAATTGATGATTTCAGAAGCCGGTCAGCATGCAGATCTGAAGCAAATAAATATGCAAATCAAACAGGATGCAGCAGGATGGTCTTTTTCTAATTTTAGGTTGCTAGTCCTAGACGGACCCAACCCCTGTGTTGAGTCCCCTAAGTGAAATGCAACGTGATGCAAATAAGCGTTACTACTAGGGATCCGGCATGAAGTCACGTTATTCTATGTTCAAAACCTGGGTCGGTGTTCTAGACAGTGTACCCTAGCGGACAACTCGAGCTGAGGAATGAGCTCCTTTCCGGGAACCAAAAGGCCAGCCGGCTTAGAAACTTTCCGAGCCTCTTTTATTCAGGGTATGACACTAACAGAATAGGGAGTCTTAACCAGTAAGCACATCCCCGGAGGTAAGAAGAGAAGGTTTCGGCACAGTTTATATGTACAGTTCAAATAATATCAAAGAAGTAAAAAGCATCATTTTGCACATTTAGGCCAAAACATGTAATAAGATCAGATAATAAATAAAGCCAAATATAACAATTCATCTAAGCTCGAATTTCTAACCCTGAACCAGTGGTTCTGGGTTTACGTCCCCAGCGGAGTCGCCAGAGCTGTCACACCACCTTTTCCGCCCCCGCGAGGGGCGTAGGAGTTTTTACCAATTAAAGGACAATCGAAACGGGATTTGTTTATTTATTTCAGAGTCTCCACTTGGGAGATTTAGGGTGTCCCAAGTCACCAATTTTAATCCCGAATCGAGGAAAAGAATGACTCCATATTACAGTCTGCGTACCAGAAATCCGGATAAGGAATTCTGTTAACCCGGGAGAAGGTGTTAGGCATTCCCGAGTTCCGTGGTTCTAGCACGGTCGCTCAACTGTCATATTTGGCTTGATTATCTAATTTAATACATGTTGAACCTATGTGCAAAATTTAACTTTTAACCGCTTTTATCATTATTCTTATTATTATTTTATACAAGAATTGCAACGTCGTGAAAACGCATCTCGAACAACGTCACAACCAGTGTACACGTGATTTGTTGACGCATTTTGACTCCGTCAAGATCGGGATTTGGGTTACATAAATGCACACCCATATTTAAGAAAATAACCTTATTAAATATGCTTCAAAAGACTACGCGTTATTATACTTTTAGGTAGGACCGTGAAATTTACTAAACGGCCCATCCCGGGATCTAAGTATTTTTTTTAAAATAAATAAATAAATAAATGAAATTGGAGAATCCTGCAAATTTTTGTATTGTTTACATCTATTTATTTTTAGCGAAATCCTTCCTTATTTTATGAATATCTATTAATGACTACATTTTTATTATTACTAAGTTTGTCTATAAATATAAAATCAATCTCTACATACTTAAAAATAACATATTAAATAGAAGAGAAAAACAAATATTAACGGAAAATAATATTACTAAAATTATAATTATAAATGCAACATGGAATTGTCAAATAAAGTTTTTTTTTTTAAAAAAAACTAATTATCCCATAGTCGGATTAAAAATCATATTGTTAGATGACTTGAGCTATTGAAATTAATTATTTACAAATACTGAAAATTAGAAATAATCTTGATTACTAAACCGTATTTCTAAAAATTAAATAATTTAACCTTAACTAACCTTGTTTTAATTCAAATCCTGTCCTAATACTTGATTCGCAAAATTAATTCATGTTTTAACTGAATTTAGCTACATGATTCCGATTAACTTAACGTTGGCGATACTAAAACCCTTATGAATAAAGAACTTAATCAATTTTGCCAAACTGATTTAATAAAGCCATTTTTACGTTATTTTCTTCTATTTTAATTATTTGACAGTTTAATCAGTAATGAACAGGCTTAAATATATACTACCTAATAATCAGGTTAAAGCAAAGCATTATTTAATACATCGCTACAATATGCCTAATTATGCAAAACAACGGCGATTTACAGAATAATAATACATGAAATAACCTAAATGCAATTAATAAAAAAAACTAAATTAAAAATTTAAACTTCCATTCTTCATTTTCAGCTTACAAAAGGCCAAAATTACAGTTGTGTACCTGGTATTGTCAATATAAGAAGAAGAAAGTCAGCCACGTAGTACGTAACACAACAACAACAATAATAACCAGCAATCCGGTCAACAGAAATCCCAGTGACAGATTTGAAAATCAAAATAAAATCCAGAAACACCAACAACAAAACAACGGACAGAAACCAAGGAAATTTTCAGATTTTGAAAGGCTAATTAATGTTTAACCCTTCTTTTCTAAACCCGTATATCAGAATATTTATCAAGTGTGTACTACTCTCTCTTCGAATTTCCAGCTCCTTTTTTATTTGTATTTTTTTTCTTTTCTTTTTCTTGAAAGAGTTAATATTTTTCGGAATTTTCTTTCTCTCTTAAATATTCAGCTCTTTTTTCTCTCTCTCTATCTGTCTCCCTCTCCCAAATCTGATCAAGCCTCTCTATTTTATCCCCATATTTCAACATTTTTAAAACATAAAAACTCATTATCTTCCCACTCAACCCCTTTTTAATCCCACTATATAATGTTTTGTCCCCCACCTTATTAAACAAATACCCCATTATATCTTGTCCCCCATGCTTATATTAAACAATTGCATTATTCCCCACCATTATATCTTGTCCCCCCATTATTAATTACTTTAATATTATCTTAATTTTAATGGAAAGAACACTCAAAATAAATAATTATTACGAATTTAAATTCCAAAAATACCCCTCTGCCCTTACCGAAATTACCCTTTTACCCTTGAACGTACTGCAAATTATCAAACTACCCCCATCAGCTATAACCAATTTACTTAATCAATTTCAACCAAAATATAGCAAATATGACCAATTTTTAACAATGTTCAACAACAAATTCAAACAAAATGATGAACAACAAAGAAACAACTAAAATTATCTTGATTGAACAACATTTTTAACAACAAACAAACCTACTTTCAGATTCAACAACAACAACAACAACAACAAACAAGTATATTCAGATTTCTAAATTCAATAATCATTTGAACTTAAAATCTAACAACTTTACAACCAACAATTTCTATATTAAAATTAAACACAATCATGAAGCAAACTGAAGAAATAATCAAAAATGATAATCAACAAACAAGAAGATCAAACTATACTAATTTCGGATTCAAGAACAATCAAACAAAATATGAACATAAATGAAAAGATTCAACAACAATAACAAGCAAGTTTTATTCAAATTCGAATTAAACTTGTATTAAGCTTAAACAAAACAAATAAACTTATTCAAATCACTAACTTCAAATAATCAATTGATCTTTTAAAATTAAATCCAACAAAATTATAACAAAGATACATGATTCCAAAAAATTAAAACATAACTTCACATTAAATCACTGAATTAAAAACGAACTTCAAACAAAATGAACACGAATTAAATCTATTTTAAACAACAAACATGACGGATTTAAATGATTTAAACTAACATTCTTCTATACTAAATCCTTTTAAAATTAACAGAACAAACTAAAGACAAAATTCATTGAACTTCAACTTAAAACTAAAAACATTATAATTACTAACAATTTTTACCTAAAAATAAAACAAAAAATAAAACAACTAAATAAAAATCAAGAACAAGAATCAAACATTTAATGATTTTGGATCCGAAAAATATCAAACAAATTACGGACAGAAACAAAACTTAGAACAACTAACCGTAAATGACCAACGACGAACTCGAACTATGTATGGGCTGTTTTGACGACCCCAACCAAAACTCGAACAAACGACGATGAAGACGATCCTAAGAAACAACTGAAGGAGGTGAAGCAAACGTGAAGGAACAACGAATGGGGTCTGTTTGGACGTAGCGAAGAAGCAACAATAGAATGACGAAGAAGATGAAGCTTATGGAGAAGAAAAACGCAGCAGTAGCCTGCGATGAAGCTGCCATGGTAGCGATGGCAGCCATGGGAATAGTAGCAGTGGCAAGGAACAGTAGCAGCAGCAGTGGTTGAGCAGCGGCAACAGCAATGGTTGAGCAGCGGCAGCAGCAAGAAGCAGAAACAGGAACAGCTTGGCCATGAAGACGATGAAGCCGCGGCGACTGGGTTTCGAAGTAGAAGAAGCAGACGATGCAGTAGCAGCCATGGAGCAGCTGCTCGTCATGCAGCAGGTGAAGCTGAAGCAGAAACTCGTTGAGGGGGCAGCTGGGTCGAGGGGATGAAGCAGTAGCAATGGCGGACTGTTTGGTTGCTTGGTGGAGCTCGTTTTTGGACTGGTTTTCGACGGACTGGTGAAGACGAAGAAACAACAACCATGGTTGTTGGTCGTTTATGGTGGATCTAGGAACGAAGAAGAAGAGGCAGCCATGAGAGGTGATGGTGGAGCTTGAAGATGGTGAAGGAGATGAGAGAAAGAGAGGGGTGGATGGTTTAGTCTAGGGTTTTCTTGTCTTTTTCTTTTTGTTTTGTTTTTTTGTCAAAAGTAAGATAGGGAGTGTTGGGTATTTGGGTATGGACCGGGTCGACCCGGTTTGAGATGGACCCGGTCATGGGGAAGGTTGGGCATTTGTTTGGGCCTAGGGTTGAAATTTGAAGAAGTGGCCCAATCCGATTTTTCTTTGTATTTTTGCTCTCTTTTCTTTTACTTCCTAATTAATAAAACTAAAATTCTAAATTAAACTACAAACTAAATTATCTTATATATATAAAAAAACTAATTAACTCTAAAAATAATTATCGCACATTTAAATAGCAATTAACGACAAAAATCGCACAATTTAGACGTTAAATGCTAAAAATGCAATGTACATTATTTTTTTATGATTTTCTCATTTTGTAAAACAAACTTAAATAAATACTAAATGAAAATGCGATATATTTTATATTTTTATTAATTTAAAACAAATAAACATGCACAGACAAAAATACAAATAATTATACAAAATACCACAAAAATACTAAAATTGCACACAAAGGAAAATTGTTTTATTTTGAATTTTTTGGGAGTGATTCTCATATAGGGCGAAAATCACGTGCTCACAGTAAGTATTCAGGAAAAGGAAAGTTTCTCTTTTAAAATTCAAGAAATGATATCTAGCCTTTTAGAAATTTATTTACACGTTCGATATGTTTTAAGCATTTTTGAGTTTGTCAACAAGGTTGCAAGTATTACAAGTAAGCATGTTTTTGGGCCCTAAACTAAACGGACTTAAGCATAATAGTAGCTACGTACGGACTCTCGTCACCTCGTGCGTACGTAGCTCCCACAAATAGGAGCACATAACTAATTATTTCACCTATGGGGACTAATCCCTCTTACAAGGTTAAAAAGGAGATTCACCTCTCTCCGAAGATCTATAACCGGCATTCCACGCCCTTCTGAAGACCCGCATCGATGCTAAATGCTCCAAAACTAGCCAATAATTATGAAAATCCATTAATATATGTTCAATTACTTATTATAATCCAATTTATAACAATTCCTAACCCCGATCGCAAAGTTGACAAAATTGCCCTCGGACTTGCCCGAATTCCGAAATTTTTCGAAGATAAAGTTTACCCATAAACTCACGAACTCAAATATATGATTTTCTCTTTAATTTCATACCCAAAATCGTGGTCAAATCCCAAGAATACGAATTTTCTACATTTTCCTCAAACCCTCAAATTTCTACCAATTTACATGCAAATATTCATACATAATCAATGTATTTAACTCAAGATAGGTGGGGTTAGCTTACCTTGTTGATGGTGATGAAAAACCCCACTTGAAGCTCTCCAAATCGCTCACACCAACTGAAAATGGGAGAAAAAAGACCATCTCCCGATTTTTAAAAGAACACACTGCCTCAAGCATTTTCGCACCTGCGGTGCACCAGTCGCACTTGTGGCTCCGCACCTCCGAAAATTTCTATCGCGGGTGCGGTCTCAACCAACTCGGTCAAGTCCGCTTCTGCGGAGCTAGGGCCACTTCTGCGGTTTCGCTTCTGCGGAAGGTTCGTCGCACCTGCGACCCCAGCCAAGCCCAGCCATTTTCCGCTTCTGCGACACAAGGGCCGCTTCTGCGGCTCCGCACCTGCTGCCCAAGTCTCGGAGGTGCAGTTACACCAGCAACTAGCAACTTCAGCTCTTCCTCCAAGTTCCGATTCGATCCGTTAACCACCCGGATTCCACCTGAGGCCCTCGGGACCCCGACCAATCATACCAACCAGTCCCAAAACACATTACGAACTTGCTCGAGGCCTCAAATCATATCAAACAACACTAAAAATCATGAATCGACCTCCAATCCAGGCTTAATGAACTTTAGAATTTCAAACATTAACATTCGATACCGAGACCTATCAAATCATATCCGATTGAACTCGAATTTTGCACACAAGCCATATTTGACATTACAGACCTACTCCAACTTCTGGAATCGGATTCCAACACCAATATCAAAAAGTACACTCCTAGTCAAACTTCTCAAAAACCTTCAAATTTCTATCTTTAGCCAAATGACGCCAAAATGACCCATGGACCTCCGAATTTACTTCCGATCGCGCTCCCAACACCAGAATCACCATACGGAGCTATTCCCAGACTCGGACTCCCAAACGGACATTGATAACACTGAAATGCACTTCAACCCAAACTTATGAAATTCTTCCGAAATGCTAACTTCCAAAATAGGTGCCGAAACATTCCCGGATCTTTCGAAACCCGGTCCGGACATACGCCCAAGTCTGAAATCATCATACGAACATACTGGAACCTTCGAATCTCAATTCTGAGGTCGTTTACTAAAAAATCCAATCTTAGTTAATTCTTTGAACTTAAAGCTTCCAAAATGAGAATTCTCTTTCCAAATTAACTCCGAATTCCCCAGAATTCGATTCCGACCACATGTACAAGTCATAATATCTGAAGTGAAGCTGCTCACGGACTCAAACTGTTGAACGACGTGCTAGAGCTCAAAACAACCGCCCGGGTCGTTACATTCTCTCCCACTAAACATACGTTCGTCCTCGAACGTGCTGAGAACTGCGTTGGAGCTGTCCGAAATCATTTCTTAATACCTCGAGCACCTACCCATGCTACCACAACTCAGCTGGGCACCCTAGCTGGATCAATCTGAAGATATCCTTTTTCACTTAAGCAAATAAGCCTTAGAGCCCAATTCCAACATCCAGAATTCTCTGCCAGGCCGGTTTCCAACATACGAACATCGTATCAATCACCGCACGATGTACCAGAACATGATTGCATACCCTTGCTGAATTCACACCCTCCACCGCTTTATTCACAGAACCACAATAACATTCTCTGAGCATAATAGTCGAAATTCCACGAATCTGATGCTCCCATTGCACCTCATGACATACGTAGGTCTTGCTCTAACTCTTACAATACTGCCGCGACGGAAGAGATGTGTAGAAATTCATAACGAACTGCTGAATCAACAAATCATTGGGGCTATACTCATGACAAGAATCATTACCTCCTTCTGAACCAAATAATGGTATTTGTTCTTTAATATTCTTCATATAATTCGATGATCTTAGTTCTGATAATCCCATCTCACCCAGTACGAACTGCTCAGGAAATAAGCCATCCAGACATGACCAAAAGTCTCAAATGATTCCACAATGTGCCAATAGGCTACCAATTCCAACGCGATACAAAAGGAAAACAAACTCTGAAAAGGAAATCCGATTACCCCGCTCGCGAATCATACATGCGACGCGGTCAACATAATTAAACAAACACCCCGTTCGCGAATCATACATGCGATGCGGGCACACAACTAATATGAGTTTTTCTCAGAAAGATAGGAAACAAAACACATAAAAATAGATATAGGAATCTGTACTCCATATCACACTGTTGCGGTGCGCAACCTGATCTAAATAACATACCCGTGGCAGTGTGCCACCCGGTCCACACATAAAACTCTCATAAGAAGATACACACTGAGCTAAATTGCTCATCATAACACAATACCGAATATCGATCACAAGCACGCTAAGTGCATAATACCATCCCTGGGGAGACATATAGCGCTATAAGCTACAAAGCTCAAGCATAGCTGAGGTGCGATATACGATCTGAATTTCAAGAGCCATTTTGCTCATATAAGAAATTCACCAAGCCATCTCACAAATCACACGGTGCAATATATTATTACATAAAATAGCTGACAAAGAATAACACCCCGATTACTCTTCCATAAGGAGCGCATTGCTGAAATGAACACATCTGGCCTAATATAGAGCCCATATTCTCATTTAAATCCATCTACAAACCTCCAGTTGATTCTAATCGCACTGAGCTAGGCTAATAACCTGTCGAAGGTCCATAATAACTTCCCTTTTTCTCATAACACACAAGAACAACCATCATAACCGGAGTAATCCTCCACAGTCCACAACCCAATAAACTGAGTGTTCTCCAGGCATCAATTCTCAATTTAATGACATCACAACAATCTTCATACTTGGTTTAACTCTTCAATCAATCCAGTGACTACATGCCACACTTATACAACCCTCCCGTGGGGCACGCTCCCACAACCTTCAGTAACAGATACAGGTCTGTACATCCAAATCACCGGCCACATTAATGCTGAAAAGTGATCAAGAATACTTAACCAGGATGCAAAGCCTTTTTCACAAAACACCGATCTTAGGTGGCGCTAAAGACAATACCAACTCACTTTCAACATCCAAACTCCTTTCCTGCCCATCCGAGCTCATGACATCCTTGTCAACACCGAACTGCAACCTTGATCCTCACTTCAAATCCCATACCACTCACTGCACCCAACATACCGATATACGATATAAAATAATTTTCATCATAACTCCAGAACCGCCAATAGATTAACACTTCATCATATAACAACTTTTCACTTAAATCGCTCCAGGAGAACCATTGCAACACATAGGTGAATTCTCATAACCGTAGAATATGAAAATCTCTAAGTAGTGGTCTAAGCCACCATAGCCCTTCCGGGATTCGCCTACACATATCAGGCCATAACAATAGAATACTTCTGAATAATATCAATTACGGCAGCCGACAAGCCTCACGTGTACCATCACAAATCACTTGCATAACTTGATCACACTGAAGGAATTGATCACTACCACCAATATGCCAATTCAACTATGGCTAACCAATCTATCTTCGTCTAGTTTACCCTTGATGGCCTTTGAAATAATAATAACACCATTTAACACATAGTACACTCCATCTGCACTCATCCTGAGTGACCCTGAATTACGAGACCATGCTGTCTCAAATCCCACGAACCGCTTCATACCTCCCTTGCACGCATATTTGCATCTTCAACTGATGCACCCATTCTGATAATCCCTCTATGAATCCGAAGTCTTTTTCCCCTTTTCCTCCCGATGCTACACTGCAAGTCGAAAACTCATAGATCATTTTGGGCCTCTTATCATAATTTGCTACAAAAGCTCGATTCTTAACCATACTGTGGGCTTGAATCCTTAGGAACCACATTTTTAAATCCTTTGAATTCACTAGGACCGTTGTTGAGAGCCACCCGCTTTGACTTGGTCCCGAATATAATCAACTCCATGAATCTTCTAGCACATAAATACCCTCTCGATGAAGCACCCGGACGAATCACTTTCCTTGAAACTCGCATCTACACAAGGCATAAATCCTAAGTCTTTCCAAAGCCCGAACATGAGTCAATAAGGCCAATTATAGCACACCTTTATCAATTCCTTTGCTCAAATTACCACTTATGTTCTTTTCCCTTAGCTGTAATACTTACCAATATACTGATAACCCGAAACCTAATGAGTAGATAACCATGCAACTCAATCGTAGACGGTGGGACTCTCCTACTTAGCTTAAAGCCACTTATTACACAACTCCAGAACCTACCAAGATTCTACCTTGCGCAATCCACCGCCAAACTCCTTGAAATCCTTCCGTTAGCATTTTATTAACACTTTAAATTTCTAGCAACATTCACATATTCGACCTTTTACTGGATAGACAATAGGATTCTTCACAGAAGCTTCGCCAACCACGCGACCGCTGATCTGCTCACAGGATATAACCCCTTGCAGAAATTACATGCTGTCATCTCCCAACAACGCTGCAATGCACCATACTACGAAATCAGTAACCCATCCTGAGTCCATGCTCATTCGCTAGCTGAACGAATCCGTTTATTCCTCGTGGACATCCACTAAAATACACAACAATATCTTCCCATTTCAAAGTTATGTTGTATACTTTTTCATATCAAGCAGCTCCTTTCTATCATATCAAATCTCCCGTCGTATGCTAGCCAACATTTCAAATTATGCTCGTAGACCCAATCACCGTCCACTAAAATTCCCAAACCACTCTAACTTTTCCTCAAGGTTTGTAGTTATCCTGCTACTGAACCCATATGCTATTCTGCCACTCTCCCACTTTGGGCAAACTCACTTCTTTAAGAAACTATTCAACTTCCGCTTCTTACACCTGGCCTTCTAGAAGTTTAACCACAGCATGACACTTCCCACATGTCCTTCCTCATCCTTTGCTGCTCAGTTGATTCCTTAGATCAAAATCTATCTCGGTAGCTCTCGAACCAATAGACCGCTACTAACTTTATACTTTTCCGAAGATCATCTTTTCTCAAGCCGTTGATATTAGAGACATAGACTCAATCTTGAACAATTATAGTCTGGTTGCCTTTCCTCCACCGGGAATAAAATACCGAATCTCTGAATCATGCACTGAGTAGGCTTCCTTTCAAGTCATTCACTGCCCCGACACATTGGTAAGTACCCTACCATCACATCAATACTGGGCGATATCAATGTACGAATCATCATAACATCGATGCCAAATATCAAAACCTTGGGTAATACTGATACTAAGCTGAAATGACAAAACGACCTTCTAGAAGGGGATGGCAATAGCCCAACAACTACGTAGGGAGAAACATCCCGCACCACATCTGTAGGACCATTACAATTCCTCAATTCCCGATTTATAACAAGCGCTTCACGTCATGTAAGATTGAATAAAAAGGAAATGAAGGCATAAGCCTCAAAGTAATCAAATCGCACGATGAGGAATCAAGAATGAAAGTGCTCCTACAGCCCTGTAGCCTCTCAAAGATAAGTACAATCGTCTTCGTACCGATCCGCAAGACTCCACTAGACTTGCTCATGACTCGTGAGACCTAAAGGGAACCTAGTGCTCTAATACCATGTTGTCAAAACCCAAATTTCACTAAGGGTCGTGATGGAGCTGGACATCGCTGTCAGGCAAGCCAACCATAATACTTAATTAAATTCTCGTTTTAACAATTTTTAAAACTATGATTTTCCTTCAATTTTACTAGTAAAAGACAATCTTTACAATGTCAATAAAAGAATGTTTGGAAGTAAATACAAGATACCCAATAATCATCCCTGAACCCGGTGTCACAAGTGCATGAGCATTTACTAGGAATGAAATAAAATATAGTAACTGTCTGGAATACAAAGTGGACAGAAATGAAAATACAGTACAATACTCTAAAGGGGACTCTACTGGCTGCGGGTCATCTCGATAAATGCAGCTCACCTAAGTCTCCGTATCAACCACGCCGCTATGCCACTAGTCACACATGAACCTGTGCAATAAAATGCACAACAAGTGTAGTATGAGTACGAAAACAATGTGTACCCAGTGAGTATCCCGTCTAATCTCGAAGAAGTAGAGACGAGAGGTCCACTTCAATAATTACTAGTGGTCCATTATAATATATCATCAATATGAATAATCATGGATTTATTAAAAACGACAGAAAATTCAAATAAGTCATGAAACAGGTAAACGTTCCTTTTTGTATTAAAAGGTCTCAGAATTCTTAGTCTATTAATTATCAATTTATCTCAAGTTAGGGAGAGCAAATATCAATATCTATAAATCTCAAGGCAAGCAATACAAGCATGCGCAAATCATACCGAGGTCATATGACCCGATCCAACAATATTTAACTGTGCACTGCTAGAGGGTCGAATGACGCGAATCATAGATGCATCTATTTAATCTACCGAGGCGTTCGGCCCGTTCCACAATAGATAAACACATTCAAACAGTCAAATCAATAATTCATCAAGGAGTAAATATTTAGGAAAAGGAAAGTTTCTCTTTTAAAAGTCAAGAAATGATATCTAGCCTTTTAGAAATTTATTTACATGTTCGATATGCTTAAAGCATTTTTGAGTTTGTCAACAAGGTTGCAAGTATTACAAGTAAGCATGTTTTTGGGCCCTAAACTACCCGGACATAAGCATAATAGTAGCTATGCACGGACTCTCGTCACATCGTGCGTACGTAGCCCCCACAAATAGGAGCACATAACCAATTATTTCACCTATGGGGACAATTCCCTCTTACAAGGTTAGAAAGGAGACTCACCTTGCTCCGAAGATCCATAACCGGCATTCCACGCCCTTCCGAAGACCCGCATTGATGCTAAATGCTCCAAAACTAGCCAATAGTTATGCAAATCCATTAATATATGTTCAATTACTCATTATAATCCAATTTATAACAATTCCTAACCCCGATCAAAAAGTTGACAAAATTGCCCTCGGGCCCACGTGCCCGGATTCCTAAATTTTTTGAAGATAAAGTTTACGCATGAACTCACGAACTCAAATATATGATTTTCTCTTAATTTCATATTCAAAATCGTGGTCAAAATCCAAGAATACGAATTTTCTAGATTTTCCCCAAATCCCCAAATTTCTACCAATTTACATGCAAATATTCATACATAATCAATGTATTTAACTCAAGATAGGTGGGGTTAGCTTACCTTGTTGCTGATGATGAAAAATCTCAAATCGCCCACACCAACTGAAAATGGGAGAAAAATGACCATCTCCCGATTTTTAAAAGAACACACTGCCTCCAGCATTTTCGCACCAGCGGTGCACCAGCCGCACCTGCGGAAATTTCTATCGCAGCTGTGGTCTTAGCCAACTCGCTCAAGTCCGCTTCTGCTGAGCCAGGGCCACTTCTGCGGTCACGCTTCTGTGGAAGGTTCGTCGCACCTGCGACCCTAGCCAAGCCCAGCCATTTTTCGCTTCTACAACACAAGGGCCGCTTCTGCGGCACCGCACCTGCAGCCCAAGTCTCGCAGGTGCGGTTACACCAACAACGAACAACTTCAGCTCTTCCTCACAGTTCCAGTTCGATCTGTTAACCACCTGGAATCCATCCGAGGTCCCCGGGACCTCGACTAATCATACCAACCAGTCCCAAAACACATTACGAACTTGCTCGAGGCCTCAAATCATATCAAACAACGCTAAAATCATGAATCGACCTCCAATCCAAGCTTAATGAACTTTAGAATTTCAAACTTCAACATTAGAATCCGAGACCTATAAAATCACATCCGATTGACCTCGATTTTTCACACAAGTCATATTTGACGTTACTGACCTACTCCAACTTCCAGAATCGAATTCCGACACCGATATAAAAAGTCCACTCCCAGTCAAACTTCTAAAAAAACATTCAAATTTCTATCTTTAGCCAAATGACTCCAAAATGACCCACGGACCTCCGAATTCACTTCCGATCGCGCTCCCAACACCAGAATCACTATACGGAGCTATACCTAGACTCGGACTCCCAAACCGACATTGATAGCACTGAAATGCACTTCAACCCAAACTTATGAAATTCTTCCGAAAGGCTAATTTCCACAATATGTGCCGAAACGTTCCCGGGTCTTCCAAAACCTGGTCCGGACACACGCCAAAGTCCGAAATTATCATACGAACCTGCCGCAAAACTTCGAATCCCAATTTCGAGGTCGTTTACTCAAAAATCTAATCTTAGTTAATTCTTTCAACTTAAAGCTTCCGAAATGAGAATTCTCTTTCCAAATCAATTCCGAATTCCCCAGAACTCGATTCCGACCACGCGTACAAGTTATAATACTTGAAGTGAAACTGTTCACGGCCTCAAACTGCTAAACGACACACTAGAGCTCAAAACGACCGGTCAGGTCATTACACTCATTGAGTATGTTTTCAAGCCAAATAGGAAAACACCAGTAGCTTGAAACTTAGAGAAAATCTCAGATTTATTTTTTGTTTTGTCTTATTCAATTAATCAACTATGTTTCAGTTCTAATAGCTACGGTTGGTTTGTCTTTTGTCTTGTAAAAAAAAGTCACTTAAAAGATTATTACCATTTATTATATTTATAATAAGTAAAATTAATATATAACATGCAAAATAAGACAAACAACTCATTGGTGATATGATGTCGGGGCATGTGTTCCCTAACTTTTTGAAGTTCCCTAAATATTTACGGCAGCTAACCAATATACATAGATATAATCTATTATACATATATCAAAGGAGTCTCAATAAAACCCATGGCTTAATGCCAAATTTTAATAAGGGACCTTAATTGTTTTCTCTTTTTTGTCTGTAAAATATAGTATTAATATTACATTTCTTTCTTTCTTTTTGTCTATAGTGTAGTTATCTTGTAACATATAATATTAATATTCACATTGGTAAGAAAATTTAAGTTAATAAGATGTTAGCCACGTATTTACAATTCATTACCTTGGATCTTATTGCAAAAGACATTATATATGTATATGAAGATTTGAGTATCTTAATTCAAAGTTCTAAAATACTTCTATTGCTAAAAAATAGATAGTTGTTATAAATAAAATTTTATTTATGGTGAATGTCTATACTTTAGAGAGGTCTTAGGGTTTGTTACTTGGTGGCTAAGTCACTTTTTTCCTATAAATAAAGGGGTTCTATTCCATTGTAATTCATCCTAAATCAATAAGAATTTTCTCTCCCTACTTTTCTCTGCAATATTGTTCTTCTTCTTTTATTGTTTCATAACACATTATCAGCATGACACTCTAACCAATTGAGTAGAAGATTTGGGATTGAGTATAATGATTGTCAATTGTTCCATGAACTTTTTTCATGATTAAATTCTGGATTTAAGGTATGTATTTTACTTTTCTCTTTCAAATTCTTGACATTCTATAATTTGATTTTAAATACAAGCAAAGACGATAAATTTTGATTGTAACTCTAATGGAGTTTGAAAGAAATTATAACCACCCAAAGTGGTAAAATTTCTATTTCTTGCCATGATCAAATTCATGTATGATTATGGGCACAAAAAGAATTAAAAACCCGTCCCATTGAATTTGCTCCATTCTCATTCCCTTAAGAGAATGTGATAGCAGTATGTAATAAGTCTGAAAGAAGACAAAATTATTACTATGAATGTATCAATATACGTGGACGTGGCAATAGACGAAATTATAATCGCCATCATTGTAACAATAAGAACAATAAAGATTCTCAAAATAATCTTTCACTTTGTGAAAATAATATTTGACATGAGATTTTGTCAAGCACATATAGATGATTATAGTCCATTCATGATATGAATGTGAAAACATCTGATTGATGAATACATATTCATTCTTGAAAGAATATGAACGTGCTATAGTGGTAGTGAATAAACCACACTCACCTCTAGAAGGAAGTTTGAGATGAAATAGGAAAATAATTTCATTATTATGGCATGAATGGTCATTGATCACGTACCCATTGTGATTAGCCAAAATATTATGGCAATGCGATTATTACATGGCAAAAGTAATAGAAGCAACATATCTTGCATATAATGATTTTGACCATGACCATAATAGTATAACTTTCTCTTTAAAAGAGATATTCACCACAAGGATATTGATGAATATGTGGTAGTATAAAATTAATTGAGAGCTCTGGAAGAGTCAATTATCACTATTTTGGAGAAACACAATTGATTACCAATAAGGTATTGTGTTGTAGTAAGTCTAAAAGAAACTTATTGAGTTTCTAAAGTATTCGCGAAAGCGGTCGGTTATATTGAGACTATAAATAAAGAAAAGATTTAATATCTTCTATTACTATAACTTATAACACGGTAATATTGTCACAACCCTAAAATCGACCCGGTCTTGATGGCGTCTATCATGAAACTAGGCCAGCCGACACAATTCCCAAATCTAACCATTTTTCTATAACAGTCATTTTTAAGCCATTAATTAACAAGAAATCTTATAATGTTTGTCTATATAACCAGTGCAGAATAAATATACAAGCCCGACATCGGGGTGTCACAAGTCTCGAGCATCTACTAAGGTTTGTATACAATAAAGAGTCTAGAAATGTAGTAATACAGTCTAAGGAAGACAAGAGGGAGAAATAGCAGTGCTGTGAACGTCGGGCAGCTACCTTGCTAACTCCAATGACTCTGCCACTAAGCAATCAACACCTACTACGGGGTTCAGAACTACCTGAATCTGCACACAAGGTGCAGTGAATAATGTGAGCCTGCCAACTCAATAAGTAATAAAAGTAAATGAAAGCTGAGCAGTAAAAAAACACGTTAGCCACGTCAACACGCTACAACAAATTCAGGACATTTCCAACACAATACAGAAATCATTTACTTCGTAAATCAAGCTCAGTTCAGTTAAAGCCTTTGAAAACAACTTTCAATAGTTTTAAACGAGTGATAATATAGTGAGTAAAAATGATGGAAAACATAGACTGCCCCTCGGGCAAAACATGTACCATAAACTGCCCCTCGAGCATAATATCAACAGAACCAACACCTCGAGCTACCTCACATCACTCATTATCAGCCCCTCTGGCATAACAGGAATCAAGAACCGCCCATCGGGCCAAACATGGATCAAGAATAGCCCCTCGGGCAATAATATGAAACAACAACAACCCCTCTGGCTACATCATATCACTCACACTGGGTACCCGCGCTCACTGGAGGTGTACAGACTTTGGGAGGGGCCCCTTACGACCCAAGCGCAATAACAAGCCATCTCGTGGCAAAATCAATATATCACTCACTTAGGGTACCCGCGCTCACTAGGGGTGTACAGACTCTGGGAGGGGCCCCATACGGCCCAAGCGCAATATCAATCCACCTCGTGGCATAACAACTCAAGCCCACGGCCTCAAGATCATAAATCGGTACAACACTGCTGCGACGTGCAGCCCGATCCCATAATAACCTCACAACATAGGCCCTCGGCCCTACTCAGTAAGAAATCTCTAAAAGCCACTAGGGCACAGTAAAATATGATGCTCAACCCAAACTATCATTTAAGATGTCAAAATAGGGTAAACATGTTTGAGTTATGAAAACAGTAGAATATAGCATGACTGAGTACAAATATAAAGTCAAAACAATGAGGAATAGTAGTAAAAATTCCCTAATGATCCAAAATAGTTGACACGAGGCCCAAATATGGCATTAAACACAAAACATGATGATAACAAACAATTTTCAATTAAATACACAGCTAAACAGTCATACTAGACAGACTAAGTCACGATCCCCAACGGTGCACGATCCCACGCTCGTCATCTAGCATGTGCGTTATCTCAAAATAACACAACGATGTGAAATTCGGGGTTTCATACCCTCACGACAAACATTTACAATCATTACTTACCTCAATCTGAGCAAAATCTTACTCCGAAATGCCTTTGCCCCTTGAATCGGCCTCCAATCGACCTCTAGCCATAGTTAATTCAATTCTGTCAATACTAATTATAGGAATTAATTCCATATGAAAATACTAATTTTCCAACAAAATTAGAAATTTAACTCAAAATAGCCCATGTGGCCCACGTCTCGAAATCCGACGAAAGTCACAAAATCCGACAACCCATTCAACCACGAGTCTAACCATACCTAAATTACTAAATTTCGATAATATTTCGACCATCAAATCCTCAAATCTATCCAAGAGGGTTTTCAAACTTTTCTAACTTAAAATCACCAATTAAATGTTAAAAACAATGATGGATTCGAGTAATCTATCAAAAATTGTGTTAAGAACACTTACCCCGTTGTTTTCTCTGAAAATCCCTCGAAACATCGCCCCACCTGAGCTTCCTTAGTCCAAAAATGGAAGAATGGGATGAATTTAGACTTTATTCCGCTGCCCAGGGGTTTGTTCTTCGCATTCGCGACCCTCCTCTCTCGTTCGCGATGAGCAAATTCCTCATCAGCGATTTCCAAACTCATTCCAGACAGCCTTTAGTATAATTGCCATAACGTTTTGCACACAACTCCAAATGACAAATGGTTTGATGTTCTGAACACTAGACACCAAGGGCTATAATTTATTAGGTTGCTCATTTCCTAAGTCATTATATATTGTGAGACATAAGTTTCCAATGTCAGCCCTGTGCAGCAGAGATTTTCAAACTCTCCCCGGACAGCCTGTAGTGTAACTACCATAACTTTTGGTACACAAATCTAAATGCTAATTAATTTATATTTCTGAAAACTACACACAAAGGGCTATAACCTTTGTGTTTGGATCATCTCCAAATTCCTTATATATTGTGAGATACGAGCCTCCGAAGTCAGACGTGTGCAACCAAGATTTCCTTCTTCGCGAACGCGAGAGTCTCTTCACGAACGCGAGAGGCTCAACGCGAACACGAAGAACAACACCAGATATCAGAAAATCAGCATCCAAAGTAGCCTAAAATGATCCGAAACACACCCGAAACACACTAGAGTCCCCCGGGACCCCAACCAAAAATACCAACAAGTCCTAAAACATGATACGGACTTGGTCAAAACTTCAAATCACATTAAACAAGGCTAAAACCGCGAATCACACCCCAATTCAAGCTTAATGAAATCAAGAACTCCAAAATGACCCACGGACCTCCGAATTCACTTCCGATCACTCTCCCAACACCAGAATCACTATACGGAGCTATACCCGACTCGGAATCCCAAACCGACATTGATAGCACTGAAATGCACTTCAACCCAAACTTATGAAATTCTTCCGAAAGGCTAACTTCCACAATAGGTGCCGAAACATTCCCGGGTCTTCCAATACCTGGTCCGGACACATGCCCAAGTCCGAAATCATCACACAAACCTGCCGCAAAACTTCGAATCCCAATTCCGAGGTTCTTTACTCAAAAATCTAATCTTAGTTAATTCTTTCAACTTAAAGCTTCCGAAATGAGAATTCTCTTTCCAAATCAATTCCGAATTCCCCAGAATTCGATTCCGACCACGCGTACAAGTCATAATACCTGAAGTGAAGTTGTTCACGGCTTCAAACTGCTGAACGACGCACTAGAGCTGAAAACGACCGGTCAGGTCATTACACTCACTGAGTATGTTTTCAAGCCAAATAGGAAAACACCAGTAGCTTGAAACTTAGAGAAAATCTCAGATTTATTTTTTGTTTTGTCTTATTCAATTAATCAACTATGTTTCAGTTCTAATAGCTACGGTTGGTTTGTCTTTTGTCTTGTAAAAAAAAAGTCACTTAAAATATTATTACCATTTATTATATTTATAATAAGTAAAATTAATATATAACATGCAAAATAAGACAAACAACTCATTGGTGATATGATGACGGGGCATGTGTTCCCTAACTTTTTGAAGTTCCCTAAATATTTACGGCAGCTAACCAATATACATAGATATAATCTATTATACATATATCAAAGGAGTCTCAATAAAACCCATGGCTTAATGCCAAATTTTAATAAGGGACCTTAATTTTTTTCTCTTTTTTGTCTGTAAAATATAGTATTAATATTACATTTCTTTCTTTCTTTTTGTCTATAGTGTAGTTATCTTATAACATATAATATTATATTCACATTGGTAAGAAAATTTAAGTTAATAAGATGTTAGCCACGTATTTACAATTCATTACCTTGGATCTTATTGCAAAAGACATTATATATGAATATGAAGATTTGAGTATCTTAATTCAAAGTTCTAAAATACTTCTATTGCTAAAAAATAGATAGTTGTTATAAATAAAATTTTATTTATGGTGAATGTCTATACTTTAGAGAGGTCTTAGGGTTTGTTACTTGGTGGCTAAGTCACTTTTTTCCTATAAATAAAGGGGTTCTATTCCATTATAATTCATCCTAAATCAATAAGAATTTTCTCTCCCTACTTTTCTCTGCAATATTGTTCTTCTTCTTTTATTGTTTCATAACACGTTATCAGCATGAAACTCTAACCAATTGAGTAGAAGATTTGGGATTGAGTATAATGATTGTCAATTGTTCCATGAACTTTTTTCATGATTAAATTCTGGATTTAAGGTAAGTATTTTACTTTTCTCTTTCAAATTCTTGACATTCTATAATTTGATTTTAAATACAAGCAAAGACGATAAATTTTGATTGTAACTCTAATGGAGTTTGAAAGAAATTATAACCACCCAAAGTGGTAAAATTTCTATTTCTTGCCATGATCAAATTCATGTATGATTATGGGCACAAAAAGAATTAAAAACCCGTCCCATTGAATTTGCTCCATTCTCATTCCCTTAAGAGAATGTGATAGCAGTATGTAATAAGTCTGAAAGAAGACAAAATTATTACTATGAATGTATCAATGTACGTGGACGTGGCAATAGACGAAATTATAATCGCCATCATTGTAACAATAAGAACAATAAAGATTCTCAAAATAATCTTTCACTTTGTGAAAATAATATTTGACATGAGATTTTGTCAAGCACATATAGATGATTATAGTCCATTCATGATATGAATGTGAAAACATCTGATTGATGAATACATATTCATTCTTGAAAGAATATGAACGTGCTATAGTGGTAGTGAATAAACCACACTCACCTCTAGAAGGAAGTTTGAGATGAAATAGGAAAATAATTTCATTATTATGGCATGAATGGTCATTGATCACGTACCCATTGTGATTAGCCAAAATATTATGGCAATGCGATTATTACATGGCAAAAGTAATAGAAGCAACATATCTTGCATATAATGATTTTGACCATGACCATAATAGTATAACTTTCTCTTTAAAAGAGATATTCACCACAAGGATATTGATGAATATGTGGTAGTATAAAATTAATTGAGAGCTCTGGAAGAGTCAATTATCACTATTTTGGAGAAACACAATTGATTACCAATAAGGTATTGTGTTGTAGTAAGTCTAAAAGAAACTTATTGAGTTTCTAAAGTATTCGCGAAAGCGGTCGGTTATATTGAGACTATAAATAAAGAAAAGATTTAATATCATCTATTACTATAACTTATAGCGCTGTAATATTGTCACAACCCTAAAATCGACCCGGTCTTGATGGCGTCTATCGTGAAACTAGGCCAGCCGACACAATTCCCAAATCTAACCATTTTTCTATAACAGTCATTTTTAAGTCATTAATTAACAAGAAATCTTATAATGTATGTCTATATAACCAGTGCAGAATAAATATACAAGCCCGACATCGGGGTGTCACAAGTCTCGAGCATCTACTAAGGTTTGTATACAATAAAGAGTCTAGAAATGTAGTAATACAGTATAAGGAAGACAAGAGGGAGAAATAGCAGTGCTGTGAACGTCGGGCAGCTACCTTGCTAACTCCAATAACTCTGCCACTAAGCAATCAACACTTACTACGGGGTTCAGAACTACCTGAATCTGCACATAATGTGCAGGGAATAATGTGAGCCTGCCAACTCAATAAGTAATAAAAGTAAATGAAAGCTGAGCAGTAAGAAAACATGTTAGCCACATCAACACCCTACAACAAATTCAGGACATTTCCAACACAATACAGAAATCATTTACTTCGTAAATCAAGCTCAGTTCAGTAAAAGCCTTTGAAAACAACTTTCAATAGTTTTAAACGAGTGATAAAATAGTGAGCAAAAATGATGGAAAAAGTAGACTGCCCCTCAGGCAAAACATGTACCATAAACCGCCCCTCGAGCATAATATCAACAGAACCAGCACCTCGGGCTACCTCACATCACTCATAATCAGCCCCTTAGGCATAACAGGAATCAAGAACCGCCCATCGGGCCAAACATGGATCAAGAACAGCCCCTCGGGCAATAATATGAAACAACAACAACCCCTCGGGCTATATCATATCACTCACACTGGGTACCCGCGCTTACTGGAGATGTACAGACTCTGGGAGGGGCCCCTTATGGCCCAAGCACAATAACAAGCCATCTCGTGGCAAAATCAATATATCACTCACTCAGGGTACCCGCGCTCACTAGGGGTGTACAGACTCTGGGAGGGGCCCCGTACGGCCCAAGCGCAATATCAATCCACCTCGTGGCATAACAACTCAAGCCCATGGCCTCAAGATCATAAATCGGTACAACACTGCTGCGACGTGCAACCCGATCCCATAATAACCTCACAACACAGGCCCTCGGCCCTACTTATTAAGAAATCTCTAAAAGCCACTAGGGCACAGTAAAATATGATGCTCAGCCCAAACTATCATTTAAGATATCAAAATAGGGTAAACATGGTTGAGTTATGAAAACAGTAGAATATAGCATGACTGAGTACAAATATAAAGTCAAAACAATGAGGAATAGTAGTAAAAATTCCCTAATGGTCCAAAACAGTTGGCACGAGGCCAAAATATGGCACTAAACACAAAACATGATGATAGCAAATAGTTTTCAATTAAATACACAGCTAAACAGTCATACAAGACAAACTAAGTCACGATCCCCAATGGTGCACGATCCCACGCTCGTCATTTAGCGTGTGCGTCATCTCAAAATAGCACAACGATGTGAAATCCGGGGTTTCATACCCTCATGACAAACATTTACAATCATTACTTACCTCAATCTGAGCAAAATCCTACTCCGAAATGCCTTTGCCCCTTGAATCGGCCACCAATAGACCTCTAGACATAGTTAATTCAATTCAGTCAATACTAATTATAGGAATTAATTCCATATGAAAATACTAATTTTCCAACAAAATCCGAAATTTAACTCAAAATAGCCCGTGGGGCCCACGTCTCTAAATATGACGAAAGTCACAAAATCCGACAACCCATTAAACCACGAGTCTAACCATACCAAAATTACTAAATTTCGATAATATTTCGACCCTCAAATTCTCAAATCTATCCAAGAGGGTTTTCAAACTTTTCCAACTTAAAATCACCAATTAAATGTTAAAAACAATGATGGATTCGAGTAATCTATCAAAAATTGTGTTAAGAACACTTACCCCATTGTTTTCTCTGAAAATCCCTCGAAACATCTCCCCACCCGAGCTTCCTTGGTTCAAAAATGGAAGAATGGGATGAATTTGGACTTTATTTTGCTGCCTAGGGGTTTGTTCTTCGCGTTCGCGACCCTCCTCTCTCGTTCGCGATGAGCAAATTCCTCATCAGCGATTTCCAAACTCATTCCAGACAGCCTTTAGTATAATTTCCATAACGTTTTGCACACAACTCCAAATGACAAATGGTTTGATGTTCTGAACACTAGACACCAAGGGCTATAATTTCTTAGGTTGCTCATTTCCTGAGTCATTATATATTGCGAGACATAAGTTTCCAATGTCAGCCCTGTGCAGCAGAGATTTTCAAACTCTCCCCAGACAGCCTGTAGTGTAACTACCATAACTTTTGGTACACAAATCTAAATGCCAATTAATTTATATTTCTGAAAACTACACACAAAGGGCTATAACTTTTATGTTTGGATCAACTCCAAATTCCTTATATATTGTGAGATACGAGTCTCCGAAGTCAGACCTGTGCAACCGAGATTTCCTTCTTCGCGAACGCGAGAGTCTCCATGAGAACACGAAGAACAACACCAGATATCAGAAAATCAGTATCTAAAGTAGCCTAAAATGATCCGAAACACACCCGAAACATACTAGAGTCCCCCGGGACCCCAACCAAAAATACCAACAAGTCCTAAAACATGATACGGACTTGGTCAAAACTTTAAATCACATTAAACAAGGCTAAAACCGCGAATCACACCCCAATTCAAGCTTAATGAAATCAAGAACTTCCAACTTCTATATTCGATGCCGAAACCTATCAAATCAAGTTTGATTGACATCAAATTTTGCACACAAGTCATAAATGACATAACGGAGCTCGGAAAATTTTCAGGACTGTATTCCGACCCCAATATCAAAAAGTCAACTCCCCGGTCAAACTTCCAAACTTAAATTTCTCATTTTCGCCATTTCAAGCATAATTTAGCTACGGACCTCTAAGTAAATATCCGGACGCACTCCTAAGCTCGAAATCACCATACAGAGCTATTGGAATCATCAAAAATTCATTTCAGGGTCGTTTACACATTTTTCACCTTCCGACCAAATTATTCAACTCAAGCTTTCTTCTTGAAGACTAAGTGTCTCAATTTATTTCAAAAACTTCACCGGACCCTGACCAATTACCCCGACAAGTCACATAACAACTGTAAAAGCATGAATTTAGTAGTAAAAGGGCGAAACAGGATTGTATTATTCAAAATGACCGGCCGGGTCGTTACATTCCCCCCTTCTTAAACTTACGTTCATCCTCGAACATGCCCAGAGTTGTTCTGAAAACCATCAAATCATTGTATAACCTTACCATACACATATCAGGGGGTGATCCCATGCCACCCTATCTCAAATACATCCGATAGCACAACATGTCTGAAATTACATAATCCAGCCTAGCCCATTAACCTTAGAACCAAGTTTCCACTTCCGAAATCATCTATAAGATCAGAACCTCACATCTATACTCTGAATAAGTCTGAACAAGTTGTATCAACCCATATTCGTAACCCAAGATGTAATCACATGATATACCACATAACTCAACCACTCGTAGCGATAACTTCTGGTCACAACAGCTGCTCAAACAACCCAATATCGGTAATAAACCTACTTCCAAACAAAGCCTCATTCCAACACTTTTGTATACTGCCAATGATGAAGGAAACACGCAGAAAGTCATAACCATTCTTTGGATCAACCAATCATGGAGTTCCCTATCCTTCTGCAAGGACAGTAGTAAATTTCTAAGCAGAATCCCGATATTATCCTTCCCACATGCTGAAATCGAATCTGATAGTATTCATTCAAGATCCAATGAGCTCATCTGATCCAATATGACTACTCTAGTGACATGACACATGATACAATCTCAAGCCACAACCTCTGCAACCCGTGCATCAATAAGCAATAGTCCACATGTCCTCAAATCATGGAAAATAACTCAAATGAGAGAGCTGTACTGCAAGCTCACTAGTACTACCACAACACGATGCTAAGAACCCATCACACACCGTGAAACCAGAACACACGAATCTAACCCAAAATATCATTCCTCCACATAGTTTCACTGCAATACGCAACCCTTTCCAAACACTGGTCCACATGAATCACCTCAAGTCACCATGCTCGAAATCACCAACCACGCTCTATTGATGTCTAGTACCAAAAGTGAATCACCATAACCACGGAGAGGCAAATGACATAACACCACACGAAACCCGAAAGAACATAACCAATACACCATCCACCAAGCAACACCCAATACTCTTTTCGCTCAAATTCTGCGATAAGACCCCAATAAAACCACACCATATGTGCATATAACCGACAATCACAACTTCTCGTCACACCAAAGGGTAACTTGTAGATCACTCCAGAACACAAATAAGCTCAATAACACTCAAATGACACATCCCTCAACAATAGCAATTCGGAATCAACAAATCCGATGCGATGTAGAACACACATCCATACAGGCCTACCAATGAACCCTAAATCAACTCTGGTCACCCACAACAGTTAAATACCCTTCGAAAGTCTACAATGACTGAATCACAACACATACTAACCTCTGGCCAACCTTCGCTACATTGTTTTCTCATAGTTCATAACCACAAAATAATCTACTCACGAGAACTCTCAGTCTCCCAATCCATAGAACATATGGATCACCATCTCTAATCTCGACTCTGCCGCCAGAATGTTCACACTTCGTCATTTACATGATCAACCCACGAGGAATACTTCTAAAATTCTTCTGTGCCACCAGGCAAAATTGAATATCAACAGTCGATCCAACAAGAGAGTGCCACAATATTAAGGAAGTATCCTTAACTCAAACACATCGCCCTTTTCTAAAAATGTATACCCTCATCAAGCCACCCCAATTAGTAATATCATTTCCCTAATCTTCTAAAACTGCTAGTGCTGCCTAAGAATTTACAACCTTCCTTTCAGAACTGAACTATGACCTTACACATGCAAATCTCAGTCCTACACAACATACCACATATACCATACCATCCTAGGATAACCATGAGAACTTCATATCCATTTCGAGCCACAAGCAACTATGTACTCAACTAGCCAAGAACTTTCTATTGATCCTATCTAGAAAAAAATCACTATACATCCCATGCTGCTCACGTTCGTAGAAAAATATACAACTCTAACCGTGGTAGAAACCATCAAAGACTCTCCGAATCCCATTTTGCACAAAACTAAACCGTCATGACTGAATCCTTTTTATTCAACCAAGCTACGCAGGCTACAAAAACACAAGAGCATTGTCGCGAGACACCTACAGAAACTCATTACCTCGTAAGCATCCAAAGAACTAATCATATCCTTACTATGCCGATCCAGCCTACTACCCAGCTATCCCATCTATCCTAGTTCCTTCTGATTTACCTTCAACTTGATACTTCTTCTTTCTATAATACCAAAATTCCTTAACCCAGACTCACCATACGAGACCCAAGCATAAAACTACACTGTCTAAGGCTCATAAGCTGCTGAATACTCTCTTAAATATTCCCAAATGCACCACATTCAAAATACCTACCCGGAAGTGACTCCCTGTGAACCCAAAGCCATTACCTTCACCTTCCTGATACTAATATATATATAATCGCGTAATGATATAGAAATACCACGAGTCTTGACACCTTCCACTACAAACCTCAGTTTCTAACCAAATATATAACTTGAAAATCTCCAATTATTACATGTAAAATCTTGAACCCATTAGAACCATTCTTGAGAGTCACCCACTCCACTCAAACTGCAATTAGACCGATCAAACGGACTGGACAACCTGTGCTCCATTAGCACTCCGACAGCGCAGAATGTAACTTCTCCTTAATGCAACCAAGCAACTCCTATTCTATGCACCGTACATCCTTTACCAATAACAACTCAAGTCATTCCATGATCCTCATACACCCATAAAGCATAACATAACCTTTATTGAAATTGCCTTTACTCGACCAATCCTCGGTCTCAACCTCCTTAAGCCTGAACTGATTCACCAATACGCCTTAAACTGGAACCAACATAGTACATGACTGTGTAATTAACTAATCAATAGCAGATCCCCCACTTGGCTCTAATCCATAGATCAAAACACACAATAACTCAATACAGACCATCTAGTACTTCAAATCTTCTGCAAATGTCGCATTCACCCTCGTAATAGTCAAGCCCACTTTCTTAGGCGACCCATATTCAAATTGCAACACATATATTTCACTAGTAACATAGATTTTCCAACAAACAACATAAAGGATCACACAAACTTCAGAACACTCAGCAGGAGATAATCCAACTGCCTCTCCTCAAACTAACATCTCTTTATACCCTTCCACCGTCATAAATATTACGCAGTTACTTAATCTTCCTAAGTCTGAACTCGTATCACAACGTTAAATCTACTTCACTTCCCAACTAGCAACATGAAAAGGTCCTTCAACATGCCCACAACTCGGGCTCTACATCAAATCACGATGGAAATCAAGCACCAGATAGTTCTTACTACCCCCAAGTAGACCCTTTTTGTCTTGTCCAAATCATGTGTACACATCTCGTAGTCACATCAAACTTATCACGTAGCTATCCAGTCATCACTCCCACTAATAGGGACACTATCGGACATACAAATCCAAAAGAACGTGCCAACACCATCAATACCTCAGTGCTCAAGCTGTAGGCAAAAACCCGGCCTCAAGTCCTCCAAACTGACCCAACATCAACACACAGAGATCAAATCTCGCCCCTCGATCAGGAAATCACAAGCCATCGATGCATATCTGATACTGAGCGCTCATGTGCGCATATGAATGCGTGGAAGGAATTCAAGGAGTTACATTTCAAGCTGAATCAAGGACGCACGATAAGAATTCAAGAATGTGAAGTTTTTCCTAAAGGTTCTGCAGCCTCCCGAGGATAAATACAGACGTCTCCATACTGATCTGCGGGACTCTACTAAACCTGTTCATGACTCGTGAGACCTATGTAACTTAGGCTCTAATACCAACTTGTCACGACCCTAAAATCGACCCAGTTGTAATGGTACTTATCGTGGAACTAGGCCAGCTGACACAATTCCCAAATCTAACCATTTTTCTATAACAGTCATTTTTAAGCCATTAATTAACAAGAAATCTTATAGTGTATGTCTAAATAACCAGTGCAGAATAAATATACAAGCTCGACATTGGGGTGTCACAAGTCTCGAGCATCTACTAAGGTTTGTATACAATAAAGAGTCTAGAAATGTAATAATACAGTCTAAGGAAGACAAGAGAGAGAAATAGCAGTTCTGTGAACGTCGGGCAGCTACCTTGCTAACTCCAATGACTCTGCCACTAAGCAATCAACACCTACTATGGGGTTCAGAACTACCTGAATCTGCACACAAAGTGCAGGGAATAATGTGAGCCGACCAACTCAATAAGTAATAAAAGTAAATGAAAGCTGAGTAGTAAGAAAACACGTAAGCCATGTCAACACACTACAACAAATACAGGACATTTCCAGCATAGTACAGAAATCATTTACTTCGTAAATCAAACTTAGTTCAGTAAAAGCCTTTGAAAACAACTTTCAATAGTTTCAAACGAGTGATAAAACAGTGAGTAAAAATGATAGAAAATGTAGACTGCCCCTCGGGCAAAACATGTACCATAAACTGCCCCTCGGGTATAATATCCACAGAACCAGCTCCTCGGGCTACCTCACAATCACTCGTAATCAGCCCCTCGAGCATAACAGGAATCAAGAACAACCCATTGGGCCAAACATGGATCAAGAATAGCCCCTCGTGCAACAATATGAAACAACAACAGCCCCTCGGGCTACATCATATCACTCACACTGGGTACCCGCATTCATTGGGGGTGTACAGACTCCAGAAGGGGCTCCTTACGATCTAAGCGCAATAACAAGCCATCTCGTGGCAAAATCAATATATCACTCACTCAGGGTACCCGCGCTCACTAGGGGTGTACAGACTCCGGGAGGGGCCCCTTACGACCCAAGCGCAATATAAAGCCACCTCGTGGCATAACAACTCAGGCCCTCGGCCTCAAGATCATAAATCAGTACAACACTGCTGCAGCGTGCAGCCCGATCCCATAATAACCTCACAGCACAGGCCCATGGCCCTACTTAGTCGGAAATCTCTAAAAGCCACTCGGGCATAGTAAAATATGATGCTCAGCCCAAGCTATCATTGAAGATGTCAAAATAGAGTAGTCATGAATGAGTTATGAAAATAGTAGAATATAGCATGACTAAGTACATATATAAAGTCAAAACAATGAGGAATAGTAGTAAAAATCCCCTAAGGGTCCAAAACAGTTGGCACAAGGCCCAAATATGACATTCAGCCCAAAACATGATGATAACAAATAGTTTTCAATTAAATACACAGTTAAACAGTCATACGGGACAGACTAAGTCACGATCCCCAATGGTGCACGATCCCACGCTTGTCATCTATCGTGTACGTCACCTCAAAATAGCACAACGATGTAAAATCTGAGGTTTTATACCCTCAGGACAAACATTTACAAGCATTACTTACCTCAATCCGAGCAAAATCCTACTCCGAAATGCCTTTGCCCCTTGAATTTGCCTCCAATAGACCCGAATCTAGCCACAGTTAATTCAATTTAGTCAATACTAATCATAGGAATTAATTCCATATGTAAATACTAATTTTCCAACAAAATCCGAAATTTAACTCAAAATTGCCCGTGGGGCCCACGTCTCGAAATCCGACGAAACTCACAAAAATCGACAACCCATTTAACCACGAGTTTAACCATACAAAAATTACTAAATTCCGATAACATATCGACCCTCAAATCCTTAAATCTATCCAAGAGGGTTTTCAAACTTTTCCAACTTAAAATCACCAATTAAATGTTAAAAACAATGATGGATTCGAGTAATCTATCAAAAATTGTGTTATGAACACTTACCCCATTGTTTTCTCTAAAAATCCCTCAAAACATCGCCCCACCCGAGCTTCCTTGGTCCAAAAATGGAAGAATGGGATGAATTTGGACTTTATTCTGCTGCCCAGGGGTTTGTCCTTCGCGTTCGCGACCCTGCTCTCGCGTTCGCGATGAGCAAATTCCTCATCAACGATATCCAAACTCATTCCAGACAGCCTTTAGTAGAATTACCATAACTCTTTGCACACAACTCCAAATGACAAATGGTTTGATTTTCTGAATACTGGACACCAAGGGCTATAATTTCATAGGTTTCTCATTTCCTGAGTCATTATATATTGCGAGATATAAGCTTCCAAAGTCATCCCTATGCAGCAGAGATTTTAAAACTCTCCCCAGATAGCCTGTAGTGTAACTACTATAACACTTTGTACATAAATCGAAATCCCTATTAATTTATGTTTCTGATAACCAGATACTAAGATCTACAACTTTCATGTTTGTATCAGCTCCAAATTTCTTATAGATTGTGAGATATGGGCCTCCGAAGTCAGACCTGTGCAACCGAGATTTCCTTCTTCACGAACGCGAGAGTCTCTTCGCCAACGCGAAGAACAAACTTCCAGAGGCCAAATTCTTCTTCGCGAACGCGAGAGGCTCCATGTGAACTCTAAGAACCACACCAGATATCAGAAAATCAGCATCCAAAGTAGCCCAAAATGATCCGAAACACATCTGAAACACTCGAGTCCCTAGGGACCCCAACCAAATATACCAACAATTCTTAAAACATGATACGGACTTGGTCGAAACTTCAAATCACATCAAACAATGCTAAAACCGCGAATCACACCCAATTCAAGTTTAATGAAACTAAGAACTTCCAACTTCTATATTCGATGCCGAAACCTATCAAATCAAGTCTTATTGACATCAAATTTTGCACACAAGTCATAAATAACATAACAGAGCTAGGAAAATTTTCAGGACTGGATTCCAACACCGATATCAATAAGTCAACTCCCCAGTCAAGCTTCCAAACTTAAATTTCTCATTTTTGCCATTTCAAGCATAATTTAGCTATGGACCTTGAAATAAATATCCGAACACACTCCTAAGCCCGAAATTACCATGCGGAGCTATTGGAACCATCAAAAATCTATTTCGGGATTGTTTACACATTTTCTACCTGTCGGTCAAATTATTCAACTTAAGCTTTCTTCTTGGAGACTAAGTGTCTCAATTCATTTCAAAAACTTCACCGAACTCTAACCAATTACCCCGACAAGTCATATAACAACTGTAAAGCATGAATTTAGTAGTTAATGGGTGAAACAGGATCATATTATTCAAAACGACCGCCCACAATAACAAAAGAATGCCACAATGAAATAAAAGTTTATTGATATAAAAACCCATATCATAATAAACTTGGAGTTTATTGATAATTTCACACGTCATAGTGTAAATTTGAAGTTTATCAATATTGATAATTTATTCAGTTGGCATAATTGGTTTAGCCATATCAATTTAAGTATGATGTACAAAAACAAAAGAGAATTCACATGGATAAATATTAAAGAACTAGAAAGTTCTTTACGAATTCTCTAATGTTTCTTGTTCTCATTAAGTAATTTACCAACTAAAATTGAGATTGAATCCCATGAATACTGGAAATATCAAAGGTGAATATGGGCTCATTCACCTGCCTTGTATGCCACATAAGATGCATCTATGAGATGGTTACATGTGCGATTATTATTAACCCGCAACCTGGCTGGTGTTTTCGAGGTAACTTGCTCAATAATTTAATTTCGAGCATAATTTCCAGATTAACTATTCAAGACAGTTCATCTTGATAAGTTGGTTTACAACACAATTGGTTTAGCAAAATTATTTATTGAGTGCCTCCACTTATATATCAATTTGATATACATTATATACGAAAGTATATTATTTTCTCCCCTCACAAGTGGTTCAGGCTCAGGAACTAAATAATTCCATCTTATTATTATTGATGTGCAGTGTATATTTTGATTAACACCATAACGCACAAACATGAGGTTTCAAAGTTGAGGAAACAAGTTAGTTTTCTAACATGAGGGGAAGATATGATAAACAGTTGAGAAAACGTTACGTGGAATGAAATATCATTTGTACATTTAGATCCTCGAATAAGATAATATGAACTTGAAGTTTATAAAAAGATAATTCATTTGCAATATATTGCAAATCATGCCAGATAAATTTGATGACCCAAAGAAAGTAACTATATTCTCATTGCAAATGCTCCTATTAAGTCCTAGAAGGACAAAGTCTATGGTACACTTAAAGTGTATAGACATATCGGTTTCAAATAATCTTCTTGATAAAGAAGATGAGCAAATGATCTAAATGATCATAATAAAGGAGGCAAGTGATCCAGAAGGTTACATGACATAACATTTCATAAAATCTCATTAGAGATTCAGGTACCTGAATATATGAATGAAGAGATCTCAATATTATTCTTTATGAAAAAAAAAGCTGGAACCAATATAAAATGTTCGTCGATGACATCTATGATACCGCTAGATATATATAGAATTGGTTTTATATGAAAGGCATGTAATTGAAACACTTGAAATGATAAAGTCAATGGTGTGTGCAAATCACTTTTATTTATCTTATATGTCAAGCATGACATGAAAAGTTGATATGCATCTAAAATCGATTATATGACTTATATGACTTAACTTATACGATAATCCCTGAAGGATTTAAATTGCTTAAAGCATGTACAATTCTTGGTCCTGAAGTACCATATCCTAACTGTTATTTGCGCACATATGTATCTTGCTATAACTATAAGCATGATAATGTGATAGCGAGGATTTTCAAGGTGCAACATATTCATTGGACTTAATATGGCTATTTTATTCACCAAAATCTCTGTCGGCGTCAACCTTCAAAAAGCTAGTGCACATGATTGGAATGCGACAGCTTAAAGACGTGAATTGATGCTCTCATCAGGGGGAGTTAATGCACGTTGTACTCTTTTTTACTTACAAGGTTTTGTCCTATTGGATTCCTTGCAAGGTTTTTAACGAGGCAACCAAAAGGTGTATTGTTAGATATGTGTATCTTTTTCCTTCTCTAAAATTTTTTCCCACTGGGTTTTATTTTAGTTAAGGTTTTAACGAGGCATATTATCTGTTGAATAGACATTCAAGGGGGAGTGTTATCAATAAAATTTTATTTATGGTAAATGTCTATATTTTAGAGAGATCTTAGGGTTTGTTACTTGGTGACTAAGTTACTTTTTCCCTATAAATAAAGAGATTCTATTCCATTGTAATTCATCCCAAATCAATAAAAATTCTCTCTTCCTACTTTTCTCTGCAATATTCTTCTTCTTCTTTTATTGTTCATAACAATAGTCTTTCTTTCCTTCCATTTATTTTAAGGATTTTGTATTCTTTTTCTTTTTTCTATAAACATCAATATTGTCTAAATGAAAATAAGATAGTAAATCCACAACTAAAAATATTTTTAGGGCCCCAAAATTTAGGTGGATTAAAGTAAAGACTTTACTAACCTCCCCTTTGAGCCACCCCTGACATATATGTATATCTACATCGATTATTTTTAAGGTGGGAAACTATATAGTGTAAAAATCCCATAATTTTATGATTATTATTATTGGTAATGGATAAAGAACAAAGAATGTCATATATAGATGATGACTAGCGTATAAAAAGTAATAGTAAAATAAATACACCAATAACAAATATTTATAGAAGAAATCAAGAACTAATTAAGCATGGAAAAAATGGAGCATTAAAGATTGGAGTATGATTTATATTTTATTTTTTTGAAAATTAAAATATAAATTGAAAAGAAGTGAAGTGCGCATATAATTAGGTATATTTCATGAGCAGCCAAAGCAAAGATAGAGATAGGAGGAACATAGGGTACTGGTTGAAGCCACCCCCAACAATTTAGATCTTTATTTTATTAATTGACAGAGAAAGTTAGTAAGTTACATATATGATATATGAGTTTAAGTTATATATACAGGCAGTATAAGTACTTGTGATGACCCGAAAGGTTATCTCTTATTTTAGAAGTAAAAAATTGTGTTTCGAGGCCTTAAAAACTTCTTTTTGTCTCATCTCGATTTGCATGCGCAGCCCGGGCATGTTTTCCGGAAAGCTTTTATGTGAAATTTAAGAAAAATAATGAATTTGGCCTTTAAAATTGATTAAAGTTGACTTTGGTCAACATTCTTGGTAAACAGACCCGGACTCGTGAGTTGATGTCCCGTAGGGTCCGTAGTAAAATATGGGACACGCCCGAAATCAAATCCCGAGGTCCCTAGCCCAAGAAAAGAATTTTCACAGAAAATTATTTGTTGGAAAAAATATAAAGACTTTTTGAAATGAAATGATGCATTTTCTTAATGGTATCGTGCCCGTATTTTGGTTTCGGACTCCGGTACAAGTTTAAAATAATAATTAAGTCGAATCTATGAAATTTGGTAAGAATCGGAGTTGATTTGGTATAAATCGGACCTTTAGGTGAGAAAATGGAAATTTCAATGTTCTTAAGGAATTTCATGAATTTGAGGTTAAATTTGTAGTTGTTGATGTCATTTTGATGATTTGATCACACGAGCAAGTCCATATGATGTTTGTAGACTGGCATGCATGTTTGGTTTGGAGCCCCGAGGGCTCGGGTAAGTTTTGGATAGACCACGGGTGAATTGGACTTAAAAAATTTCTGATTTTTCATCTGGTATTTGTTGCAGGCTCTGATCTCGCAATTGCGAGGTCAGGCTTCGCAATTGCGAGCCTGTCAGGTTTGGTAATTGCGAGGGGCTGATCCCAATTGCGATGTATGCCCTGGACAGCCTTGCCCGCATTTGCGAGCATTTCTTCGCAAATGCGAAGTTCTCAGCAGTCGCAAATGCGATGATTTCTTCGCAAATGCGAAGATAACAGAAATTCCCAGGGTTCGCAATTACGAACCCTAATCGCAAATGCGAAAACTCCACCTGTTAAGTGGGATTTCAACTCACTCTTTCAATTTTTCAAACCCTAAACTCCCATAGGTGATTTTCTTGAAGAGAGTTCTTCCCAAATCATAGGTAAACGATTTCTAACTTATTTTCTTCAATCTATAACATCCTCTTACATGACTTCACTTTAAAATCTAGGGGTTTTCATGGGAAATTAGGTGTTTTTGGGTAGAAGTTAGGATTTTTAAATTTTACGGATTTGGACCTCAATTTGAGGCCGGGTTTCAAAACTAATTGCATATTTGAATTCGTGAGTGAATGTGTGATCGCGTTTTGGTTCGAACTTTGAATTTTGACCAAGCAGGTCCTAGGTCAATTTTTAACTTTTTGGGGAAAACAATGGGAAATCTATTTTCATGAATTAGAATTAGTTTATTTAGCATTTATTAACGTTATTAAGTAAATTGTGACTAGATACAAGCGAATTGGAAGTGGAACCGAGAGGTAAAGAGGTAGTTGAGGCTTAATCTTGTCTGTGGAATCGAAGTAAGTGTTTGGCCTAACCTTAGCTTGAGGGAATATGAGTTGTGGTCTATTTACTATGTGTTAGTATCGAGTACGACATATAGGTATGGTGACGAGTATCTATAAGTTGGTGTCAAGCATGCCCATGAGTCTTATATCATGTTCTTTGTGAATATATTATGTACCGATCATGCTCAAATTGATGATTATTAATGTCGAACAAAGCTTATGAAAGTTTCTTGGTAATTGACTATTGTTGAGTATTGGCTCAACTTGAGTTTCATTTTGTAAAGTAATTGTTGAAAATGAGATTGGTTATTGCTGAATCCCTTGACGAGAGGTTATTGTTGATTTGTTGATTCCCTTGCCGTGACGTATTATTTCTATTGTTTGGGTGAGGAAGAGTGTAAAGCACGAAAGGCGATGCCGTGCATAATATTATGAGTGAGTGTAATGCATGATAGGTGATGCCGTGCCGATATTATGAGTGATAATGTACGAAGGGTGATGTCGTGCCGATATTATGAGTGATAATGCACGGAGGGTGATGCCGTGCCATGATTGAGAGTTAATGCATGAAGGGTGATGCCATGCTGATATTGTGAGGAATAATGAACTAAGGATGATCCCGTGCCATGATTATGAGAGGTAATGCACGAAGGGTGATGCCGTGTCGTTTCTGTTGTTTCATATGGTGAGGATGAGAGTAAAAGCACAAGGGTGATACCATGCACGTGTTACCGTTTCATTATTTTGTTGCTTTAGATATGATGTTCATTATGCTCCTTTATTGATGCTTCTTTATTGGCTTATTGTTAGAATCTGATATTTCCCACAGCATGTCTCCTTCCCACCTTATTCTGTTGATTCCTGTTACTATGATTCTGTTTGTACATGATTTAACTGCACAAATATATAAGATTGTCGTGTCCTAGCCTCATTACTACTTCACCGAGGTTAGTCTCGACACTTACTCAGTACATGGGGTCAGTTGTACTAATACTACACTCTGCACTCTTTTGTGCAGATTTCGGTACCGAACCCGGTGAGTGGCTGAGGTAGCTGCCTTTAGTCTAGGGAGACCAAGGTAGATCTGCTGGCATCCTCAGAGCCTAAAGTCCCCCTTCCCTGTTTTAGCTTTCTGCTGTCTCTTTTCATTCCGAGAACATTGTACTTTTCTTTTCGGACCAGTATTTGTAGTAATTCGTAGATGTTCGTGGAATTGTGACATCAGATTCATGGATAGACATGTATTGGGTTATTTGGATATATTATAACTCTTCCACGTTTTTTATTTGTTTAGCTATAGTCATTGTTATATCTGTTTAGGTTGATTGTTAATGAGTTAAAACCTTAATAATTGGCTTGCCTAGTTTTCACGAGTAGGCACCATCACGACTCCCGAGGGTGGGAAATCCGGGTCATGACAAGTTGGTATCAGAGCTCTAGGTTGCTTAGGCCTCACAATTCACGAACAAGCTAGGTAGAGTCTGAGGGATCGGTACGGAGACGTATGTGCTTATCCCCCAGAGGCTACAGAGCTTAGGAATAACTTCACATCTATTCTTCTCTATCGTGCGATTTGACTTCTCAATGCTAATTGAACTTTTATTCTGTTCTTTCGCAGATGGCGAGAACACATGCTTCTTGATCCGCTGATCAGCAGGCTGAGCCCCCAGTGGTAGCTCCTATGAGGGGCAGAGGACGAGGCTGAGGCCATGCTAGAGGCCGAGGTAGGGGCAGTGTTGATACCCAATTTTTCCTTATAATATTTTCGAAACTATGTGTTGGCATCAATTAGTATTTTTCATATAATTTCTGCATTTTTAAAAGAATGTAATTAATTTATCCCAGTATTTTATTTATAAAACAATCACTAATTGCATCACAAATAGTTTTATAATAATTTTGTGGCTTATTTTATCATTTGCATTTGTACTAAGTTTCAATTATTGCACAAATAGCCACATTTGTATTTTTAGGTTACAATTGCAATTACTTTGCAATTATAGCCTACACATGCATTATTACATTATTTTAATAGAAAATAGCCTTTTATTTTTTTTAAATATTAAGTAATTATTTAAAAACATTTCTAGGTATGAAAATCATTTATTATAATTTATTAACTATTTTAAAAAAAATTATTTTAGCGATTAAATGTGTATTTAACAAATAGCCCCTTTTTATTCGGACCTAGCCAATTAGACAGCCCAATTTCAATCCCAAATTAGCCCAAAATTTACCCAAGCCCAATTTTTATCTGACCCTAACCCAATTAAGCCTACTCGACCCAGCCTCTCCATTTAATCGTGGTCGTTGATTTTTTAGATCAACGGTCCACAATTAAACTTACCTTATTAACCCCAAACGACCCCCTACACCCCTCATTCTCTTTCATTTCCGCCGCCCTTCGTTCCCTCATCTCTCATACTTTCTCTGAGACCTAAACCTAACCCTAGCCGCCGTCACCCAAAACTAATCCTATTCCCTCCGATTCTCACTCAACCCATGGATTTCCATGGCCGTTTGAGGCTCCTACTGATCTTCTACATCTTTTGGTTGCTCGTTCTTATGATTTCCTGGAAAATCTCGAAGAGATCTAACCAGATCTGGTTCAAGACTTTCTAAGAGTCTGTCTATGGTTGTGAGTGTTGCTATCTCGATGCTTTTACGGTCCAAATCTCTTGTTTGAGACTGGATTCCCTTTACCCTTTCATTCTTTCTTCAAAACCGTAATTTCAAACATGGATCCTTCCATATTTTTGTCTATCTGGAGAGATTTGGAGTTCGTCACCAATTTTTTTAATGTTCTCCTGCTTCCCTACTAATTAACCGATTTTAGCACTATATTACTTTATATTTTGGGTTCTTTGTTATCTGTTGTCCGAATCTCTACATACTTGAAATGTTTTCAAGTTTCCGTGATTTTTTTTTAAGTTTCTGTAATGACCCGACCGGTCATTTTGAGCTCTCGCGCGTCGTTCAGCAGTTTGAGGCCATGAGCAGCCTCACTTTAGTTATTATGACTTGTACGCATCGTCGTAATTGAATTCTAAGAAGTTCGGAGTTGAATTGGAAAGAGAATTTTCATTTCGGAAGGTTTAAGTTGAAAGAATTGGCTAATATTGGATTTTTGAGTAAACGACCTCAAAATCGGGATTCGAAGGTTTCAACAGGTTCGTATGATGATTTTGGACTTGGGCGTATGTCCGAATCGGGTTTTGGAAGACCCGGGGACGTTTCAGTGCCTATAGTGGAAGTTAGCATTTTTGGAAGAATTTCATAAGTTTGGGTTGAAGTGCATTTCCATGTTATCGATGTCTGCTTTGGGATTTCGAGTGTGGGAATAGCTCCTTATGGTGATTCTGGTGTTGGGAGAGCGATCAGAAGTGAATTCGGAGGTCCGTGGGTCATTTTGGAGTCATTTGACTAAAGATAAAAATTTGATAGTTTTTAAGGAGTTCGACCGGAAGTGGACTTTTTGATATCGGTGTCAGAATCCAATTTCGGAAATGGAGTAGGTCCGTAACATCGAATGCGACTTGTATGCAAAATTTGAGGTCAATCGAATGTGATCTAATAGGTTTCGACATCGAATGTAGAAGTTTAAAATTCTAAAGTTCATTAAGCTTGAATTGGAGTGTGATTCATATTTTAGTGTTGTTCAATGTAATTTGAGGCATCGACTAAGTTCGTGTCATGTTATGGGACTTGTTAGTATACTTGGTTGGGATCCCATGGGGCTCGGATGAGTTTTGAAGGAGTTTTTGGAAGAGTTTGGCATTTTGAGCATAAGCATGTAATGATCCAAAAGTCCATTTTTAGTTTTAGAGATCGAAACTCGATTTCGAGACTTCCGGGATTTTGATAATGAATTATAGGAGTGATCTGGAAAGTTTGGTATAATTTCATCAAGTCGCGATTAAGTTTTTAGCGCAAAACACGAGTTAATTATTTAATGAGCGAAATTGGTATCGTATTGAGTAAATAAGCTCCGAATTGAGTTTCGATTGAAGGAATATGTTCCTATTATTATTTGTGACTCATAGGAACAAGAATCGTCGAATTCCGAATTCGTATGATGGTGTTATAGCATTTTTAGTGAAATTAAAAGCTGCTAAAATTTCTGGGCAGCTGTTGTATTTTTCGCAGATACGTGAACAATACCGCACCTGCGTGAATAGTAACCGCAGGTGCGAATATGCTGGGCAGTATGGATTGGGGTAAGTGTTCTATATTTAAAAATGATTATATTTAATAATTCAATGGTTATTTTCATCAAATATTAGTGAATCAAATGGAGGAAATTGGAGAAAATTTGTAAACTTTTCAATAACAAAAATTCTAGATTTGGAGGTCGATTCGTTATCGGAATTTGATAAAATTGGTATGGTTGAACTCGTATCGGAATGGATTGTCGGATTTTGTGAGTTTTTTGGAATCCGGGCACGTGGGCCCGAGGGCGATTTTGTCAACTTCTTGAGCGGAGTTAGGAATTTATCTAAATTGAATTATTGTGAGTATTAGAGCTTATATTTATGGATTTTCTCATTTCTTGGCTAGTTTTGGAGCGTTGCGCATCGATATGAGCCGTCGAAAGGGCTTGGAATCCGGTTATGGAATCTCGAAGCGAGGTGAGTCTCTTTTCTAACCTTGTAAGAGGGAATTGTCCCCATATGCGAATTAATTGGATTTGTGCTCCTATTTGTGGGGGCTACGTATGCACGAGGTGACGAGAGTCCATGCGTAGCTACTATTATGTTTAAGTCCGGGTAGTCTATGACCCAAAACATGCTATACTTGGAATATTTGTAATCTTATTGACAGTTTGAATTTCTTAAATCACATCGAATTAGTAAATGAATTTCTAAAAAAGATTAAACTTCATTTTCTTGAATTGTTAAAAGAGAATTGGCTTTTCCTTTGATAATTGTTCCCTGATGAATTCTTGATTGACTGATTGTTGTGGTTATTTAAATTTGACCACGTCATATGTATGATTCACGAGCGGGGTAATAGATGCATCTATGGTTCGCACCATTCGACCCTCTAGCAGTGCACAGTTTAAATATTGTTGGATCGGTCCGTACGTCCTCGGCATGATTTGCGCATGCTTGTATTGCTTGCCTTGGGATTTATAGATGTTGGTATTTGCTCTCCTTGACTTGAGATACATGTATAAATGATGAAAAATGCATTTGAAAATCTCCTATTAATGAAGAATTGCTTACTTGGTTCATGCTATTGAGTTAAACCCATCTTTATGAAAATCCACGATTTAGTATATTATTGGTATATTATTATCGGGCCACTAGTAAGTGTAGAAGTCGACCTCTCATCTCTACTTCTTCGAGATTAGACGGGATACTTACTGGGCACACGTTAATTTCGTACTTATACTACACTTGCTATGCATTTTCGTTGCACATGTTCATGTGTGGCTAGTGGCTTAGTAACATAGCGACATGGTTGATACAGAGACTTAGGTGATCTACATTTATCGAGAAGACCCGTAGTCAGCAGAGTCTCCTTCAGAGTATTGTACTGTATTTCCATTTCTGTCCACTTTGTATTCCAGATAGTTACTATGTTTTATTTTATTCCCTAGTAAATGCTCATGCGTTTGTGACACCGGGTTCTGGGATGATTATGGGGTATCTTTATTAACTTCTTAACATTTATATTTAATTTGAAATGATTACCTTTTACTAGTAAAATTGAAGGAAAATCGTAGTTTTCAAAAATTATTAAAACGAGAATTTAATTGAGTATTTTGGTTTGCTTGCCTGACAGCAGTGTCCAGCGTCATCATGACTCTTAGTGAATTTTGGGTCGTGACAACAATGTATCAGTTCACTAGGTTCCCTTAGGTTTCACGAGTCATGAGCAAGTCTAGTAGAGTCTCGCGGATCGGTACAGAGACATCTGCACTTATCTTCGGGAGGCTACAAGGCTGTTAGGAGTACTTCCCTTCTTGATTCCTCGTCGTGCGGTTTGATTCCTTTGAGGCTTATGCCTTTATTTCCTTCCTATTCAATCTTATGCGACGTGGAGCACTTATTATAAATCAGGAATTGAGAAATTTTAAAGGTACTACAGAGGTGGTATGGGATGCTTCTCCCGGTGTAGTTGATTTGACTATTGTCGTCGCCTTGTGGAAGGATATTCTATCGTTTTAGCTCTGTAGCTGTACTTCTGAGAGCTCTGAGTCTAGGCACAAGTTGCCATAATGCTTATGAACGATTGTCGCGCAGTATTAATGTGATGGTAGGATGCTTGCCTACGTGTCGGGGCAGTGAACAACTTGATGGGAGGTTTACTCAGTGCATGATTTAGAGATTCAGTATTTTATTCCCTGCGGGGGAAAGGCAATCGGGCTAAGGATGTTCAGATTTGGGTTGATGGAGTAACAAGGCTTGGTATTTGCGAGCGTGGTGGAATTTTCACCTATGATGAGGTGTCGTTGTCCTTGTTGAATGTGCTAAGTTTGCCGGTGTTAAGACATTCAACAATTCACCTTTGGGGCAGGATATTGTAAGATAGTATTGGAGAAACGGCTGTCAGAGATCGCGGGGTGCGGTGGTTTAGGATTTAATGTGTATTTCTAATGATGACGGCTCGAGAAAGATGATCTTCGAAAGGTTTAAAAGTTAGTAGCGGTCTATTGGTTCAAGTGATACCGAATTAGACTTTGATCTAAGTCATCAGCTGAGCAGCAAAGAATGAGGAAGGACGTGTGGGAAGTGTTAGGCGGTGGTTACTAAAAGGCCAAGTATAAGAAGCGGAAGTCGAATAGTTGCTTAAAGAAGAGGGTCCAGCCAAAGTGGGAGAGTGGCAGAGCAACATGTGGATTCAGTGGCAGGATAACTATACCCTTGAGGAAAGTTGGAGTGATTTGGGAATTTTTAGTGGATGGTGATTGGGGCTACGAGCTTAATTTGAAATATCGGTTAGCATAACGGCGGGAGTTCGATATGACGACAATGAGCTGCTTGATATGAAGAAGGATACAACATAACTTTGAATTGGAAGATATTGTCACACATTTAGTTAATGTCCATGAGGAATGAATGGACTTGTACAACTTGTGGATGAGCACAGGCTCAAGATGGATTATTGATGTCGTAGTAATTGTACCCCGTGCTGCGACGTTGGAAGACGTCAGCGCGTAGTCTCCAAATTCGGGTGATGTCCTATGAGAAGATCAGCGGTCACGTGGTTGGCAAAACTTCAGCGAAGGATTCTATTAACTATCCGGTAAGAGGTTTAGTGTGTAAGTGTTACTAAAGATTTAGAGTGTTCATGAAATTCTAAAGGAAGGATTTCAAGGAATCCGGCGGTTTAATTGTGCAAGGTCATGTCAATAAGTGATAAAGAATCGTGGTGGGTTCTAAAGTTATGTAATAGTGGCTTCAAGCTAAGTAGGAGAGTCCCACCGCCTACGGTTGGATTGTCTGGTCGCCTATTTAAGAGATTTCAAGATATCGGCATATTGATGGGTTACCGCGACTAAGGAAAGAGAACATCAGTAGTAATTTGAGCAAAGGAATTGAAGAACTAGTTCTATAATTGGCATCATCGATTCATGTTCGGGCATTGGGAAGACTCAGGAATTATGTTTCGCGTAGAAGTGAGTTGCAAGGAAGGTGATTCAACCGGGTGCTTCTTTGAGAGGGTGGTCATGTGCTAGCAGAGCCTTGTAGTTGATTATATTCGGGACCATGTTCGGGTGGGTGACTCTCAGTAACGGTCCTAGTGAATTCAAAGGTCGAAAATACGGTGCCTAAGGGTTCAAGCCCGTAGTATGGTTAAGAATCAAGCTTTTGTAGTAGCTTATGATAAGAGTCTCAAAATGTTTACTTTGGATTTGTAAAGGAATTATCAGAATGGGTATATCAATTGAAGATGCGAAGGTGCGTGAAAGGAGTGTATGAAACGATTCATAGGTTTGGAGACAAGGTGGTCTCGTAGGATGAGGTCACTCAAGGTGAGTGCAGATTCAGGTTGGTGATGTAAGGAATGGAGCTATCATTATCTCTAAGGCAAGTTAATGATTAATTAGAAGAAGATAGATTGGTCCGCCATGGTTGAATTGGCATAATGATGGCGGTGCGTGCGAGGCTCGACGGCCGCCGTAATTGATAATGTTTGGAAGTATTCAAGTATTATGGCCTGTTATGTGTAGGCGGGTCCCGAAAGGGTGTGGTGGTTTAGGCCACTACTTGAGGATTTGAATGTTCTGCGGTTATGAGAATTCACTTGTGTGTTGCTATGGTTCTCCTGAAATGAGTTAAGTGAAAAGTTTCTATTTGATGAAGTATTAATCTATTAGTGATTCTGAAGTTATTATAAAAAAGTCGTGTTCTATCGCATGGCTTTTTAGGTGTAGTGAACGGTATGAAATTTGAAGGTGAGGATCAAGGTTGCGTTTCGGTGTTTGATGAATATGTCACGAGCTCGGATGAATAGGAATTGGATTTGGATATTTGGAGTAAGTTGGTATTGTCTACAGCATCGCCTGAGGTCGGTGATTTGTGAAAGAGGCTTTGCATCTTGGTTATGGAGTCTTGATCGCTTTTTAGCGTTAGTGTGGCCGGTGGTATGGATGTGCATACTTGTTATCTATTACTGAAGGTCGTGGGAGCGTGCCCCACGGGAAGATTATATAAGTGTGGCATGTAGTTACTTGATTGATTAAAGAATAAAATTAAGTATGAAGATTGTGGTGATATCGTTAATTTGAGAATTTTTGCTTGTAGGGCACTCGATTTATTATGTTGTGAACCGTGGAGCATTACTCTTGCTATGATGGTTGTTCCTTTATGTTATGGGAAAAAGAGAGTTATTATGGACCCAGGAAAGATTATGGACTTAGTTCGGTGCAATCAGAAGCGGCTTGAGGTCTGTAAATAGATTTACGTACGAATATGGGCCTTATATCAAGCCGAATGTGTTCATTTCAACATAGCGTTCCTTATGGAGGAGTATTTAGACGTGGGTGTTATTTCGTCATCGGCTATTTCATGTAATGCTATATTGTGCCTTGTGAGTTGTGAATGGCTCGATAATTTTCTTATGTATTGAGGTTACACGTAGCGATGATGATATGTGAGCAGGATGGCTCTTTAGCTTCAGAACATATATCGCACCTCAATTGTGCTTGAGTTTGTTAGCTTATGATGCTATATGTCCCCCCAGAGATGGTATTATGCACTTAGCATGCTTGGAACCGATATTCAGTATTTTGTTATAATGAGCAATTTAGCTCAGTGTGTATCTCCTTATGTGAATTTTATGTGTGGATCGGGTGGCATGCTGCCATGGGTATGTTGTTTGGATTTGGTTGCACACCGTAACAATATGATGTTGAGTATAGTTTTCTGTATTCTAATTTTTATGTGTCTTGTTTTCCATTTTCTAAGGAAAGACCATATTAGCAGCATGAGTTGAGTAGTCCCTTCCAGAGTTCGGTTTCCTTATGTATCACATTCAAGTTGGTAGTCTATTGGCACATTGTGGCATCATACGAGACTTTAGATCATGTCTGGGGTGGCTTGTTGCTTGAGCAGTTCGTACTGGGTAAGACAAGGTTATTGGATCTAGGATCAGTGTAATCGTATTGTATGAAGTATATTAAAGAGGAAAGGACATTATTTGGTTCAGAATGAAGTAATGTTCTTGTCAGGAGTGTAGCCTCAATGATTTGTTGACTTGGCAGTATGTTATGAATTTCTACACATATCTTCTATCGTGGCGGTATTGCGAGAGCTGGAACAAGACTTATATATATCTTGAGGTGCGTTGTGAGCATCGGATTCAGGGAATGTTGGTTATTATGATCAGAGAATGTTATTATGGTCCTGTGAATGATGTGGTGCATGCTGAAAATTTAGAAAAGGTATGCAATCATGTTCTGGTACCTCGTGTAGTAATTGATACGATGTTCATAAATTGGAAGCAGGCCTGGCTGAGAATTCCGGATGTTGGGATTGGGCTCTAAGCTTATTTTCTTGAATAAAAGGGAATATCTTCAGAATTGATTGAGCTAATGTGCTCAACTGGGTTGTAGTAGCACGGATAGGTGCACGAGGTGTAAAACAGTGATTTCGGGCAACTCCAGCACAATTCTTAGCACGTTCGAGGACGAACGTATGTTTAAGTGGGAGAGAATGTAACGACCCCATCAGTCATTTTGAGCTCTAGCACGTCGTTCAACAGTTTGAGGCCATGAGCAACTTCACTTTAGGTATTATGACTTGTACACATGGTCGGAATTGAATTTCGGGAAGTTCAGAGTTGAATTGGAAAGAGAATTCTCATTTCGGAAGCTTTAAGTTGAAAGAATTGACTAATATTGGATTTTTGAATAAACGACCTCGGAATTGGGATTCGAAGGTTCCAGCAGGTTCGTATGATGATTTTGGACTTGAGTGTATGATCAGATCGGGTTTTGGAAGACCCGAGGACGTTTCGGCGCCTATAGTGGAAGTTAGCATTTTTGGAAGAATTTTATAAGTTTGGGTTGAAGTGCATTTCAGTGTTCTCGATGTCTGATTGGGATTCTGAGTCTTAAAATAGTTTCGTATGGTGATTCTGGTGTTGGGAGCATGATCGGAAGTGAATTCGGAGGTCCATGGGTCATTTTGGAGTCATTTGACTAAAGATAAAAATTTGAAGGTTTTTAAGGAGTTTGACCTGAAGTGGAGTGTTTGATATCAGGGTCGGAATCCAATTCCAGAAGTTGAAGTAGGTCCATAATGTCGAATGCGACTTGTATGCAAAATTTGAGGTCAATCGGATGTGATCTAATAGGTTTCAACATCGAATGTAAAAGTTTGAAATTCTAAAGTTCATTAATCTTGAATTGGAGTGCGATTCATGTTTTAGTGTTGTTCAATGTAATTTTAGGTATCAACTAAGTTCGTGTCATGTTATGGGACTTGTTAGTATACTTGGTTGGGATACCATGGGGCTCGGATGAGTTTTGGAGGAGTTTTTGGAAGAGTTTGGCGTTTTGAGCATAAGCATGTAATGATCCAAAGATCCATGTTTAGTTATAGAGATCGAAAATCGATTTCAAGACTTCCGGGATTTTGATAATTAATTATAGGAGTGATCTGGAAAGTTTGGTCTAATTTCATCAAGTTGTGATTGAGTTTTTAGCGCAAAACATGAGTTAATTGTTTAACGAGCGAAATTGGTATCGCATTGAATAAATGAGCTTCGAATTGAGTTTCGATTGAAGGAATAGGTTCGTATTATTATTTGTGACTCATAGGAACAAGAATCGTCGAATTCCGAGTTCGTATGATGGTGTTAGAGCATTTTTAGTGAAATTAAAAGCTGCTGAAATTTTTGGGCAGCTGCTGTATTTTCTGCAGATGCGTGAACAGTAACCGCAGGTGCGAAAATGCTGGGCAGTGTATAAATCGAGCAGTCCGAGATTTTTACTCATTTTTGGAGCTATGGAGCTCAGATTAATGCAATTTTTGAGGCGATTTTGACCATATGGATTGGGGTAAGTGTTCTATATCCAAGTGATTATATTTAATGATTTCATGGTTATTTTCATCAAGTATTAGCGAATCAAATGGAAGAAATTGGAGAAAATTTGTAAACTTTTCAAAAACGAAAATTCTAGATTTGGAGGTCGATTAGTTATCAGAATTTGATAAAATTGGAATGGTTGAACTCGTATCGAAATGGGTTGTTGGATTTTGTGAGTTTTTTGGAATCCAAGCACGTGGGCTCGAGGGCGATTTTGTCAAATTTTTGAGCGGAGTTAGGAATTTATCTAAATTGAATTGTTGTGAGTATTAGGGCATATATATGGATTTTCTCATTTCTTGGCTAGTTTTGGAGTGTTGCGCATTGATTTGAGTTGTCGGAAGGGCTTGAAAGCCGGTTATGGAACCTCAGAGCGAGGTGAGTCTCCTTTCTAACCTTGTAAGAGGGAATTGTCCCCATAGGCGAATTAATTGGATTTGTGCTCCTATTTTTGGGGGCTACGTATGCACGAGGTGACGAGAGTCCATGCATAGCTACTATTATGTTTAAGTCTGGGTAGTCTAGGATCCAAAAGCATTCTATACTTGGAATATTTGTAATCTTATTGACAGTTTTAATTGCTTAACTCACATCGAATTAGTAAACTGAATTTCTTAAAAGATTAAACTTCATTTTCTTGAATTGTTAAAAGAGAATTGGCTTTTCCTTGGATAATTATTCCCTGATGAATTCTTGATTGACTGATTGTTGTGTTTATTTATATTTGACCGCGTCGCATCTATGATTCGCGAGCGGGGTAATAGATGCATCTATGGTTCACGCCATTCGACCCTCTGGTAGTGCACATTTTAAATATTGTTGGATCGGGACGTACGTCCTCGGCATGATTTGTGCATGCTTGTATTGCTTGCCTTGGGATTTATAGATGTTGGTATTTGATCTCCTTGACTTGAGATACATGTATAAATGATGAAAAATGAATTTGAAAATCTTCTATTAATGAAAGAATTGCTTACTCGGTTCATGCTATTGAGTTATACCCATCTTTATGAAAATCCATGATTTATTATATTATTGGTATATTATTATCGGACCACTAGTAAGTGTCGAATTCGACCTCTCGTCTCTACTTCTTCGAGATTAGACGGGATACGTACTGGGTACACGTTAATTTCGTATTCATACTACACTTGCTGTGCATTTTCCTTGCACAGGTTCATGTGTGGCTAGTGGCTTAGTGGCATAGCGGCATGGTTGACAAAGAGACTTAGGTGAGCTACATTTATCGATACGACCCGTAGCCAGCTGAGTCTCCTTCAGAGTATTGTACTGTATTCCCATTTCTATCCACTTTGTATTCCAGATAGTTACTGTATTTTATTTTATTCCATAGTAAATGCTCATGCACTTGTGACACTGGGTTCTGGGATGATTATGGGGTATCGTGTATTAACTTCTTAACATTTATATTTAATTTGAAATGATTACCTTTTACTAGTAAAATTGAAGGAAAATCGTAGTTTTCAAAATTATTAAAACGTGAATTTAATTGAGTATTTTGGTTGTCTTGCCTGACAGTGGTGTCCGGCACCATTACGACCCTTAGTAAACTTTGGGTCGTGATAGTTTCTCTTATTCCTTTACTATTAACCAATTTTTAGAACTATGATACTTTAGGTTTTTGATTTCTTCAATTTTGTTGTTCAAATATCTGTATGTTTGAGGTGCATTCTGTTTCCATGGCTATTTCCTTAAAGTTCCCCCTAATCTTCCTGCTACTAATCAAACCTAAGTATATTTTTAAAAACTAGGGTTTTCACTCTGTCTTCGCAAAAAGATTTTTCTGAAATGTCTTATGTTGTGTTTAATCCTTTCTTGCATGGTTATGTTTCTGATTCGATTGTTTGACTATTCATTGTTTGGTTTCAACATCTTATCCGTTATTGTTTGAATAATTGATTGATTAGCCTAATTATCTAGGGTTTTCTTTGTTTACTAAACTAATTTACTGATCTCTGATTGTTTTCATTAATCTTGAGTTCTTAATCGACATCTGTTGTCTATCTATGTGTTGATTGACCCTTTGATTGGTCTCTGATTACCCGTATTGCCTTATTTGTGAAATTTATTACTTGATTTAAGGGTTCTAACCCTAATTGACTGTTAAACCTACTTCTTTCCTTATTTGAAATTCAATTAGAGTTATTTATGGTATAATTCCCCAATTTCCGACCCTCAATCAAGCTTGATTGATTATTTGATTATTTCCTTACCTTATTTTTGCAATGTCAATTTTCCTTGCCTTACTTACCTATGCTATTCGACTCCTATGATTATTTGATTATTTCCTTACCTTATTTTTGCAATTCACACACACGCAAAACTTTTCTCTCATCTCTCTCTGCTACTTGTGATCACTACTTGACTATCCGGCTGAAAGCCAAGGCTAGACTGTTGAATCTTGTCTACCTTACCTTTTGTTTCTGCTTCCTTAACTGGTATGCCTCTACCATTGTCATTCAATTAGTTTGTGTATTTATCAGCATGTCACATCTATTTAAGTCTATGTGTTTATTAGCATACTTACTTCTGTTCAATCCATGTATTGGTTAGCAGGACTACTTCTGTCCAATCTATGTGGCTACTTTTGCTCAAAACTACATAGTCAATAGCAGGTCTAACTATGTCTATTAATGTTCAATCTATGTGTTTATGTCTACTCCTATCCAATACATGTGTTTACCACTATAGCATATTGACTTCTGTTTTTAATTAGAACTAGGGGGCTTGCTTTCAGCAAGTTTCATGTTTACTTATGTCTAAAGTTAGGTCTATGTCTTGTTTACTTCCCTACTAGCATGATCTCCTATCTGGATACCTTGCTCCCCAATCCCTATTACCCTTTACATGTAGTTGTTTGATCTTCAACATGCCTTGCTTCTGTGTTTGGTCACTTAGTAATAGCCAATAACCTAAGTTATTTGTTTCTAAATATTGTTTGCTCAAACCTTTGCCTAAGTTCCAATAATGACTCTATTTGCTCCTTATTTCCTGAAAGTCTAAAACTATTTCTCAAAACTACTCATGTAAAACACTATCCACTTCAATTCCTAGAACATTTAGGCTCTTGCCCCTCCAGTGTGATTATTGCTTGGGAGTCCACGAGGCTCCTCTGAACTTTGACAACCCTTTCTACTCCACACTGCACAAGCTAATGACTTTTAAGAGGACCTTGGTGTGAGCACTGTCCTGGGTCCCTGAGACCCTTGAGAACTTTGACACATCAGGGTACCCCTCTTGCACTATGAGATGTGGCATTTGAGACTGTTTAAAGGCCTGGTTCCCCAGGTTTTGCTTTGGGCCTATCCAGGCTCCCTATAATATACTGTTATCATTCTTGTAATTCATTTATATACTTGGTTTTTAATATTAATTACTTTGTAAACAGATATTAGGAAAATTAGTAAACATGGAGGGATTATTATATATATTTTGTTGGGAATGGATAGATATCATGCCTATAGGATTTAAAATCAGTGTTTACATCCTAGAAGCCATGCCTATAGGACCTTGCAATGTTCATCACTTGTGTGCATTCAAGATATCATGACTATAGGGTTCAAATCCACTTCTGCAATCAGAAATCATATTGTTGTGATGTTTGACTATTTGCATGCATTCTAGATACCATGCCCATAGGTTAAAATCAAATCTTGCACTTTTAGATATCATGCCTAGAGGTTAAAAATCAGTCTTGCACGTACCAGTCTTGCATGTTTAGATATCATGCCTATAAGTTTAAAGTTAATTTTTGCATTTAGGAGTCATGCTAATTAGGTTCAGCGTATTTAGCACTTAGAAACCATGCTTGTAGGGGGTAAAACAAATCTTACATTCTGGACACTATGTTTGGTTAGTTTAAAATCAATCCTCACATGCCAATCTGGTTTTAAAATTGCTGCATTATCTAAAATCACTCCTCACATCTAGACAGCATGCCCATATGATCTAATGATCCAAACTACTTGTTTAAAATGGTTTTACTGGTTATTACACTTCTGATTGACGACTAGAGATCATGTCCATAGGATATCATTGGTACACGCATAGGCAAGTCTGTAGGGCGACTAAAAATCATGTAAACTATAAAACTGTGCTTCTGATTAACTATCTAGATTCAGCAACCCCCTCTAAATCAGTAGGCAAACTGATTAGGTATTGGTTCCCGCTTTAATAAGGCTTTCGATATGTTCTGATTTGTGTTCACCTAGATATCCTGTCATTAGGATTCCTTTCAAATGCCTGAAACACTGTTGTCTGAGATGTGCATTGGTTTGTTCTATTTATGGAGGTAAAATGTGAGCCCCCTTAATTGTTCTTTACTTGACAGTCCTAATTGTTTTGTTTGTCACCTAGAGTTTTCTCCTTTTAGTTACTGTAGGAGAGTCTAAATCCACCCTAACTAGTCCTAAAATACCTCTGGGACTATTAAGTAAAGGGAAGGGTAGTGCACGCATAGGATATATCTTAAGGTTGCTAGAACGCTTTAGGCTGTGACCAAGGAAGGTAATTGGGTAGTAAAGGATATGATGACCTGTGCTCTAGTGCCATGTGTAACCCCTCTATTTGAGGAAGGCTTACCGGATATTGTACAGATGTGATACTATAGGCTAACAAACCTAGCACTTCCCCTCACCTTATTTACATATATGTGCTTAGACTACCTATCTATTAAACTTCCTTTATTTGCATATGTGTTCTTAGACTACCTATCTGTTAAATGACTAATTCACATAATTGAGTTCGGCCGGGACCCACCTTTGTGGATCGCGAGGGGTGACTAACACCTTCCCCTCAAGGTAATTTTGAGCCCTTACCCAATATCTGGTAATACAAACTAGTTATATGGTTTAATTGCTCTAGGTGCCCTAACAAACCTTAATCCATTAGGTGGCGACTCTTCAAATACCCAATCCGAAAAAGGAAACGAGTTGTTCCCAATGAACGTTGAAACCCGGACTCTGCAAGAAAAAAGAGGGCACGACAACATGGTGACTCTGCTGGGAATATTTTAGGCTCTTACCATAATGAACTTGTTTTTGTGAATTAGTCTTAAGCATGCTTTATCATGTGCACCCTCCCCCTTATTTGGATTTAACTGCTTATTTTCAAGCATTTATGATTTTCTTTATTTCCTGAAATTTACTTGTGTCTTTGTTTTCTTTTTTGTAACTATCTTTCAATTATTTAAATACTGCATTTGTCGTTTTTTAAATATGCAAATACTTGACAACATGCTATTTATTATTGCATAAATCATGCTCAACATCATATTCCACTCGTGTGTAATCAATCCTATAGCAACGCTTGATGAGTGTTTTCACTCTTCCTATATATCACCCTTTAAATTCAGAAAGACGTATTTGCGGTAAAACTAGTCAATCAGCGGTGCGTTCGACAGTTCTGTGCCTTTTCCCCTCAAGTTGTTCGCTTGAGGGTCCTAGTCTAGACCTCTATAGCAACCTTACTCTGATTAATTGTGCATGCATCATGGTCAAACCTAGTCGGGTTAATATGTTGTCCACATGATAACCCTTTAAGACAAGCCTCACCCAAAAGTCCATCGGGTTTTCCATAATCCCAACGGACGCAACTACGATTGTGTGCATTAATTTTGGAGAAATAAGTGTCAATATGCTAATCATTGTTGTATAAATAGACAAACCTGGAGGGGAGAAAGGGCCTAACCTATATTTTATTTTGTAGAAAATGAGGCATGAAGTCCCCAGGTTCGGCATGGTCGGTAGTATACCTTCACATTTGCTAGATTGGTGGAGGAATCTTCCTTCAAGTGACCAAAATCATGTGAAACGAGTCTTAGGAAATTTGCCTTCTCTGTTGGATCTTCAGCTAAACAAAATGTTGATCGAGGCTGCCACCATATTTTGGGACAAGGAAAGGGCTATGTTTCACTTTGGGGACACATAAATGACCCATCTTCTAGAAGAAATAGGAGGATTTTCTGGGTTGCCTTGGGATAGCCCTGGTTTATTAGCACCTAAAAATCGCACCACTAGAGGATTCCTTAAGATGATGGGGCTGAAGAAAAATGATGACTTGAAGTGCCTGACAAACTCCCACATACCTTTCGACTTCCTCTATAAATGATACGATCACAGTAGCTCTTACTGTATTTTTGATGATGAGTTCTCGATCACCTCCTTGGGCGTTCATTGTAGGGTCTTTGTGTTCATTGTGTGTTTCTTGCGCATGCTGGTATTCCCGATCCAAGGGGATAGAATCCATACCAGGATGACCATGGTGGCCAAAATTTTGATGGACGGGATCGAGGGGGAAACATATACCATTATCCCTATGATCATTGCAGATATGTACCGAGCCTTGGAACATTGTCAGAAGGGATTCAAATTCTTTGAGGGTTGCAATCTGCTGCTACATGTTTGGTTGTTAGAATATCTCCAAAGGGGTCAATACCGCCAAGAGTTCCACGAAAGCCGTGGAATGATCACATAGCTTTCCATCACCCTAAGAGAATGACTTATATTCCTGACATGTTTGCTCAACCTAAGGATGTTGTAGGATGGGTGCAGTTTTTCAACAAGTTAACTGAGGACCAGGTTCAGTGGATGTTCGAGTGATTCCCTACCGACGTGTTCATCATCAGATCTAGGGATGTTCCGCACTTGATGTTGATTGGGTTAAGGGGCATATACCCTTATGCTTCCCTAAAGGTTATGAGACAGGCAGGCAGGAGACAGGTCATACCACGAGTCACTAAAATAAGTCACTTCATAGCTAATTTTCAGGGTGACGCCATCCCATATAAGAATGAAGCACAACATATGTGAACTTTTAAGATTATCGTGGAAAAGGATACCATCGAGCCCAACCGATATTATGCGGGGCACACATACTTCTACCTCACATGGTTGGATGATAACATAGCAGGAATCTTCGAGCTAAGGGTTCGTCCGGGAAACAGGGTCACTGACGAGGTGGCCGAAGCACAGATGAAGTATAACAAGCTGCACAAAAGAATTCGTGAGTCCGAAGCTGAGCATATGGAGAAGCATAAGGCCGACATGAAAATGATCAATGAGTGGAAAGAGAGAGTTTTTAAATCCAGCGAAAGGATGGAAATAGGGGTGTTCAAAACCGATCTGAAATAAAAAACCGAACCAAAACTGAAACTTAATGGCTTATTGGTATCGGGTTAAAAATTTAATGGACGGGGAACAGATTGATTTTTTTTTATTAATGGCTTATCGGTTTGGGGGAGGATTATTCAATTTTCTTAACAGATAATCCGTTAACCCATTAAGAATATATTATAATTTTTTTTATCCATATAATATTAAATATAAAAAACCCTTCCACTTCCAGAGATTGCACTGTTGAACAACTTGAAGAATGACAACAGCATAGTACTATATCATGTCTAGAAAGACAATGAACATACCATCATCAATTTCATAACTGAGGAATGTGCCTCTGGTAATTTGAGGTATTATAGGAAGAAGAATCATCATGTTTTTATTAAGGCGTTGAAGAAGTGGTCTAGGCAAATACTACAAGGCTTGGATTATCTACACACTCATGACCCTTGTGTTATTCATAGAGATCTTAATTGCAGTAACATCTTTATCAATGGCAATGTTGGAAAGGTAATGAATCAACTCATTCAGTTTATCTTCAGTTAATGTATCCTACAATGTACAATGTGTTCTGCTTTTTTCACTCTCCAACATATGACACACTACATCATTCTTATGTAGGCGTTAACAGACATGTATGTCTGGACTCAATGTGTAATTTTGATTTCTGAATTTGTATGTTAGGCTGTTAGCAAACAATTAATGCACACAATATAGATTGAATTAGGCCGATAAACTGCCCAATAATCACCCAATAAGAGCTAAACCGATAACAATCTGCCCGATATCTTATCAGGTGGTTAGCGGATTAATATATTTAAAAGCCTATAACCGATAAGCCAACCGTTAAGAGTAAATAGCCGCCCAATCCGCCCGATAAGCAGCCCTAGCTGGAATATCTAGAGTATATTTTGATGTAATTGGAGGGGAAAATGATAAAGAGAGTCACTGATTGCCAGAACATTGATGGAAACGAAGGAGGACATTTGGCAAGGGCATTCTTACTGTTGAACCTGCGCGAGCTGGGGGAACTGATCGACAAGAGCATCCAGACTGGAGAGGGTCCTTTTGGGACCAAGTAGATTAGGTTTACTTGCTTCTTTTAAATGTAATAAGGCCAAGTGCCATTAGTAACATTATCTTATGTAGTGTTGTTTTGGGTCATCTATTTTTAGCATTAATGAAATGAGGCAATTATTGGCACTGAATTTCTCCAAATCTATTTGCCGCTAGGCCTACCTCGGGCACAAAGAGACTCCTAAATTAGGACATAAATTTACATTCCTGCAATATGTGTTTAAATACTGCAAACATTTCAGAATCCTTACTGACTTGTTTACCTTTTGTTTTTCTTTATCCCTTATTATTCCCATCACCTAAGATTGGTTCGCACATACTGGCTTCATCAGCATATCATACTAGATCTAGAGGCCCTCCACCTCCTCCTCCTCCAAGTAATACAAAGAGCAGAGGGAAAGCTAAAATGGATGACTTAAGTGGTATTCGAAAGGAAAATGCGAAGAATGCGGAAACTTCAGACGGTCGGAGTACTCCGACACCAAATGATTTGGTTTTACGGTTGGAAAAAAAGATACTATAGTTATAGGGAGAACTTGAGCAGGTCCGCAACTTAGCAAACCTATCCCTCACCCTGAACGTCCCCGATATCAACCTACAAAGAACCAAAAACCCAGCACCTCCCCAAAATACACCAAAGCAGCATCCACAAAATCCTCATACACCTCATCAATATACACCTCCACCTCAAAATCCCAATCCCTTACCGATACCAACTCCACCACAACACCATCATCAAACAATTCAATACCCACCAACCGCTACCTATCACACTCCTTAGAACACACCACTACCCATTCCCGATCCTCAAAACTCAACCAGCGATCACCACTACACCAAATCCCTGGCACTCACCAAAACAACCCTATATATGTGGAAACCTTACCTTACTCTACTCAACCAATATCCTATATACCAGAATCCGTTGAGAAGGACATGCTCATCAAGAACATGGCTGAGGAACTCAAGAAATTAACAAGTCGAGTTCAGGGTGTCGAAGGAGGCAAAGGGATAGAAGGTTTGAATTATGAGGATCTATGCATACAACAGGATGTGGAACTACCGGAGGGTTACAAACCTCCCAAGTTCAAGATGTTTGACGGAACAGGTGATCCCAAGGTTCATTTGAGAACTTACTGTAACAAGCTCATGGGGGTTGGAAAAGATGAAAGGATCCGAATGAAGCTCTTCATGAGAAGTCTTACTGGAGATGCCCTGTCCTGGTACATAAGCCAGAACCCTAAGAAGTGGGACAATTAGGTTAGTATGGCATTAGAATTTATGGACCAGCTCAGGTTCAACACGGTAAATGCACCGGATGTCTTCTACATCTAGAATTTAAAAAAGAAGCTAACTGAGACCTTCTATGAGTATGCTACTCGGTGGAGGTCAGAAGCAGTCAAGGTCAGACCAGCACTAGAAGAAGAACAAATGAACAAGTTCTTTGTCAGGGCACAGGACCCACAGTATTATGAAAGGTTAATGGTCATTGAGAGTCACAAATTCTCCGGTATCATCAAACTCGGAGAAAGGGTTGAAGAAGGTATCAAAAGCGGAACAGTGACAAATTTCGAGGCATTACTGGCCATGAACAAAGCATTGCAATCGGGCGGCATATCAAAAAAGAGAGACGTGGGGGCAGTAATCGTGGCTCAAGGCCTAAAATCTCTACTCACATACCAAACACCTCCACTCACATACCAAACACCTCTACCCACATACCAACCCTTATCTCCTAGATATTCTCAACTAGCCACTACCTATCACACCTATAATTCCCAACTATCTCATTTTTAGTCACCTCTGACTCGCAAAAACTACCCAAGACCCCGAGCTAACTTTGATCACAAACCACCCAGACAATACACCACTATTGCTGAACATATCGACGAGCTTTACGAAAGGCTGAAAGCCACTGGTTATGTCACTCTTATTTTCGCTATGGCAGTGGAGAACTCATCTCAATAGGTCAACCCAAACAAAACATGTGCATACCATTCCGGTATGAAGGGGCACACCATTGACTAGTGCCAAACATTCAAAAATAAAATCCAGACATTGATTGGCAACAAGGTCATACAAGAGAAAGAAGTTGTACCCAACGTCCGCAACAATCCTCTCCTAGATCATAGGGGCGGTAGTATACATGTGATAGAGATGGATGAAGAATGGGATCATGAGGGGTTAATCGGGCTTATTCGACAGGGCAATGACTTTAAACCTATAGCCACACTCACTCCTATTGTAGTACAGACGCAGTTGCCAATCGAGGTTGAGGTAGACACATTGGTTCCATTTAAGGTAGAGGTAGTTCTACCTGTATCCACACCTATTCTATTTGAGGTAGAAGTGACCACACCTTTCACAGTGACAGTGTCGACCACGCCTCCTTTTGATTCCAAAGCAATACCCTAGGATTACGTTGCCGAAGCTAGGCGAAAAAGGTAAAGATGGAAGAATCTGATGCTGCACAAGGGATGACCAAAACCGTAAGGGTCTATACACCTGAACACTTAGGAGGATCGAGTAAGGAGGCCACTAACAAGCAACATGTCATTGAAATAGGGTCAGATGATCTTTGGAGAAAAGTAGAGGCAAGGTAATACTCCGTCATTGATCATTTGAACAAAACCCCCATAAAATCACCTTCCACAAGGATGAATTACCGCCTGGAGGGTTGAATCATAGCCAAGCATTACATATCACGGTACAATTGGAAGACAAAATCATTGCTAGAGTCCTGATCGATGGAGGTTCAAGCCTCAACATTTGTCAGTTGGATACTCTGAAAAGATTGGGCAAAGGTTTCCATGAAATACGGGTAGGAAATATGAACTGAAAGCCTTTAATAGGTCTCATAGGGCCACGATTGGGGAGATTAATCTTTGTCTATAGATGGGGCCAACTTGGTTTGATGTTGAATTCCAAGCTTGACATGTCCTCTACATACAATCTTCTGTTGGGTCGACCTTGGATACATGCTGATGGGGATGTGGCTTCCACACTACACCATGCCGTGAAATTCGAATGGGACCATCAAGATGTGATCATTCACGGAGATGGGAGTAACCCTATTTACACTAACCAATCCATCCCAGTTATCGGGAATAAAAGAAGGCTAGGAGGGGAAACTTATCACCATATCGAACATGTCAATGCTGTTGAGAAAGACAAATGGTGGAGTAACAAAATAGAAAGTATACTAGAATGGTCTGGGTATGAACCCGACAAAGGGCTTGGGAAGAATCTCTAGCGCATTACCAAACCAATACAGCTAAAACGTCATGATACTACCTTCGGGCTCGGATACCAGTATGCATGGCAGGATTATGACGATTGGTTGCCTCCATGGCGTGGACCTTCTTACCCTCTCAAGAAACCAGTGCCACATCTAGGTCAAACTTTTTACTAGGTTGATACAATATGGGGAATGACAGAGGAAGAAGCATTAGTTGGGCTGAGAAATTTGTTCCTAGAGGATAAGGATATGGATTGCAGTGCAATAATTGAGGAGGATGAGGAAGAAGGCTTCACCACTCAGACTGTGGAGAAGGGAGTAGTTCTCAAGAACTGTACTGCCACACCATCTCGGGCCTGCCGAGTCCCTGGGTGGTTTGGCATTTAGCCTAATTTATTTCTATAGCCATGCTAGGAATTTAAGATGCTTTTAGTAACTTTATTTTAAAGACACATTTTGTTTCAAAATAATTGCTCAATTCATCGAGCCGTACCTGTTTTGGATGTTTTAAATTTTTAATCAACGCATTGCTATTTATTATTCATTATTATCTTTCACACTTTTCTTTCTACATCATTATTATTACTTTTCCTAATGAACCGGTGACTGTGACATGTAATGAGACAACGCAACATAAGGATAGTGACTTAGAGGAAAATGATAAAATACCTGAGGAAGTTTTCAGAGAGGTTGAGAACTTTGAGAATAAGCCTAAGTCCAACCTGGACGAAACCGAAGCAGTAAATTTAGGAGACGCCGAAACCGTCAAGGAAACTTGCATAAGCATTCACTTATCGCCGATAGATAAGGAGGAGTACATCGTTTATTAAAGGAGTATGAGGATATCTTTGCATGTTCATATTATGACATGACCAGTTTGAGCACATCCATAGTGGCTCACAAGTTGCCTACCAATCCAATGTGTCCGCCGGTGAAGCAGAAACTCAGAAAGTTCAAACCATATATGAGCCTGAAAATCAAGGAGGAAGTTACTAAGCAGATCAAAGCCAAAGTCCTCAGGGTAGTTGAGTACCCAACCTGGTTAGCCAAAATTGTACCAATTCCGAAGAAAGATGGGAAAGTCAGAGTATGTGTTGACTATCGAGACTTAAACAGAGCAAGTCCCAAGGACGACTTCCCACTGCCAAATATACACACCCTGATCGACAATTGAGCCAAGAATGAGCTCCAATACTTTGTAGATTGCTTCGTAAGTTATCACCAGATCTGGATGGATGAAGAAGACGCAGAGAAAACAACTTTTATTACATCATGGGGGTGTACTGCTACAAGATGATGCCATTTGGTCTAAAGAATGTTGGGGCCACTTACATGAGAGCCACGACAACCATCTTCCATGATATGATACACAAAGAAATAGAGGTGTATGTTGACGATGTCATTATCAAATCCAAGATGGCCGCAGATTACATAGCAGACTTGAGAAAGTTCTTTGACAAGTTAAGGAGGTACAACTTAAAGCTGAACCCCGCAAAATATGCATTCGGGTTTCCCACAGGAAAGTTATTGGGATTCATTATCAGTCGTCAGGTAATTGAGTTGGACCCGTCCAAAGTTAAGACTATTCAAGAGTTATTAAGACTATTCAAGGAGCAAGAAGGACGTGATGAGCTTCCTAGGAAATCTCAACTATATCAGTCGCTTCATAGCACAGTCCACAGTCATATGTGAACCCATATTCAAGATGCTGAAATAAGTTGGACTGAAGATTGTTAGAGGGCTTTCGACAAAATCAAGGAGTACCTGTCCACACCAACAGTCCTAGTCCCTCCAGAACCCAGGAGACCTTTGCTACTCTATCTATCTATATTAGATAGAGCTTTCGGATGTGTTTTGGGACAATATGACGAGACATGGAGAAAGGAGCAAGCCATATACTACTTGAGTAAGAAGTTCATACCTTACGAAGCATGATATTCTCTACTGGAACGCATTTGTTGTGCTTTGACTTGGACGGCTCAGAAATTGAGGCATTACTTCTATGCCTATACCACATACCTTATATCCAGGATGGACCCTCTAAAGTACATCTTTCAGAAGCCTACGCCGACAAGAAAATTATCCAAATGACAGATACTGTTAAGTGAGTTCGATATCGTCTATATAATTCAGAAGGCGGTCAAAGGACAAGCATTGGCAGACCATCTTGCTGAAAATCCTATGGGAGGAAAATACAAACCCTTGAAAACATATTTTCCTGATGAAGAAGTGTCATTCGTAAGAGAGGATATTACTGAAGCATACGACGGTTGGAGGATGTTTTTTGATAGAGCTGCCAATTTCAAAGGAGTGGGCATTGGAGCTATTTTGGTATCAGAAACAGGTAAACACTACCCTGTATCTACGAAGCTTAGGTTTCCATGCACCAACAATATGGCAGAATACGAGGATTACATCGTGGGGCTCAATCTGGCAATCAATATGAATATACAGGAGTTACTGGCGATTGGAGATTCGGAACTTCTGGTACATTAGGTTCAAGGAGAATGGGCCACAAAGAACACCAAAATACTACCATACTTGCATCACGTACAGGAATTGATGAAAAGATTCATAATCAACGACATGTGAGAATTTATAATCAACCGGCTTACTACACTCATGTTGAGTAGGAGACGAATGGAAAACCTTGGTTCAACGATATCAGAGAGTACTTGGCAAAAGGAGAATACCCAGAGCATGCGAACCATACTTAGAAACGCACACTTCATAGGTTGTCCAATCACTTCTTCCATTGCGAAGGAAACTTGTACAAAAGACTCCTGATTTGGGATTGCTAAGGTGTGTCGACGTAAAATAATCTTCTAAGCTACTTGAGGAGATACATGCTGGGACCTGCGGCCCGCATATGAATGGTTTTTCTTAGCTAAGAAGATACTTAGGGCCGATTATTTTTGGCTGATAATGGAGACAGATTGAGTCCAGTATCTCCGAAAATGCTATCAATTTCAAGTACATGCCGATATGATAAAAGTGCTGCTGAATGAGCTCAATGCAACAAGTTCACCTTGGAAATTCGCTGCGTGGGGAATGGATGTCATCGGTCTCATCGAGCCCACTACTTCAAACGAGCACAGGTTTATTCTAGTAGCCATTGACTACTTCACAAAATGGGTAGATGTCGCATCCTACAAAGTTGTAACCAAAACAGTCGTCGGAGACTTTGTCAAGGATCATATTGTTTGACGATTCTGAGTTCCCAAGTCTATTATTACTGATAATGCTGCCAATATCAACAGTGATCTAATGAAATCCATGTGTGAAGCTTTCAAAATCAAGCACAAGAACTCTACAGCATACATGCCTCAAATGAATGGAGCTGTGGAAGCTGCTAACAAGAATATCAAGAAGATATTAAGGAAGATGGTAGAAAACCACAAACAATGGCACAAGAAGTTAACCTTTGCTCTATTAGGGTACCGCACTACAGTCCACACATCAACTGGAGCAACTCCCTATTTACTAGTTTATAGTACCGAAGTTGTCATTCCAACCGAGGTAGAAACACCATCTTTAAGAATCATACAGGAAGCCGAACTCAGCGATGCATAATGGATAAGGAGCCGTTATGAGAAACTGGCCCTTATAGATGGAAAAGGATGAACGCAGTATGTCATGGTAAGCTTTATTAGAGCAGAATGTCTAGAGCTCTCAACAAAAAGGTCAAACCAAGGCAGTTTACACCAGGATAGTTGGTACTGAAGAAGAACTTCTCGTATCAAGATGAAGCCAAAGGGAAATTCTCTCCCAACTGGCAAGGTCCCTACATGATTCACCGGGTGCTAACAGGAGGAGAACTCATACTTGCAGAAATGGATGGAGAAGTCTGGCTAAAACCAATCATATTAGATACATTCAAGAGATACTATGTTTAGACTGTTTACATTTCGTCATCTGATGTAATTAAACTACACTTGACCTGATTTCCGTTTAAGAGGGGATATGTAGGAAGCCCTGTGGGTTCGGTCATATCATAGTAAAATTTTTAATTTCCCCCCAAACCAGAAACTGGTGTAGAATTTTGAGGAGGACCCTCAAAATTCCGGAGCAAGTCCAGCTGACGCCTTCATATGCCAGAAAGTCAGTAATTGATTAAGAAACTGGGGCAGAATTTTGAGAATGATTCTCAAAATTCCGAAGGGAGGTTAGCAAATTTCATCGCTCGCAAATGGCTGAAGGATCATTTACCAAACTGGGGCAAATTTTGAGGAGGACCCTCAAAATGCTAATAAAAGAAAGCTGCAATATCTCTGAAATATGTTACAGTCACTAGTTCATCTAAAATTACTTGATATTTCACTATGTTTTCTAAAATAACTCTACTTTCATCAATAAGTGTATATTTTCGAAAACTTTATATCCATGATAGCCAGGTGTTACCCAGCAAAACTCAAACCAGGCCTCCAGAACGGAGCGAAGCGAAGTTAGCAGACGAAGGCACGAACCAACCTCCCCTTGCAAAACTTACAATTTTTCTTTGAGCGCAGGTACATCTGACGTAACAGTAACATTCACAAATATGTACACGCTGCAAAATCACTATCAATCGGGCCACCAGACACCGAATATATCTCCAGCTAAGAAATACTCTACTCTTATTTGCTAACTGTTCACTGCATAAGGGTAAGCATTGCCTTCTATTTGAATGGTACTAAGCCTTGTCCCGAACCTTGCATGAGGCTAAGCCCTGCCTCCAAATTTGCATAAGGCTAAGCGTTTTCTTCTATTTTCATGGGACTAAGCCCAATCCCGAACATTGCATGAGGCTAAGCCCTTCCTCCATATTTGCATAAGGCTAAGCACTGTCTTCTATTTGCATGGGACTAAGCCCTGTCCCGAACCTTGCATGAGGCTATGCCCTGCCTCAATATCTGCATAAGGCTAAGCACTGCCTTCTCTTTGCATGAGACTAAGCCCTGTCTCAAATCTTGCATGAGGCAAAGCCTTGCCTCCATATCTACATAAGGCTAAGCACTGCCTTCTCTTTGCATGAGACTAAGCCCTGTCTCAAATCTTGCATGAGGCAAAGCCCTGCCTCCATATCTGCTTAAGGCTAAGCTCTGCCTCCTATTTGCATAAGGCCAATCATCGCCTTTATTTGCCAAGACTAAGCACTATCTATTTGATCCTCTTTCAGGCTAAGCTCTGCCCTCAACCTCAAAAGAATAAGCCTTGTCCTGTTGATTTTAGCATCATATTATTGCATCTCATGGGCTGAAATATCGCCAACTTATCCAAAGGCGTCATTGTCTAAAGGCATCATCCTCATATCCAGAAGACACCATGCCATGGCCTGAAGATCTCTCAAATTTGCATATCATTATTTAAAGGTGTCATGGTTCCGAGGCACCATCCTCATGGCCCGAGAACATCATTTCATGGCCTGCGAATCTCCTATCTCACAATTCATGGCCCAGAATATCATAGTCTAAGGACATCATCTGCAATGTCCAAAGGCAATCTTTCATGGTGCAAAGGGAATTTGCATCATCTATATACTCGCACGCATTATGTTTTAAGTTTTGCAAGTAATCTGGGAGGTAACCGTTCTTCAAACAGGAGCAGTCTTCGCTATGGTTTCCACTCATGCCATTTTCACTTTGCCATTCATAACCGATTCTCATCAGTTACCCATCCCACTCTGTATTATCCAGCTATTTGCCCTATAATACATCTGTTATATTCTGGATTCGCAACCATAACTCCATCCGACATTTCCCTTTCACAAAAGAACCTTTGCGGGGACTGGCCACCATTCTTATAACAACTCCATTGGCTTCATTCACCGGTGGGTCCGAAACTACACATGGCCTGATTCCTATAAAACCAAGGATACGTAGGCAGCTCAAAGACCAGAGTTCGGCCTTTATTTTTCAAAACATCCCACTCGGCCAAAATTGGCCATCATTTCATTACCTGAAAACACTTTCATCCTTCTCCGGTAAAGAGGGGCGGCTATTGATACCTAATTTTTCCCTATAATATTTTCAAAACTATGCATTAGCAGCAATTAGTATTTTTCATACAATTTCTGCATTTTTAAAAGATTTTAATTAATTTATCCTAGTATTTTATTTATAAAACAATCACTGATTGAATCACAAATAGTTTTATAATTGTGGCTTAATTTTATCATTTGCATTTATACTAAGTTTCAATTATTGCACAATAGCCACATTTATATTTTTAGGTTATAATTGTAATTACTTTGTAATTATAGCCTATGCATGTATTATTACATTATTTTACCAGAAACTAGCCTTTTATATTTTCTAAATATTAAGTAATTATTTTAAAACATTTCTAGGAATGAAAATCATTTTTTAGAATTTATTAACTATTTTTAAAAAACTTTGTTTTAGCGATTAAATGTGTATTTAACAAATAGCCCCTTTTTATTCGAACCTAGTCAATTAGACATCCCAATTTCCATCCCAAATTAGCCCAAAATTTACCCAATCCCAATTTTTATCTGACCCTAACCCAATTTAACCTACCCAACCTAGCCTCTCCATTTAATCGTGGCTGTTGATTTAATAAACTTACCTTATTAATCCCAAACGACCCCCTGAACCCCTATTTCTCTTTCATTTCCGCCGCCCTTCATTCCCTCATCTCTCAAACTCTCTCTAAGACCTAAACCTAACCCTAGCCGCTGCCACCAAAAATTAATCCTAGTCCCTCCGATTCTCACTCAACCCATGGATTTCCATGGTCGTTTGAGGCTCCTACTGATCTTCTATGTCTCATGCTTGCTCGTTCTTATAATTCCTAGAACATCTCGAAGAGATCTAACCAGATCTTGTTCAAGACTCTTCGAGAGCCTATCTATGGTTGTGAGTGTTGCTATCTTGATGCTTTTACGGTCCAAATCTCTTGTTTGACACTGGATTCCCTTTACCTTTTCATTCTTTCTTCAAAACCCTAATTTTAAACATTGATCCTTCCAGATATTTGTAGATCTGGAGAGATTCTGAGTTCGTCACCAATTTTTTCTTTAATGTTCGCTTGCTTCCCTACTGATTAACCGATTTTAGCACTATATTACTTTATATTTTGGATTCTTTGTTATCTGCTATTCAAATCTCTGCACATTTGAAATGTTTTAAAGTTTATGTGATTTTTCTTTAAGTTTCTCTTATTCCTTTACTATTAACCAATTTTTAGAACTATGATACTTTAGGTTTTTGATTTCTCCAATTTTAGTTGTTCGAATCTATGTATGTTTGAGGTTCTTTCTGTTTCCATAGCTATTTCTTTAAAGTTTCCCTTATCTTCCTGCTACTAATCAATCCTAAGTATCTTTTTAAAATCTTAGGGTTTCCACTATGTCTTTGCAAATAGATTTTTCTGAAATGTCTTATGTTTGTGTTCAATCCTTTCTTGCATGGTTATGTTTCTGGTTCGATTGTTTGACTATTCATTATTTGATTTCAACCTCTTGTCCGTTATTGTTTGAATAATTTTGATTAGTCCAATTATCTAGGGTTTCCTTTGTTTACAAAACTAATTTACTGATCTCTGATTGTTTTCCTTAATACTGAGTTCTTAATCGACATCTCTTGTCTATGGGTTGATTGACCCTTTGATTGGTCTCCGATTACTCGTGTTGCCTTATTTGTGAAATTGATTACTTGATTTAAGGGTTCTAACCCTAATTGACTGTTCAACCTACTTTTTGATTATTTCCTTACCTTATATTTGCAATGTCAATTTTCCTTGCCTTACTTACCTATACTAGTCGACTTCTATATATATATGCACTCTTATTCTACTTTGGACACGAACAATAATTCACACACACGCAAAACTTTCCTCTCATCTCTCTCTCTGCTACTTTTGATCACTGCTCGACTAGCCGGCTGAAAGCCAAGACTAGGCTGTTGAATCTTGTCTATCTTACCTTATGTTTCTGCTTCCTTTACTGGTGTGCCTCTACCATTGTCATTCAATTAATTTGTGTGTTTATCAACATGCCACTTTTGTTTAAGTCTGTGTGTTTATCAGCATACTTACTTCTGTTTTATCCATGTGTTGGTTAGCATGACTACTTCTGTCCAATCTATGTGGCTACTTCTGCTCAAAACTATGTAATCAGTAGCCGGTCTAACTATTTGTATTAATGTTCAATCTATATGTTTATGTCTACTCCTGTCCAATACATGTGTTTACTACAATAACATGTTGACTTCTATTTTTAATTAGAACTAGGGGGTTCTGCTTTCAACAAGTTTGCATATTTATTTATGTCTAAAGTTAGATCTATGTCTTGTTTACTTCCATACTAGCATGATCTCCTATCTGGATACCTTGCTCCCCAATCCCTTTTACCCTTTACATGTGGCTGTTTGATCTTCAACATGCCTTGCTTTTGTGTTTGGTCACTTAGTAACAACCAATAAACTAAGTTATTTGTTTCTAAATACTGCTTGCTGAAACCTTTTCCTAAGTTCCAAGAATGACTCTGTTTGCTTCTTATTTCCTGAAAGTCTAAAACTGTTTCTCAAAACTACTCTTGTAAAGAACTATCCACTTCAATTCCTAGAATACTTAGGCTATTGCCCCTCCAGTGTGAGCATTGCTTGGGAGTCCACGAGGCTCCTCTGAACTTTGACACACTGGGGCTGGCTACTCCACACTGCACAAGCTAATGATTTTTAAGAGGACCTTGGTATGAGCACTGCCCTGGGTCCTATAGGCCCTTGGGAACTTTGACACATCAAGGTACCTTCTGGCACTATGAGATATGACATTTGAGACTGTTTGAAGGCCTGGTCCCCAGGTTTTGCTTTGGGCCTATCTAGGCTCCCTATATTATACTGTTATCATTCATGTAATTCATTTTTACACTTGGTTTGTAATATTAATTACGTTGTAAACAGAAATTGGGTAAATTAGTAAACATAGATGGATTATTACATATATTTTGTAGGGAATGGGCATATATCATGCCTATAGGATTTAAAATAGTGTTTATATATATATATATATATATATATATATATATATATATATATTTTGTTGGGACCTTGCAATGTTCATCACTTGTGTGAATTCTAGATATCATGACTGTAGGGTTCAAACCACTTCTGTAATCAGTCATATTGTTGTGATGTTTGACTATTTTCATGCATTCTAGATACCATGCCCATAGGTTAAAATCAAATCTTGCACTTTTAGATATCATGCCTATAGGTTAAAAATCATTCTTGCACATTTAGATATCATGCCCTATAAGCTAAAAATCAGTCTTGCACGTTTAGATATCATGCTTATAAGTTTAAAGTTAATTTGTGCATTTAGGAGTCATGCTAAATAGGTTCAGCGTATTTAGCACTTAGAAACCATGATTGTAAGGTCTAAAACCAATCTTACATTCTGGACACTATACTTGGTTAGTTTAAAATCAATCCTCGCATGCCAATCAAGTTTTAAAATTGTTGCATTGTCTAAAATCAGTCCTCACATCTAGACAGCATGCCCATAGGATCTAATGAACCCAAACTGCTTGTTTAAAATGGTTTTACTGGTTATTGCACTTCTGATTGATAACTAGAGATCATGTCCATAGGATATCATTGATACACGCCTAGGCAAACCTATAGGTCAACTAAAAATCATGTAAACTATAAAACTATGCTTCTGATTAACTATCCAGATTCAACAACCCCCTCTAGATCAGTAGGCAAATTGATTAGGTATTGGTTCCCGCTTTAATAAGGCTTTGCATATGTTCTGATTTGTGTTCACCTAGATATCCTATCATTAGGATTCCTTTCAAATGTCTGAAATACTGCCGTCTGAGACGTGCATTGGATTTTTCTATTTGTGGAGGTAAAATGTGTGCCCCCTTAATTGTTCTTTACTTGACAGTCCTAATTGTTTGTTTGTCACCTAGAGTTTTCTCCTTTTAATGACTCTAGGAGAGTCTAGATCCACCCTAACTAGAAGTCCTAAAATACCTCCGGGACTATATAAGTAAAGGGGCGGGTAGTGCACACATAGGATATAACTTAAGGTTGATATAACACTTTAGGCTATGACCAAGGGGAGGGAATTTGGTAGTAAAGGATATGATGATATGTGTGTTAATGCCACGTGTAACCACTCTATTTGAGAAAGGCTTACCGGATATTTTACAGATGTGATCATATAGGCTAACAAACCTAGGACTTCCTTCACCATATTTACATATATATTCTTAGACTGCCTATCTATTAAACTTCCTTTATTTGAATATTTGTGCTTAGACTGCCTATCTGTTAAATGACTAATTCACATAATTGAGTCAGCCGGGAACGACTGTTGTGGACTGCGAGGGGTGCCTAACACCTTCCCCTCAAGGTTATTTTGAGCCCTTACCCAATCTTTGGTAATGCAAACTAGTTATATGAGTTAATTGCTCTAGGTGCCCAAACGCACCTTAATCCGTTAGGTGGCGACTCTTCAAATACCCAATTCCAAAAAGGAAATGAGTTATTCCTAATAAATATCGAAACTCATACTTTGGAAGGAAAAAGGGGCGCGACAAGCATGGCTCAACCCAGAGCAGCAGCACCAACGACAAAGCCTCAAGTAAAGTTTGAGTAGAAGGATCCAGCCCAGACCATTCCAGTAGGGCCAGCTCAGGTCCCATAGGGGTTCATCGCCACCCCAGTACTCCTAGATGCTCTGGTCCGTCTAGTGGGCCTTATGGAGAGAGTTGCCGAGGCAGGCTTACTTCCTGTAGCACTAGCCGTCTCTCAGGCTGGGGGAGGAGCACAGACTCCCGCTACTCGCACTCCAGAGAAGATGACTCCTTAGTTTCAGACTCCAGCAGCTCAGCCAATTTGGGTAGTTTAGCCGGGTGTTGTGGCTCAGACCGGTGATGGAGCAGTTATGTTTGTTGATGCTTTATGGAGGTTGGACAGGTTCACCAAGCTCTTCACTTCTATTTATGGCGGTACATCTTCAGAGGATCCCCATAACTATTTGGATAGCTGTCATGAGGTTCTACGGAACGTGGGGATAGTGGAGACCAATAGGGTCGACTTCGTTGCTTTTCGTCTGTCAGGTTTCGCCAAGACTTGATGGAGGGATTATTATTTGGCTAGACCAGCTGGGTTGACTTGGGACCAATTCTCTCAGTTATTTTTGGAGAAGTTTCTTCCTATCACTCAGAGGGAGGACTATCAGAGGCAATTTGAGTGTCTCCAGTAGGGTTCTATGACCGTCACTCAGTACGAGACCAGATTTATTGCCTTGGACCATCATGCACTTATTATACTTCCCACCGAGAGAGAAAGGGTAATGAGGTTCATGGAGGGACTCGCTCAGCTGATTCGATTGCAGATGGATAAGGAGACGGGGAATGAGATTTCTTTCCAGGATGTAGCCAATGTAGCCAGACGATTTGAGATGGTTCTATTACAGGGGAGTGGTCAGGGGTCAGACAAGAGGCCTCATAATTCTGGCAGGTTCAGTGGTGCCTCGTCTGGAGGCAGAGATTCTCTTGGTAGAGTCCATTCCCCAGGCCATTTCATTCAGCACTTCAGGCTTCTCATGGTGCTCCTGGTGGCCGTGGTTCTCATATGCAGTATTCAGATCAGCTTCCTTACAATGCATCACCAGCTCCTATCAGTGCACCTTCGCTCTGATGTTTTCAGGGTGGTTACTTAGGCCGTTAGGGTCAGCGGTCCCAGCAGTTGAGGGCTTTATACTTGTGGCGATACAAGGCATATACTAGATTTTGTCCTCGAGCACCGAGCAGCTCTCAGCATTAGGGTTCTCGTGTCATGGTTCAGGCACCGAGTGTTCCACTTCCCGCTCAGCCAGTTAGAGGTAGGGGTCGAGGTATTAGAGGTGAAGGTCGGGCCGTTAGAGGTGGAGGTCAGGCAGCTAGAGGTGGAGGCCAGCTAGTAAGAGGCCGTCCTCGGGATGTAGTTCAGAGTGGTGGGGATCAGCCCCGATGTTATGCTATTCCAGCTAGACCTGAGGTTGAGGCCTCCGATGCAGTTATCACAAGTACAGTTTCTGTTTGCAGTAGAGATGCTTCAGTTCTATTTGATCCGGGGTCTACATATTCCTATGTGTCATCTTATTTTTCCTCTTATCTTGTTGTGCCTCGTGATTCTTTGAGTGCACCTGTATATGTGTCTATACCGGTAGGTGATTCTATTGTTGTAGATCAATTCTATCGCTCGTGTGTGGTTATTATTGAGGTTCTTGAGACCTGCATAGACCTCTTACTTCTGGATATGGTTGATTTTGATATCATATTGGGGATGGATTGGTTATCCCCTTATCATACTATATTGGACTGTCATGCCAAGACTATGACCTTAGCCTTGCCAGTTTTGCCTCGATTGGAGTGGAGAGGGAATCCAAGTCATTCTGTCAGTAGGGTTGTTTCTTATATAAAGGCCAGGCGTATGGTTCAAAAAGGGTGTTTGGCTTATTTGGCGTATATCGTGATTCTAGTGTTGAGGTTCCTTCTATGGATTCTGTGCTCGTCGTTCGTGAGTTTCTAGAGGTATTTCCTTCAGACCTGCCGGGGATGCCACCTGACAGGGATATTAACTTTTGCATTGATTTGGCTCCAGGCACTTGACCTATTTCTATCCCGCCATATCGTATGGCCCCGCCACAGTTTAAAGAATTGATAGAGTAGTTACAAGACCTGCTTGATAAAGGCTTTATTAGTTGGTTTTTCTTCATCTATTTCTTTGTTTTCTTCCATTATTATGAGTAGCTAGACTCATTAGCTAGGGTTGTGGCTCAACCCTAGTGTGTGTATTTGATGAGTCTTTTGATTTAAGGCTTAGATGTTTGTGGGTGTCACACCTCCTTTTTCACTACACCCCCCAGAAAGGGAGTATATAAGGGGAGTTTTTTCCAACTAAAAGTGACAATCGAAACAGGATTATTTATTTATTAAATTCAGAGTCGCCACTTGGGATAATTTATGGTATCCCAAGTCACTGGTTCAAATCCCGAATCGAGGAAAAGATTGACTCTGTATTACAGTTTGCGAACCAGAAATCCGGGTAAGGAATTCTGTTAACTCGGGAGAAGGTGTTAGGCATTCCCGGATTCCATGGTTCTAGCACGGTCGCTCAACTGTTATAATTGGCCTATTATCTGATTTTTAATACATGTTTTAGCCTATGGTATAACTTTAACTTTATAACCACTTTTAATTAATATTAGGAAGATTTCAACGTTATTTAAAACATGTCTTGAACCACATCACATAAATGCACCCGCGGTCCCCGACATATTTTATCTAATATTGTTGAGATTTGAATTTGGGTCACATAAATGCACACCCGAGTTTAGAAAGGTAAGTTTTTAAAAGAGCGCGCCTAAAGCAAGCTACGATGCCCATGAGCTATTAATCTAGACTAATTTTAATATTATTATAAGGACGTGATTTATGGAAGGGTTATGGAAAATGGAGAGGTTAATTAATAGAATAATTAGGTTAGCATGGCCCAAGACTTGCAGCCAAACAACTAAAGCCAGATATTCATTAAAAGGTTCAGATCTTTCAATACTAGATCAAAGACCAAATTCTTTATTTCAAAACATTCAACGATCCAAATCTAAATCCGTTCCTATGTGATCCATTTTTGTCTGATCAATTAGCCTTTAAGATCAAGCTTACTATAGCCCATGTAATTTAAAGAACAATTTAACGAGTTGCCTCAATAAAATTACTTGACAGAATAGAGTAACTAATAAACATAGAATCAACCAATTTGAAGGCATTCAAATACTCAAACAGTTTAAATAACAATTCTGAGCAAATCAACCATAAAATGAGATTAGAAAAGAAAGAACCTCGACGAAATCTCTTCTGCGTATTTATAAAGGACCTTCGAATCAAAGCTTGATACACCAACGAAGCTTGATACACCAACAAAGTCATTCAACTAGCAAATAGAACCCGACGACAAATACTGAAAAATACGAGCAAGACCGACAGAACCCCGACTGGAAAAACTCGACGCAAGATGCCGTCGTGTTATGCAACAAGGGGTTGTTTTGACTGGTTTCACGCCACTTCGGGGTGATTCAAAACTGAAGTTTAGAGGGTATTTTCACTGAGATTAATGGAGTCCAATAGAACAGGTTTTCCGGCAAACAAAACGAAAAGGAAATCTGGCCAGCAAATAGAGTCACCAACAACGATGCTACTGCCATGACGAGCAACGTCTTAAGGGAGAATAGAACAAAACAGATCGATAACGAACGTCAACAACAACGAACAAACCGAGTAGTGTCTCGAGGGACTGAGAATCGCCGAAACTTGGACATTTCTGGCCAGATCTACAGGTTAGAGGTGAAGGAAACGAAAATAATGGTGGTGAAGCAGTCATGGCCATCGCCAGTCATCACCTTCGATGGTAGCGACGACCATGGAAATGGCAAGAGCTGCTGTGAGGAAGATGAAGCTGCTACCTTGTGTTCAAATGGCTGAAGCCTTGGTCTGGGTAGCTAGGGTTCTTTTGTTTATGTAGAAGAAAATGGAGGTCCTTTTTTGATGGTTGCGGCTTTTCAGCTTTTTCAACGTTGGGTGTTGCTGGATTTTCCAGCGAGTTTGGTAGCGACTGGTGACGCTGGTGAGGGGTTTGAGTGAAGAGGGTGGAGTTGAGAGGTCGTCGCTTCTGCTTCATAGAGTGAAGAATAAGTTCAGGGGGTCGTTTTGATAAGATGAAGTCGGGGACGGGGGTCGTTCATGAAAGCTGCGCAGCTTTCGTGTTGTATATTGGTTCAAGAAGAAAGGTCCCTATTTTCTAGGGTTTTTTGTGTATATCTCGTCCTAGAAACTGCTGATTTCCCTTCTTTTAAAAGACTAGGTTTTTAGAGCTTTAATGGTATTAGGGTTAGTTTAGTGGGTATTGGGCTTGGATTGTTATGGGCTAGGTCTAAAATGGGTTGCTCGAGCCCAAGTTTTATTCTTCTCGGTGAACAATACTAAAATACTACCTTATTTATTAATTAATTTTACTTAAATAAAATAACTATTAAAATAAGCCTTACATTTAAAGCAAAACTATTTTTGGTTTTTCAAAAATTATATTAAAATAAAATAGGTTCAAAGTGACCTATCTTTCTAAAAATATCTAATAAGTGAATTAAATAGAGTAATATGGAACTATTTTTGTATTTTTCAATTTTGTGATAAAAATAATGTAAAAGAGTCAAACTTAGTTGAAATAACTATATTAGACCTAAACTAAGTATTTTACGCTAAAATAGGTGAAATTTCGGGGAGGGTCAAAAATCACATGTCTAGAGTGGGTAGTTGATTTGGACTGATTTGTGTTGTACATGTTGAATTAGTGATTGCAAACACTAATTTGTGCCTATTTGACTTGGGTTCTTTTTGAGAAAGAGAACTTGAGTCTAGGAAAATCAGTCCAACAAGGATTTGGGGTGTAATCAAGAGATTGATAACCCCAATTAAAGGGTTAAACCTAAAGATAGTAATACCTGACTTAAGCCTATATTGCTAGCACAATTTTGACACCCAGTTGATTTTGAGAAAGTCGATTAGAGCAAAGTCACTCAAGCTACCGAGAGGTATAGAGTGAGTAATTCGGTGCATTGGCTATATCACAATCCCCAACATAACGTCTTTGCCTTAGGCTTTAGATCTCGTCAAGTATTCACATAAGAGAAAGTCACTTCCCTAGTGCATCATCTCAGAGTGGTTCTTCAGACTCTGAGGGATAGTCAGTTATATGTTATGTTCTCGAAGAGTGAGTTCTGGCTGAGTTGAGTTGCATTCCTGGGTCATGTTGTATCAGCAAAGGGTATTTAGGTGGATCCGAAGAAGATTGAGGTAGCCAATAACTAGCCTAGACCAGCATCAGCTACAGAGATTTGAAGTTTCTTGGGATTGGCAGGCTACTATCGTTGATTCGTGGAGGGGTTTTCATCCATTACAGACCCGATGACCAGGTTGACCCAGAAGGGTGCCTAGTTCAGATGGTTGGACGAGTGTGAGGCGAGCTTTCAGAAGCTCAAGACAACTCTGACTACGACACTGGTGTTAGTTTTCCCACAAGTTCAGGACCTTATACAGTTTATTATGATGCATCACGTATTGGACTTGGGGCAGTGTTGATGCAGGAGGGAAGGGTCATTGCCTATGCTTCGCGGCAGTTGAATATTCATGAGAAGAACTATCCAGTTCATGATTTTGAGTTGGCAGCCATTGTTCACGCATTGAAGATTTGGAGGCATTATCTGTATGGCGTGGCATGTGAGGTGTTCACGAATCACAAGAGTCTTCAATATTTTTTCAAGCAAAAGGAGTTTAATTTGAGGCGGAGGAGGTGGTTGGAGTTGTTGAAAGATTATGATATCACTATCTTATATCACTCGAGAACGGCCAATGTGGTGGCCGATGCCTTGAGTAGGAAGTCAGCCAGTATGGGCAGTCTTGCTTATATTTCGGTCGGTGAGAGGCTGCTTGCTTTGGATGTTCAGGCCTTGGCCAATCGGTTCGTGAGGTTGGATATTTCTGAGCCTAGTCGGATATTAGCTTGCACTATCGTGATCGGCAGTATGATGATCCCTATTTGTGTGTCCTTAGAGACACGGTGCAGCGCGGAGGTGCCAAGCAGGTTACCTTAGATGATGATGGAGTTTTGAGATTACAGGGTCGAGTGTGTGTGCCAAATGTGGATGGGCTTTGGGAGTTGATTTTAGAGGAGGCCTATAGCTCCCGGTATTCTATTCATCTGGGTGCCGCAAAGATGTATTAGGATTTGCGGTAGCATTATTGGTGGCGCAGAATGAAAAAGGATATTGTTGCATATGTGGCTCGGTGTTTAAATTGTCAGCGAGTTAAGTATGAGCATCAGAGGCCTGGTGGTTTATTTTAGAGGATTGAGCTTCCCGAGTGGAAGTGGGATCAGATCATTATGGACTTTGTTGTTGGACTGCTGTAGACTCGGAGGAAGATCGACGTAGTATGGGTCATTGTTGATAGGCTGACCAAGTCAGCGCATTTCATTCTTGTGACAGTCTCCTATTCATCTAAGACGTTAGCTGAGATCTATATCCGGGAGATTGTTCGTCTTCATGGTGTGCCTGTGTCTATCATTTCGAACCGAGGTATGCAGTTTACCTTGCGTTTCTGGAGAGCAGTTCAGCGAGAGTTGGTCACTCCGATTGAGTTGAGTACAACATTTCATCCTCAGACAGACGGGCAGTCCGAGCGGACTATTCAGATTTTGGAGGATATGCTTCGAGCTTGTGTTATTGACTTTGGGGGTTCGTGGGATCAGTTCTTGCCTTTAGCAGAGTTTGCCTACAACAACAGCTACATGTCGAGTATCCAGATGGCTCCTTATGAGGCTTTATATGGTAGGCGATGTCGATCTCCTGTTGGATGGTTTGAGCTGGGAGAGGCTCGGTTGTTGGGTACGGATCTGGTTTAAGAGGCCCTGGACAAGGTCAGGATTATTCAGGATAGGCTTCGTACAGCTCAGTCCAGGCAAAAGAGTTATGCAGATCGCAAGGTTCAAGATGTAACTTTTATAGTCGGTGGGCGGGTATTGCTCCGAGTGTCTCCTATGAAGGGCGTGATGAGATTTGGGAAGAAGGGCAAGCTTAGCCCTAGGTTCATTGGCCCATTTGAGATTCTTGATCGAGTGGGAGAGGTGGCTTATAAAATTGATTTGCCGCCGAGCTTATCAGTCATGCATCCAGTGTTTCATGTGTCCATGCTTCGGAAGTATCACGACGATCCATCCCACGTGTTAGATTTCAGCACTGTCCAGTTGGACAAAGACTTATCTTATGAGGAAGAGCTAGTGGCTATTCTAGACCGGCAGGTTCGTCAGTTGAGATCGATGAGTTTTCCTTATGTTCGTGTTCAAGGGAGAGGTCAGCCTCCTGAGGCATCGACCTGGGAGTCTGAGTCCGATATGCGGAGCTGTTATCCCCATCTTTTCCCCGGCTCAAGTACTTCCTTCTTCTATCTGTTCGAGGACGAACGATTATTTTAGAGGTGGAGAACGTGATGACCCAAAATGTCATCACTTGTGTTGAAATAAAATTCTACGTTCTGAGGCCTTAAAAAACTCCCTTAGCACCACCTCAATTTGCGTGCGTAGTCCGGGCGCGTAGCCGGAAAGCTTAAAATGTGAAAATCTGTGAAAAATGATAAGTTTTGACTGTAAAATGAATAAATTTGACTTTGGCAAACGTGTTGGGTAAACGGACACGTACCCATGATTTGACGGTCCTGGAGGGTCCGTAGGAAAATATGGGACTTGAGCATATGCCCGGAATCGGATTCCGAGGTCCCAAGCCCGAGAAATGAATTTTTAAAGAAAATTATTTTCTGAAATTGTTTAAAGAAATTTGAAATGAAATTTGCCTAGAACATGGTGGTATCGGGCCCGTATTTTGGTTCTGGCGCCCAGTACAGGTCTTATATATGATTTAAGACTTCTTTAAACATCATTTTGCGATTTAAAACCGAATCACGTCATATGACATCTGTTTTTCACCAAATTCCACAGATTTAATTACAAGCTAAGATAAAGAAGAACCAGTGTTAATCTAGCTACAAATTACTCAAATGGCTTAACACAGCCATTCACTTGCTCTGGCCTTTTGCTGATTACAAAAGATGACCTGAAAATGGAAAAAAAAGTATTTATACAAGGCCAAATTTTCTGAACAAAAATAGCCCTGACGAGGTAGTGCGGTCCGCACAAAATGCACTGCGGACCGCAAAGAGGCTTCTTGGCTTAATTAACTCTTCTCTGAATCTGGCCACCGCGGGCCGCATAAAATGCACCGCGGCCACGGTGGCATCAGTTGCGGTCCGCACAAAAAGGACCGCAGACCGCATTGGCCTTCATCTTCAAACTCCTAACTCTCTGAACTCCCATCTTTGCAGACCGCACAAAATGGGTTGCGGCCGCAAAGAGGCCACTATGATCCGTACAAAATGCTTTGTGGTCGCAGTGCTTGAGGTTCCAAAATGTGCACCTCTCTTAATCTCCTCACTGCGGACCGCACTAAATGGAATGCAGCTGCAGTGGATCTGTTGCACTGTGCTTGGATTTGTTCTTAGTACTTGTGCATGTTTCACTCCTTTTTTGAGCTGGTTTTGACTAATTGTCACCTTTTTTATCAAACCTGCAAACAAGTACAACATGTATGCCTTTGAGACTATTTTGTATATATTTTTTAATCAAAACTCAAGTAAGAAAGAATGTAAAATGAACCATAATCTCTAGTTATCAACTTCCCCAAACTTAAGCTTTTGCTTGTCCTCAAGCAAAAAAAATAAGACCCACCTACTTAAGAGTAAATCCAAGAAAATCAAGTTGACCTAAAGTGACCTCATTTAGCATCAATTGGGACTAACAATTTCCCTCAATTCAAATGAATCATTAACAACATTCGACCTTCTAAACACCACGGATTTAGTGCGACACAAGAGCATCAAGAGTTGACTCAACCCATAAAAGAAACTCTTTCTACTACTTTGGTCATTGTGGAACCCAAACTCATACTCCTAAACTCTCCCTAAGCAAACCTCACTTTTAGATTGTAGAATTCAGAATGAGGTTAGTGGAAACACACTCATCTCTCTCAAAGAAAGGCCACAAGTCCGGCTCTAAGTACCATAAGCTTGCCCCTTAATTGAATCACCACTAATGTAAGCTTCATTCAATTCAAGATCATATAGGGCTTTTGTGGAGATATAGTGAAGGCTTTTGGTTCAGGGTAGGAAATATTTAGTCTAGGTAGGTTCCATCTTCCCTTAAGCACTTTATTTGCTTCATTTTGGCATACATTCTCTTGACTTTTTTGAGTCATTAACTTCTTTCTGAGGGGTCAGAGAGACACACTTCCACTCTTTCTTGTTTATTTCAAACATTTTTCTCCTTTCAAACATTCCACACCTTTCATTTCTTTTCTTTTATTGAGTCCCTTCATTTCTTCTGGATTGTTCATTTTTTTTGACTTTTTGATTTTCTTTCTTTTTCATTGCCTTTTCTTTTCTTCATTTTGTACCTGTTACTACTTTGTTGCATTCCTCATCTCTCTCCCAAACTTATACTTTTGACTTGTGCTAAGGAAAGATAGGGTGCCAAGAAAGGGTCTTTTTAGAACAGGTAAAGGCTTGTATCCTGGTTTTTGAAAGAAAAATATCTATGGCTCAAAAGGGTTGACTAGAGATATTATCATTGGTAGGATAATGGAAGTTTTCAAGATATCATTCGAATCAAGGAGAGCCTATAATCACATCTCAAGTCAAACTACACTTAGGATTTCACCGAGACAAATATTCAGGGCAAGTTCTAGACTAATGGCTCCGGACTTGGACTTGTAATTCAAACTCTCACCACACAAGCTATAGGATTGCTAAAGAGACAGAGTCGGGGGACCACAACAACTTTAGCTAATATTTGAGCAACACAATGGTCCCGAAAAACCACTTGATGATTATCGGCCAACACAAGAGTCTCAAGGTCACAACGTTCACCATCCTATACACAACGATTTGTCTTTGACCATAGGATCAAAGGCAAATGTGTTAGGCCCAAGTGAAGCTTTGCTTGAGGCACCATTACTCACTAGCTACTATTTACACAAAAATCAAAAAGAAAATAGACCCAAACTCTTAAGAAGGTTGTCTGCTATCTATCATCGGGAAGAGCCACCTGGTTCACCCAAATTCCACCTTTGGAAAGAACCCTGACATTAAGAAAACCAAAGGCTTATTGAACGCAAAACTCAAAATAAGAAGCTACGAAAATAAAATAAGAGACTATGAAAGGAAAAATGTGGAAATTAAAATGAATATATACAATAGGGGATTTAGATGAATATACATAAGGGGAAATGAATATACCCATTAGAACGAAACTTTATATACAGACCAAAAGTAAAAAGTAAGAAAAATGCAATAAAATGATAAAATTATGTGCATACCAAAAGTAAAAAGAAAGCATAAAAAGAAAGTGATGTCATATATACAACCCAAATCATCCAAATAGGGCTACCCCTTCAAATGAAAGCTAGCATTGTCCTCAATGCTAACTAACCAAAATAAGCACAAAAAAGATAGAGAGTAAAAAAGAAACTCCCTATTGGCCCTCCGTCTGCATAGGATCATGATTCTAGGTCCCTGGGTCCTCAGACTATACTGAGTCCTGGGCCTGTACTGGAATCTAGGGCTAGCTAGAGGAACCTCCATGCGGGTCCTCCAACTCTATAACAGCATCATCAGCACGGTAAATCACCCTCTTCCTCTTATTAGGCCTCTCTGTCTCTTACTCCGGCTCAGGCTGGGCTGCTGGAGCCGGGTCATGCAATAAAATATCCAAAGGCAAGTGATCAGCCTTCAATCTCTCGACCTCCACCCTCAATTCCTTCACAGACTCCTTCGACGCTCGAGTCTTCTTCAATTTCTTCGTTTCTTTGGTCAACTCCTTCAATGCTTTTCCATGTGAGCCCGCAGCGTCCAGTATTAATTGTTGATTCTCCAGGAGCTTCTTCTGGTTCTCCAGAAACTCCTTGAGTGTCCTCTACTGACTGTGGGACTTGTGGCTGAGGAGGTACAGACTGGGCTGCCCCTGAAGTACAAAGTACAAACATCTTAGAAGTGGTTGTCTGCATCCAGTTGTTGATATTGGTAAGGGTCTAGCTCAAGCGGTGGGTAGTCAAAGGATATGCTGCAGATGAGGGGATATCTAGAACTGTAGAAGTGGAGGATCCTGGGGCCATGTCTGGGGTGGCTGAAGGAGGATGAGTAGGGGCCACTACTACTACTGGCTCTTCAGACTGACCAGTAGAAGCAGTGGCTTTTCCTTTAGGGTCCTTGGGGTTGTTAGGACCCTTGGTGCTGTACCAGGAGAAAGGTGACTTGGGTTTCACTTTCACATCAAATCTTCTCTTCTCCACATCTTGATCCACAAAATACATGGTCAAGAAATTTAGGAAGGGGTAAGATCTATTACCTTCATTCACCACCTGTGTAATCTCCCTGGACATCACATTCCCAATGTTGATTGGGTACCCCGCCATGATAGATGCCACCAATATAGCCCGGGAGAGAGGAAGAGAGTTGTCGTGAGTGGTGGGGTCTGTCTTGCTGCAAACAAATGTCTCCCACCCTTTTGCTTTGAAGTTTGGGGTTCTCCTCAGAATGTTTACTCCCGTGGTCAACCAATATGGGGTGGTACCTAGGATTTCCAAGTACTCTGCTAACCAAGGATGAGTAGCCTCACCCAATGCCACCTTTTCTAAGTACAATGCCTCATCCTCCTCCGGGAAGCCCAGGTAGTCATTGATCATTTTTCCATCAAATATAACTTTCAAATTTTGCACCATGGTCACTATAATACCCTTTTTGATGTGGGCAACATTCATGTAAAACTCCTTCACCAAGTGCTCATTTGCATCCTCAATATGGCCTACGAAATAGTCCCAGCCTGCTCTCTCTCTGAACTGCCTCAGCACATTGGGGTTGTGAGGCAAAAGGTCCTTTGTAATGAATTGCCACTAAGGTATCAACTTCCTCTCGGGCCACCATTCTCTGAACTTGTGCTAGGCCACTTCACTCATAAACATGTCTTGTCTTGTTTTGGGGTTCCTGGTTATCTCTAATCCTCCTACTTGGGGCTCACCCCCTCCATCTTCTTCTATGGGATCCTCACCGGATAGTGAAGTGTATGTGAGGTAGAATAGGCATTGTCATTGCCCGCAGCTGAGCCCTCAGATGACTCAGAAAAAATTTGCACTGACACTTGGGCAGTAGGGGTACCCGGGGGTGTATCTCTCAATCTAGGGCTCTCCGGCCAGTCAGGAACATATTCTGGCACGGAGTCAAAGTTAGATGCCTCCCGGGAGGGCATATACTTACTTCCCAACTGGGAAGCAGCTCTATCAGCAGCCCTTATGATTCTTCTGGTGTCCTTGATAACTTGTCGGGCTTGTGGGGTCAATCTAATCATGCCTCGTCCCCTATCCCAGGAGGACTCTCCTTTCCCTGTCTGTTTATCGCCTCTGCCTTGTGATTTCACCATTATCTACAAGGAGAATTCATTCTGTTCTTGTTAGTATCCCAGTATCAGATGAAGTAGTGCAGAATAAAATTGCAGATAGTTCAAAATGAAAAGCAGAATTGCAGACCACAAACTGCTCAAAATGAAGTGCGGCCACAAAGAATCTACCGCGGACTACATAAAATGCACCGCGGTCCACATTGAGGTGGGGGTCAGACTGCATACTCTCTGATTCCAAGCACCGCGGACCGCACAAAATGGAATTGCGGCCCGCATTAAGGCACCGCGGACCGCACAAAATCCACCGCGGTCACGGTCCTTAACTTTCAACCTTTCTAAAGTCATACCATCGTGGTCCGCACAAAATTGTATTGTGGACCGCGGAGAAGTACCTCGGTCCGCACAAAATACCATCGCGGACCGCGGTAAGCCAAGAACAGTAGTACCAATCCTAGGGTTTCAAATATTCGTCTCAATTTTAGCCTATCCCCTAGGTGTTGTATAAGTGTTTTTAACTAATTAGTCCTAATTTAAACATTATTAAGCAAAACCTACACAACAATTTAAAGAACAAGGAAGAGAAAGAAGAAAAACTAGCTAATTAAAAGAAAATAACAAAGTTAAAAAATAAGAAAAAATTAAAATTACCAGAAATGAGATGCAATGTAGATTAATGAGACTCAGCAGTTGAATTCGAGCAGGTAAGAGTGATGAACAATAATTTTTTTCTATTCAGTGTGCAAAAGAGCGAAAAGTTCAAAATGAAGGCCTCAGGCCCTATTTATAG